>NC_064671.1:41233025-41565168 GCF_943734685.1 Anopheles coluzzii | reverse complement strand
TTAATTAACGGTCTTATTGAAACAAACGAAAATATTGGTCCCTGCTGCAGCACCGCGCCAACGGCAGCTTGTTTGTGTCCCGTTCGTGCGGTTCAAGGTTGAAGAAACTTATCGATCACTGATAAGCGGATGGGGTTGGAACGAAATTTGAGAGCCATCGACCGAGTAAAACCTCCAAAGGGGGTTCACAACTGGGACCTTCAAGGGAGGGGGTGAAGGCAACATTAATTAGAAGGAAACCCTTTACTATCCTTTTTTCGTTTTTTCTTCTTCTCCGGTTGTTCATTCATCATCGATTCAATTACTTGCAAATTGCCCGCAAACCTCCATTACCCTGCCAGGACTTTCCAGCGAGCGGATGGATAGGTCTTATTACGCTCACCGCGTACATTAGTTCCATCGATTAGGTTTGTTGTGTTTGTTGTTTGTCCCGACGGGCGCGTTCACCTTGAGGCGCGGGAATCGTTGAATTGGAACGTGTGCCGCTTCATTTAACCTGTCAATAGAATTTTTAAAACATTTCGGAAGTGTGGCATTTTTGTGTGTGTGTAATTAATTGCAACCCAATTGACAGAGTTGGCAGATACTGGAATGTTGAGTAACATTTACTTCTGATCTGAACCTTAATAAGCAAAAAGAACACCAGGCTTTTTCCAGGTCACAGTGAAAATAAGGGGTTTTGAATGGAACAAAATCAAACAGCTGGAATGTTTTCCGTCTGCTGTCCTAAATTGGGTATGGTGCGTCCCTTGTGCAGGGCGAAGACGAATCTAAACTCGACCCACTCGACGCGAGACCTGTCTGTGGGTCGCCCAACAGCACGTCTTCAAGACCAGCCGTAATTAATTGAAATTGCGCGCGTCTCTACAACAGCGTGTCTGTGACGCACGTCATCCACACCACACCACACAGCGCTGTGTTGCGATCATCCCCTCAGGTATTTCCGGAACCAAGGGGTCACCAAGGGGATGTGACGAAGTTCGCCGGCAGGTCTAGCGATGGTCACATAATCGATGCAATTTGCTATGCTTTTTTTGTTTGTGTCCGCAAGCCGTGTAGAATCGTTCATGTTTCATCGGCGTGCCCATATGTTGTCGAGTGGCTAGAACCCGCCCAGACACCGTATCCAAAGGGTAGAACGAATCGGTTATTAGTTGTGTGTTGAAATTGAAATGTAAGCATTTTGCCCCGTAGCGCGTCCCATATCTAGCTAACCTCATCTTGCGTGTATTTATATCTACTTACGCCGCGCGTATATTTCGCTTTTATCGAATCTATGGCACATCATAATTTACGTCCATTCCCTCTCGGTGCTGTCCCTGGTGCGGTTCTGGTCCGGGTGCGTAACGCACGCTTCGCAAACGTATCCCCGGGTCTGTCGTAAAAGTTAAACGCGGTCATCATGTCAGAATATCCTTAAAAGTCCATAAAAACGATTTCGGCTCCATCGTCCTTAACCAGCGAAAACTGTGACGGCACGGGGTACCCCCCTCCTCCCCCTCCCTCCTTCCCCACTCTGCACAGGCGGTCAAAAAATTGGCGACTCCTTAGGAGAAATGATTAATTGCTCTTGCGCTAGCGTACTGTCATCATTAATTCAGTTTGTTTTGTGTTTATGTTTGCGGCGCTTTTTTGTTTTGTTTTATTATGCTTGCCTGCCTGCTCGGTTGCCGTTTTTCCCGCACTCTCCGCCGCTTCTTTTTCATCGTATTGGAAAAATGGTTCATTATGCGCGTCTCAGCGCGTTCCGCTCTGTGAGCAGAGGAACGGTTTTTTTCTTTCGTTTTCTTTCTTTTTTTCGGCGGTATGGTGTGGTTTCTCTTCCTTCTTTTCCTTTTCCCTGCGTGTGCCTCAGGATATATGATGCGTCTTTCCTTTCGCTGCTGCTGCTGGTACGGCCAGGAACTGGTTGTGTGAACCACTGGATGTCTTCCCCGTTTTCGTCCAGTGGCGCATTTTTGCTCATTAAATTAGCACATTTATTTCTTTCGTCTCGCCGCAAAGCGCATAACTGCTGACGCTAAAACCCGCTGGAAGGACTCGTGGCGAGGTCCCTTGGTCCGGCGGTGGTGAGCTGGTGTGACGCTTTGCGTAAGTTGCGGTTTCCCCATAGCTGCTGTACTGACCAGGGGGGCATATCCGTTACATCTGAAGGATGCAACAGAACGGGATGATTGTGTGTGTGTGTCCCCGATGTCCGTCTTTGCCAGCCGAGTCGTTGCCACCTTTTTAAAACGGGTGGCGATGGCTGGCTCTACGTACAGGGGCACCCATCGGCGGATGGATTGCGAATTTTCATAATTAATACAATCGGTCCCGGCCCCGGGACGATGTGCCCTAATAAGCACTCTGTCGTCTGCGTGTGTATCCGGGGGTCTGACTCGTCGGGGCCGCCGAGTGCGCTGCGATAGTACAGCGACAGCAGCGACCACCATATCCGGAAGATGCCCTTTTTTGGGAACTGCAACAATCCAGCGACCGAGGGTGTTTGGCGCCGGCACTGATTTACCCCACTGCAACGGTGGCGGTGCTTCTTTGGTTATGTTTGGAGATTGCGCCCTTCCCCCGTTTTGCCTGACCGGTTGGAAATGCAACAAGCGAAGTGAAAAGTAGAATTTTTAATCAGCGCTGGAAATGCACCTTAGATTTGTTGACGCTTCTAACACACAACATAAACTCAATTACTGACAAGCATTCTCGGAAATAAATCGGCCAGCCTTCTCCTGATCGTCAGCCCACCAGCACCAGTCAATCATCATTTTGCGACCCGCACTTCGAAGCGAACTTCCACCGGCGGTATGACCGTGACCGCCAGAAAATCAGCATCGTTACAAGCATTACGCTTGTTGGCATGTCTAGACCAATCGACCACCATCGCCGTCTTCGACGGTGGGCAAAAATTGCTCTCTCGGATACACGTAGTGTGTGTGTTTTTTTGTTTGCTTTTCTCGAAAGGGTACCTCTTGCTATTCGCTTCGTTGACGACTGCGTGTAGTAGACCCACAGCGCGCGCGGTACAAGACAAAAAAACACGACCGGAGGCATCATAATTTCTAGTGTCGCGTGCCGTCATCAGTTTGCCACCCGGTAACGTCCTTACCGAGCAGCGACACACGTGCGCGCGCGCGCTTCTGGTGTATCGGCTGCCCTCTAGGCATGTATTATACGGTGGTGCGTAATGGACTGTTGAACGACGTAATGGTGCACAGTAGCACAGTTTGAATGGAGTTTTGGATTTTATTATGCTGATTTCATGTAATAATTGTGCACAATATTAGGCAAGCAATAGGACGTGTTAAGGCCATGGTCACGTCAAACAAGCATCATTTTCTTTGCTGGTAATTTTTAGCTATTATTCTTTTATTTTCCTTGAATCAGAATACTCAAGTTTATATTGAAAACTTACAGATCCTCGCAACAAATACAAAAAACTTAAAAAATCACAACATTCTTTTACAATTTTAGTTCAATTAAATTAACAACTGTTACCTTTTTTCTACAACATCACAGGTCTGATGAGGATACATCCAGTGGTAACAAATACAACAGAATGGACGAAGACAACGTGCAGGACAAGGAGCGCTTCGCCAGGTTAGCTAATCTGATTTTTTCCTTTCATTGTTGTCGCTGCAACGCATTCGCATTACAGCTCATCCGCAATGTAACAAAAAACCTACCTTCTTACCATACATTTTCCTTTCCCCATCTTCACCCCAAACCATCAGCAACAACTGGTAAAACAAAATCGGCCAAATATCCTGTGCACCTGTAAATTGCTACAGTGCCAAAACGCGCTCCGCAATTACTGTTTCTCGATCTGTATTGGAATATTTTTTAAACTGCTAAATAGTTTATCCCTCGCTCGCATTGATGGTGCTTCATGTTTCGTGCATCTTTTCGGCGAGTTTTGGTGTTGTCCTTCCCATCCCCTCACAGTCACATTGATTTTACACATCCACGCGGTCGCGGACCTTCCGATCGATGCGCAATGCCCGAGGAACGTCGTAAAACCGGTCATTAAAATCACCTTTTTTGCGCAAGGATTTCGTGTGGTGCATGTATGCAGTTTTTTGCTCTCCCTCTCTTTCCCTCTTTTAGCTGTTTGTTTCATAGTATCAGTACACTGATTCGTGTGTTTTTTTTGTTGTTGTTTCGTTTTGTCTTTTTTTTTCGGCCGCGCAGATCATTAAATTTCCAATAAATCGCACATAATAATACCCAATCATTTCGCTGCCATCATTGCGCTGCGTTCCGATGGAGTGTTCTTCCTCAACACACCGCGAATCCACTTTTTCGCGCACCGGTGTCCTTTAGGATGCGAGAGGGGAAGCACTGAAATCCGGGTGACGATGAAGCACTGTTTGTGGCACGGCATGTTTTTTTTTGTGTCGTATATCTCCACCTTCTGCCGTTCGCGGTCGCTGCGTTCGACCGACACTAATGATTATAACGACCTTTGTGTGCGATCATTATGTGTGCTCTCTCACAAATAGGTGCACCCTGCCCGTCCTCTTCTGTCCCGTTCCGATCGTCCGTCTGCTACCGGGCCTTCGCCACAGCGGCTGTGTGCCGTTGACATTACCGACGGAATGCACTTTATGGTTTTGCCGTTTGCCCGTTTGCTGCCAGAGCTCACGAGATCGAGCCTTAGCAGATGGAGGAAAGGGACAAAGAAAAAAGGATTTAAAAAAATCTGTCAAAAAATAAACACGTTGACCCATAAGTAACATGACACGGAACCGCAAAATTACACCAACGAGAACAACGACGGAGACAGCTGAATCGGCTGGAGAAAGAGAAAAAAAAAACCTACACACGAAATCTTCTCCCCGAACGACGAGCACGGGTGCGCTTGCTTCTCTTGTACCTTGCCAGCGAAAAGTTATGCGGTTGCAGAAAATTGCAGTCTCTTAGCGAGCCACAAAGACACAAAAACGGCCTCGTACAGCCTCACGAACACGGAGAGCCACTGGGGGACACTATCGGTGGAAAATTAAAACCGATCAAAAAGCATCCCATTTGACGGATACCGACGGACGGCGACATTATTGCCTCTGCTGCTGATGCAGGCGACCGCAGCCGCCGACCCTTTTCACAGTGACACATGGCAATCGTTCTGCCGTGCGCTGTCGTCTGCACAGCTAAAGAAATGGAAAGAAAAACCGATTGGAACGGCGTTTGCAATAAGTGTTCGTGTCGTTTGATTTTATTTCTCAATAATGTTTACATTTGTTCTTGCATTTTATGTTGTGTTGCCCTTCTTTTTTCGCTTTGCTCTTTTCAATACTTTTCTTGTCATTGTTACCCTTGTTACCCGTTGTGCAAGTTGCAGCGAACAGCTCCACTGGGAAAACACCGAAGTGAAGAGCGCAGCCTCACCGACATCATGTCAATCTTTGCTCCTTCCCGGTGGTGATGTTGGTCTTTGCTCTCGCTTCGGGATGATGTCCATTGGACGAGTTGGAAACTGATAGCAGAAACAGAGAGAGTAACGCATCTGAAAATGACATTTAATTTAAAATCAATCAATAAACGATAAACGCGTGAGCATTATACCCCGCTGCCAAAGAAGAGCGATGAGAAAACTGCGTGATCAAAAACCGTTCAGAGCAACAAAAACAAAAGAAAAATGGGAGAAAAATCTCCGTTTCACGTTTGAATGACAATCAACAAATCAACGGTGTAGAAATGATTTGCTAGCTTTGTATAGAAAAAGTGCCTTGAAAAATGCAACACAAACAAGAACTGCATTTGATAAACACATACTCACATTTGTTCGTGTTGTAAATGCTAGTATTAGCATCGGAATGGTCACTCCGCACGGTCACGAATCATGGTACGGAGCCCATGCACATGTTTTTTTTCGATTGCTTCTCATTAAACTACTCCGTACGTATCCCGTTCAAACGCCGCGTGTCATCAGCACGTTCGGCTGCTACTACTACTCCGATCCTCGGTCACGAGTGTTTTTCATTCATTTGCAATTTTCATTCATCGAACTCTCCCCTCAAACTTTGTACCACAAAATAAGAAAAAAAGATAAAACAACTGTTTGGCAGGGTAAATATCGAACTCACTCAGTATATTCACATCTTAATTCCTTTTCCTTCGTCACGTAAGAGTATAAAGGTAAAATTACCCACGTTTAGAGTCGATGCGCGGGGAAGAAAATAACAAACAACAACAAAAAAACGTATTCAACTCAAACACTCATCTACAAAACCATCACCTTCCCCAACTCGAAATGGTTGTGCCGGTTTCCTTCATCAGTTGACGAGGCCAATTCATTGATTCTCTCGGTGCAGAGAGAAAGAGAACAAGCCCGAACCATCACGTGGTCACGTGCGGATGGTCGATTTATTTGAATTCACGATCAGTTCCCCGGTTTTCGTTCACTCCAGGGCGAGAGGGGCAGGATCAGTAAGCTTGTACTTTTTTTTTTGCTTGAATTTTCGTGGCAAGTGGAGTGGAGTGGAAAACCCACGATTGCAGCGCGGAGTGTACGCGTGCCGCCGGTCAAGAATCAATTGCAATCACATCATCTCTTGTCCCGGTACTGTGAGACGTCGCCCCAGTTTGCCCCGGCAGTTGGAAGGATGTGGTAAGGTGGCGCTGTACGTTTTTCCCGAAAACGGTCTGTTCGTTCGAAGGACAAAAGTGGAAGCAGGAAGGCAATGCCATCTCTCTGCCGCCCGCTCTTTCGTCCACTGCGCGTGAGCAGTGCGTGGCATCGTGCGTGCCATACCTTTCGCGTGACTCTAGCAGGTTACGCGCTTTAACTTTACAAAATCACGAACCATTCGCACGCGCTCACGCGGCTTCGGTGGTTGAGTTTTGTAACAGCAGCAGCAGCACCAGCAGCAGCCGACGATCAAGTGTCCCGGTGGCCAATTGTGGTGTGAACATTTAACTGCCGCCTCCTAAAACTGTCATGCGAACGCGGAACCATTTTCACGCTCTTGAATCCCGGCTGCGGTGGCAAATCCTTTGCGGTGCGTCGCTCGTGTGGCACGCGCTACCGTTGTGGGATGCGTGTGAGCTTACACGTGGTGACAAAAATCATAACGTTTTGCTTCTTGCTTGTTTGGTAGAACGGGGGGAGAAAGGAAAAAGAAGAGACACTTTGCGTGTGATGTAGCGATTGGTGAGGTTCGTTTCAGACGAGCATTGAAATCACTTGATGCAAATCACAGCAAATTATAATGCAATTGGTTGTTATCGTGTGTTGTCAATATTCAACCTTTTAATTTTTAACCCATTTTTGTTATATTTTTAAATAATAAAAATCCTACATAAAAATCCACGTGCATATCAATAAATTAATTTGAATGCAAAATTAATACCTGGGAAAACTACGAAAAAGAGCGAAAAACGGAAATATTCAAAGGCTATTTATGCAAATTATAACATTGCATCCTTTTCCTCGATGTTCATCCAAATGAGTTTACTCTTTACATGAGCATCGTTTGGTGTAAGTTGATTGAAATTTTGTTTATTTGTGCAGAGCGAACAGCATGACCAACGACGCATAATATGCATCAACCAACGGTACCACGTCCACGTCAAAGCGTTCAATTGCTCCCGAAAAAAGAGGGGAAAGACGGATGAGAGGAGCGCAATGTGCTTTACAATCCACAAATTACTCCACCGACTGTTTTCTTTCCAAAATATACTACGCCCGTTTTAAGCAAATTAAAGTAAATTATGGCTCAAAGTTAAAACACTCACAAAGCAATCAGTTTGCGGTAGATGGATGGTGTGCGAAACAAAGTTTCTCGTATCGCAGAATAACGGCGTTCTCGGGCACGGGTACCTTTTCTGATCGCACACGATGGGCGTCGTATATCGACCGGAAAGATAGTATGTCGATACCTATAACATAAGAAATTACGCCAACCTACTAATTAGTTTGCAGACAACCAGCGAATGGTTAAGGTCGTCCCGGTCGGACCTGACGACCGTAAATACACGGTGCCCGCGTGGATAGCTCGATACATGGGGGGAAAACACAAACACAAACACACGGTCAAAGGAATGTATATGGTGTATGGCATAAATGTAACGGATCGCCTAAGGCCAAAGTCGAACGAGGAGACCATGCGCTAAGAAGGATCTCTTCTATCGATGGTATTTTTTTATTCACCCTTTCTATCGGTTGCTGAATTCTGTTTTCTTTTTTCTTCAGATTATTATGAGTCTCTTGTAAAAAAAGACCCCCCTCAAGTCGAGGCAACTGCAACGAAGGGAGCAAAAAGCCGACGGGGGTTTAAAAAAGGAGTGTGAACATATAAAACAAAGAGTGACCGATGGGTTCGCTGCACATTTCAACTAGATTGAACGATGTCGATCGATCGTCGCGTTTGGTTCATCGATCTTTTTTACTCATGTTTGGAAGTTCACAGTTTAACGACCGAAAGGCTTCTTGCATTCCTCTTCCTGTCCACCATGCGTCGAAATATATCAATTTTCGACACCTCCAGTGCGTTCGATGTTCTACTTTAGGTTTTTTAGTTTATTTTCACTATCTTCATCGTGCTTCCCTAGTACGTGAGCATATTTATTAGGGATCGATAAAAATGCAGCATAAAAGTGTTATCGATTAGCATAATTACTATCATTTCACGTGCGTCTCAGAGCTACCCGTGTTTATTGGTCATTGCGGGAAACTGTGGGCTGCCGAAAAAGTCTGTTTTAGTATTAAAAAAAAGATCTGATGAGATCTTCCTGTCGTCGTCACTGTGAGTAAGTTGATTTTTTTTTTTTGCTTGAAAATGAAGCTGTTGACATGGCGATACATGCGTCCGTTTGGAGACGCGCGCTTTCGTGGTGGTGATTTAATAATAATAATAAAATTTATGTTGTTATTGATTGATTGCGGTATTCGTGCCTGATTAGTAGTTGCTGTCGGGCGTTTGTATCGGTAGCTACGATTTTTGTTTTGATGAAAAGAAAAACAGCTTAAGAAAAATATGCTTTCATGTGCGGTGCCATTTTGTCGGACACCAAACAACAGTCATTACAGCCAACATTATGGGTCACCTAATGTCTGTTGATTTATAACTTGAATGTATAATTTTTAGCACTTTGGTTCAACCGAACCGCGGTAACAGGTTTTTCAAGCTGGGCGTGACAAATAATTCAGTCATTAAAACACGCTGCACC
Organism: Anopheles coluzzii; assembly: GCF_943734685.1. Lineage (NCBI taxonomy): Eukaryota > Metazoa > Arthropoda > Insecta > Diptera > Culicidae > Anopheles > Anopheles coluzzii. Next base: position 41,556,006 of record NC_064671.1, on the reverse strand, counting down.
GTGGTGTCGATTTTCATGGCTGGAATGCTTTGAATGATCTATAATTTCACAAAAAATGGAAACAGAGTAGATTTTTATTTTCAACTATAAATATTTCCTCCTTTGGAGTGTACCTTACCTTCAGATTGTGAATGTAAACCCCTTCAATGTTGTTGTGCAATTATTGCGCCTCCTCGGAACCATCCATCCCGAAATGTATGACATTGATAGGCGTCATTATATTTTGTGGAAATAATTGCTTTCCGGGATTAAGGGGATACGGAAGGCACGATTCACCCTCGATTCATTTAGCCGACACGAAGGACGGTTCCCCTGCTGTCTAATTATGACAGCCGTTTGATTATAATCCAAAATCGGCCCCAGTTGATTTGGTTGTTATGGTAAATCGGCTGCAACAACTCGTTGCTCTTCCCCATGCATCCTCCAGCACCGTAACCTGTGATTGATCACTTCGATTCGAAAACAAATCAAACTCACTTGATTATAATTTGATGAAGTGTCTGCTGGCATGAAATGTAACTTGTTTCATTCTGTATGCAATTTAATTTATTTAGCTCGAAAGGTTTCGAAAAAGTGTACTGCAAATCATGGTTTAACTTTGGCAATGATTGGGTGCAAAGCATTCAGCATTAATCAACGTAATCATCGTCGCAGTGTGTATGCTTTTTTCATGTGCCCAAATTTACAACCTTGCAGCGATTGTATGTAAAGACAACTTTAGGGTACAGCAGCGCGTTTCGTTGTTTTATCACTCTGGTAAATTATACAAATTCAATTACCGAACCCCCTTAATTTGCACCCATACCGATTGAGTCACTGATTGCCAAGTGTGCGTGAGTCGGGCAGTTCCCCAAACCCACCAGTGAACTGCAGTTCACTATAACGGAGATTGCTGGACAGTAAGGACACTGTCTGGACGCATATAATTGCCAGTGATAATGTAATTCCACGTGGTAACAGTAAGGGACAAGGAGAGAAACAATCCAACAAACCCCCAATCAACCAGAATCGAATCAAAGAAATCGCACGTTTCAAAAGCCTTGAACAAATACCAAGAACGGTTGGAGAATGAAAAACAAAACAAAAACCAAAAAAAAACACTCCGCGTGATAAAGCACCGATCACTTACTTCTTATGCAACGAACCCCTGCAATGCAGCCGCATGGTTATGTGCCGGAAACGCTCCCGCAGTCAAACCGCCGATAAAAGTTCTCGTAATTAATTGATAATGGTATGATATGTTTATAAAAGCCTTTGATAATGGTAATGCTAATTAGCATGTAGTACTCACGCGTCGTTCAAGTGCTGTTAATATCCTTTTCTTCTTTCTCTCTTTGCGTTGCTGCTGTGTTTGAATTCGCCCGTCTTCACGCACAATCATTGCCTTCCTTTGATGTGCGATTGGCGCGTTTTGACTTTGGCGTGCGGGCAAATGAGATCCGAGGACATTTGCCAAACCGTTCACCAAAGACTGATAGCCACGGGCATCGAGAGTTGCTTCACTGTGTGTTTCTCTCTTAATGCTCTGTGCAATCCATTTCATTGCCGTGTACTACACCCTGATGCCCTGACGGAAGGAAACTTGCCCCGCCATTCCCTTCGGGGCACTTCGCATTCGCTAATTGCTACCTTAAATCCCACTGGATGAAATGAAATGTCGAAATCAGTGTGTGTATGTGTGTGTGTGAGTGTATTTGTGCCATGCAAACTTCCCGTTTTACCCTTCGAAATGTACGATCGGGCAAACTTCTTCGGAAGATTGGCCTGATGAACCTTATGCTGGCGAGAGTGGCGCGCGCCCGTCCATGATATGTATACCTTTCTGTACTCGACCCGCGCTAATCGCAAGAAACAACCCGGAACGTGTTTTGGTACCGCAGAGGTTGGGTGTGTTTCGGTCACTGAAATCAACGGAATGTTTTCACTACCGAATTTAAAGAACCCATGTTTTTTTCCTCTCTCTCTCTCAAAAAGGAACTTTTCTTAAGCCCAAAAACCTTCCCAAAAAACACAAACATCGAAGAACGCCAATCCCCAAGAGCCATGAGATGGAAATCAAGCAACTCGTTCGGGCTGAGTTGAGCCAAAAAAAAACGAGAATTAAACAAGAACCAGCCCGGAAAGCGGGCGGACGAAGAGTGAACCTTTTTCGATCGTTTTCGAATACAAATTACCCCCGCAGCGAAACCGATTTCGTCCGGGGCCGTCGCCACACCACCGCTTGTAATGATAGCGGGTAATTACGGTATGATCCGGTCGGGACAGTGGAGATGCCAGGGTGTATGTGTACCTATAATTAGCATGAAATAAGAATTTCCTACGCTACGTCTCCCACAAACCTCGTGCGACTCGCTCGCGCTGCTCGAGCGGATGGGAGAAGACCACGCTACGGTGACGGCCGAACTGTGACAATCGAAATCCACCTGCCCCGTTCTGCAACCTTCCTGCTGCCTTTCGCCACGCACAAGGCTGCTTGTATGAGCCTTAAACTCAATCTTCTGTCTGTTATTGAGCAACGTTCAGTCGGTCAAGAACTGAGCAGCTCGGGAGTCTTCAACATACATCGACGGGTTTTTTGATTGAAAAGAAAATGTTTTCCATCCCCCCCCCCCCCCCCCCAGTTGGTTTGTTTCGAGCTCTCCAACGCGGGCAGCACCCTGAAGGGAACTTTTTTTTTGTTATATCGGTTTTATGTTCTTGCATCGATAACGCTGTGCTTGCCCCTCCAAACAAATCAATCAATCAACCACACCTGAGTATTAGCTGATGGAGCAGCGATCAGTAAATTAGCCAGCAAAACAGCAGCAATATAGGAATATAAAAAAATATGTTGCCCGGTATACCCGAATTCATTCTGTTGGACAGTTTGATACCGGGAGGAGATTTTTTGCTGTCGGATGACCAAATTTAAATTTTTAAGCTTGAATGCCTAAGAAGTGAAGAGCCTGGAATTACGATATCTAATACTCCTGCATGAGCTCGATCAAAATGAAACAATCTTATCGCCGTTCAACAGCTTGCTTGTTCAAGATAGAATAGAATATTTTAAAGAACGTCATCAAAGTGACGACTTGCGAGCATACGCGCTCACCAGACATCGCTGGAAGGTCGAACGCTTGTCGCAAACTTCCTTTCGGTTCCCACCCAGCGACTCATCAAAACGTCATGTTTACATGTTTGCAACTGACTCGATTTCGCTTCCCGTAGTTCCTGAAGGAAACAGTGTCGATGCATTTTTTTGTCGAACTCAATCCCAAAAGAATTAGCAAGAAAACAGCATCAGCATCATCTTCAGCATCCAGCCAAAATCAGAGCGGCACTGGGAGGCGTTCTTGATCGCCAATATGTTCCTCAACAACAAATGCGGCAACAATGAAGGAAACCTGGAGGGAACGTAGCGAATATAATAAGATAATAATTGACTTCAAACAGAAAATTATTGACAGATTTTTGAAGAACACACCTATATTTACGGGAATGGAAATTTCCATTCCTAAGTTTTTCCTGCAGCTATTCCGCCTATTACCGTGCTGCTGCAGCGATTCCTATATTCCGGTTGACTGATCCCGGTCGTAGGTAGCAAAAAGTGTGTATGTGTACGAAGAAGTGGAATTAGAGGGAAGAAGGAGCAGGAGGAACAGATACGGAAAGGGAAGAAGTCAATTCAATCGTCAAAATTTCGACAGCCAAAACACAGACTTTGCCAGATTTTTGTTTTGTTTTTGGCGGCGGTGCGGTGATTGTTGTTGCCGGGCATAAGAGGGGCCTACATCTACTTCAATAAAATGTTGTAGGACTCGCCATATGATTGTTTCTAGCAAAGTTAACGGTTGAGAGGTTGGGAGGCGGTGTAATAAGTTTTTATCATTTGTTGTTACTGCTAAGACATTGTGTTTCCTTTATTCTATTTTGTAGCCAAAGAAAAAAAGATTCAATCATTTTTGAGCTATCATTATCGCTCCACAACTGTTTTTTACCAATTATTAAAGCTTCCAGTTTTTTCCTTCGTTGTTTATGCATCTTTTTCCACTCCAAATCCCTGATCGAATCGTATAAATATCGACAAATTGACGAAATCCTGCTAAGAACTAGAACCTTTCTTAATCATGAACGAGCGACGAATGAGCCCTGCGCCTGAAGCAGGCAACTCCGCCGGCAACTTTCTGCTACAGTTTCACCGAGCCGAAACAAAGAGGAGCGTCGAGGTTTGACATGAATCCAATTTTTCAGACATCAATCCCAATTATGGTTGATTTTTTTTTGTTGCCGGTGTCTCGCTCGCCTAACCCTATCTTCGTCCCCATCCAACCGTGGCCAAGTTGGCTCCGAAAATGGTATCTGGATACGAGAGAGGCAGGTGAGAAAGGGAAACAAAGCAAATCGCGTGTGGACGCTGCTGCTGGTCCCTAGTTACGGGAAACCTCCGGTTTTACGGTTCGTACCGTCCTTCCATTAGAATCGTTCACCACCGGATGAGCAGCCGTCGAGATCGCTGGCACACACACACACAAAGAGCGGACACTTTTTACCAACCCCAAAATATCGTCGAAGACGGCGGTTGTGTGGCACAGGAGGGGCGTATGTGTGTACGGATCGATCGGCGGTGGAGCGAAAAACAACAACACAAAAATAAGCATAACAGCTCATAATAATAACGATAATCACAGCAAATTGTCGGGGATTAGAAACCTTTTAAAAGACCGGTGCGTGCGCCTGCTTCTCCCCGGATCCTTGCCTTCCCTAGATTCGGTCACCAACCACCAGTTTCGGCTACCGCTCGGAGGCCCAATCTGAACTGGCGGCAACATCCACTAACAAACCATTATTATATGATCTGGATCGGGAGGGCCTTCAGGGCCATGGATGGTCACAGCCCGCAAATCGATCCGTTTCCCAACCGATACAAAACGCCTTGAAAGCTAGAAAGACAACACTATAAAGGGAGAGAGAAAGACAGATCGCGAAGGTTTGTATAAAAACCATTGACAACAGTGCTGTGCTGTGATCTTCTTTCTCGTTGTGCAGGAAACAGGGAGAAAACTTCGACCAGCAACTAGCGACGAACCTTTGCTTCGGTGAGATTTGAATGCTGTTTTTTGTGGGCAAAATCTAGCTACGGACTCGGGAAGCTTTTATTTTGTTATTGAAATAAATACTGGTCCACAGTAGTCATTTAATTGCTCGAGCGCTAGCTACCGAGCGATACGTTAAGCGCTATGTTGCGATTTTCCCTTCTCCTCGTTTCGGAGTTTTCACTATTTTGAGAGCACCATCTAAAACTTGGTGCTGCTTTTGTTAGATTGATTTTAGCTATGAAACCTTGTGCGTAACCGCTGCGCCGACAGAACGGAAAATCTAACCGCAACCGATAATCAAAACGGTGGGGAAGGTCATCGCAGACGGGACATTCAAAATTACTAAATTATAGATAATTGTCAGATTCAAATGAATTTAAATTTGGGTATGGTTGCTTTTGTGTGTCCGTTGTCTCCTGTACACCGGCGCAATTCCTTTGTTATAGGTTCAATGCCACTGTATATGAGTACGCTTTTTTGTGACGGTATTCAAATGCTGCTTCCAATCGTGAGTGTGTAACATAGTTGCTCAAGTTTAGTTTAGAGTTTTACTTAAATAAATTGTTTTGAAGCGCACAGATCATTGCATTTTAAATCTACCATTTTAAAATTGAAGACAACTAGTATATCCAAAGCAGAACTGACGAAAGACTAATTATGATATCAAAAATTAAGCAAGCCATTAAGCCAGAATGGCACTGCATTTTGTTTCGTTTCCTGATATGCCTGTAGACGTGTGCGATAAGAAACGAGAAAATAAGTTCGTTAATGATGCTAGCAAAAAAGTTCTAAGACAACACCGGAGACAGTTGCGCTGACGGATCCATCCAAACAAATTTAGGCAATCAAAGAACAAAACTATTCCAAACGGTTGATGAAAATGAGTGTCAAACCAAAAGAACACTCACACACACAAATAAAATGGTAAAGGGAAGACCGTTCGTAGGAACCAAGCTACCAAGCAAATCGTACTAAGTATATATGGAATAAAACCTAATCATCATAATACTGGGAAACGAAATGTGAAGTCAAAGTTTTGTTTTACTAGCTCTTTTTTTTTCTTCTTCGTTTGTTCTGGGTGCCAATTATAATAATTCATACAGAAAACAAAAAAGGAAGCAACCTTCCCTTTTGGGGCTTTTGGGGCTTTTAAATAACGAAAACCCGCCCTCCTTCCTAACTATCGCTTTGAAGAGAATTAGTTAAAAATGAAGCTTTTTTCATGCTCTTTCTCTCTTTCTCTCTCTTTCTGTCTCTTCCTCTTTATATCTGCTTGTAATTTGGAGAGTTAGTTGTGAATGTTGCCTTTCGGGTTAGGTTTTCCTTCTAATCCTTCTACCTTGGAATTGGTTTCACGAAAGAGGCGTTTGTTTTCTTCCTTGGTATGTTGAAGAGGTAATCTGAGTTTTGAGCCTTCTATTCTTTATCTGCCTGTAAAACGCGTTGGTAGTTTATTTGGCGCCTCGTTTGATGTCCGTTCGGGACCTCCTACCAGATTGAAATCCGGATTAATGAATCCAGAACGCCCAGAAAAGGCTACCGTATTGAAAGCAGATTAAACATACCTGACTAAAGCGTTGCGCTTTAGCTTTTGCTCTCTTTTTTATTTTCATTCATTTTCATGACATAGCTTTGTGTGTGAATTACGGTTGCATTGTTAACACCAGCACTCATTCTTAGTTATTTTGTATCCAGTATGACCTGAATTTCTGCGTAATCGTTTTTATGATTCCATCAATGTATGTTCGTTTTGCAGATTACACTACAACATTTGTTAACTAACCTATTTTATAAATTTTAACTATTCTACAATGAGCAAAACAATATGCACATGGCTATAATCAGCTGAGAAGAACAGAAGTAATATACTGCTTTAATAGACGTTTTTTTAGCAGAATCCTTAACATGAACTGGTTGAATACGTCAAATTGGAATAATCTGTTTCAGTGCAAAGGTAGACGAAACAGAACTCTACCTAACACCGTCCTTCGTTCGATATAGCACCATATATCCACGTGTCTAGCATCTGTTCCATTTCAGAAACTAGTCGAAATTTCTCTCCTCCCCATCCCGCATTGTGTCATCAACCGGCTGCTATTGCCACACTACACATACGCGGGGTTTTCGCGGTCCGAATCCCCGAACGCTGTAATAATAATAACGGCAACTTCTCACAGGTGATTTATGATTACCTTTTCCAACGCTAGAAGAGCAACCGCTAAGGGAGAAAAGAAACCATGCTGTGGGACGAAACGACCTAGCAAAAAGATTTACCAAAGGTTTATACGAAATTGGTTCGCTGCTTAGTCCAAAAACCCGCCACCAACACCCGCGCTCAAGTAGAACTGCTGTGCTACGATTACAAAGAGCGGTAAATAAGAAAAGCGAAAATTTTTGAAATAGAATCCTTCTTCTCTTCCCTCTGCGTGTAACTGTGTGTGTAAGTATGTGTCTAGAAAAAGGGTGGCGCACCGGTGGCATCGAGGAAAAGTGCACAGCACACTCAACCCGCGCGCGCCCTCTCGACGTACAGTGTTGGAAGAGCAAAGGAAGGACCTTGCAGTGGCGTGCATCTTCGGCCCAACCAACCAACTCCCGCACACACACACACACACACACAATGTAAGCAAAAGGGAAGCGATTTTACGTGGTAACATTCGCCACAATTCCCAAGCACTCTCGCTCTCGGAACGCTTTTTACACCATTACACGACGAGGTTATGCGCTCTGTTCTTTCTTTCTTCTGCTCATCGTACCTCCTCCGGTGGCGTTCTTTCGCTTTCCCGGCCCGGTTTCTGCACGTTTGGAAATCTTTCCAATTTCATACAACTTTGTGGTGGCAGGCTCCAATGGCAGAAAGAAGCAACGTACCAAAAAAATGTATATATATGGGAAACTTTCCTAGTCGGTGAAAATTTATGTTACTCTAAAAGTAAATTGCACTCACTGGTTTTATATCGTTCTGTGTTGCCGCCTGTCGCGTACTCGCTCCCTGCCAGTTGGATACGGTTGGAAATTTGGATTTCTCAAACCCCACGACCAGAATGCATTTGTTGTGAGGGTGGCGGATGGTAGCAGCAGTGTTCTTTATCTGCCCTTTTTTTTTACGCCGTTCAACCACCAACGCCGTACGTTACGATGCACAAATCGTTCACAATAGGAACGCGCTTGCAGTTTTGCCTCCACCAGCAGAAAGGTGCTGTGCCATGGGAAAAGCAGGAGCACAAGACGAATAAAGCGGAGCAATCGCAGGCGCACTCGCTTCGAAAAGGTAATCGGAATACCATTCGGAACAATGCTGTTTTATAGCGACGACGACAAAAAAAATAACGATAATAAAACTGTAAGCACACAGACGGTTACCGAGTGCGACGATGGAGACGAACCCAAACACAGACACACTCACACACACAAAATCAATGTCCATGGGAAACTCCTTCAACATCGTGGGTTCATCGTTTTTCATTTCGCGAAAAGGTTTTATATTTTCAAACGAGCTCCCATGTATAAAAATAGGATTGTAAATCAAAGCGCACAACCGTTACAAGGGCGGAGAAAGATAAAAACGATTTTGAAATATTTGTTGATGCACATCCACATCGATAGATGGTTCGATAGATTTTGTTACGAATGGTCCTTTGATGTGCTTCGGATTAGCCCTTTCCATACAGTGAAACAAACCCAAGCAATCGAGCAATTAACAATTGAAAGTTGTATTTTTATAAAAATAAAATCAATGAGAAACACTCGGTATGGGTAACCGATCTCCGTCTACACTTTTATGACCGGCTGTGTGCTCGTCGATGAAACGCACGAAATACGCAGATTATTCCAAGCCACTTTTTCCCAGGGTATGAATCACCATCCATCTTTACACGGACGGTGCTTTTCTTTCTGTTTTGGTCTTGCGTTCGACAGGCTTATCTCCCTCTCGGCCGGGAAAAGGGTTCGACCGTCCACCGTGTCCATAGCGTTCCTAGCAAGCTGCCTACCCCCTTCCCATTCGGGGTCGTCGGAAACTGTGCGGGATTGCTAAAGTGGTCCACAGCACTGAACCAGTTTCGTTCGCATACTGCTGCTCCTTGCCGTCGCAGCGCTCCGGTCAGACCATTCCATTGTGCGATCACCGCGTTTGCTTTAGGATATCATCATTTGGGTGCAATTGTTATGGCTCATGAGCTCTGCAACGTTTTGGAGTGGAAAAGAAGGAAGGGGGAGGGAGAGAATAAAACACGGGAACCTTCGTCGGGCATCGGAGTGGCTCAGAAATTGTGGTCAGTTACAGCTCAGTCGTGACTAAAGTTTAAGTAGAGAATAAGATAACTCCCTGGGCGTAAAGTCCCGGTCCCAGCGAATGGACAGCGCGTGGTTTCAAAGCTGGACAAGAGAGGAAAGCTAGGGCAAGAGAGGTTTTGTTTTGCTTTCTCGCTACATTGCTTGTATCGGTTTCGATTTCCCACCGGGCGGTTCTTCTAGCAAAAAAAAAATGAACGATCGGAAGGCGCGCGCGCGCGTCCAGCTCTCTACTCTATGGTGGTCAGCTAAGCAACCGGTGCAGAACCAAATATATAAAAAAGTACACAGTACACAACAGCATATTTGACCACAAAAGGGATGCGGACACTCGCGCAGAGATCGAAGCACAAGATATGATTTGCCGCGAAACAAGAAACGAACGCAATGTTAGTGAACCATGAATTGGTTGATCGTCTTATGATGCACCGGCAAGTTGGACATAGGATATCTTGGTGGTGTAGACAACAAACAATACTCACGAAGCCTACGGCATACAAAAAAAAAAGTCTGATCGACATATTTTCCGACCTAGGGTGGGCTATGGACATTGTAAAAGCCTCCCATGGTTGCTGTGTGGAAACCATTGAACTGTACTTCGAAAGGGATTTTGCTACAATAGCCAATCAAATCTTTTCTCGTTGTTAAGTGAGTGCCTTAAATAATCAAAATAATCCATATCTAATCGACTTTTATGCGTACTACAATCTTTTTTTAAATATAATTCAATTTCCATGACGTATGCAAAATGATCTTTGTCCAAATTTTGGAATTAATGCAACGTTTATGAAGGAATGTACCAAAGTTGGGCATTCTTTGATTGTAATTCATAGAATGGAGAAAAAATCTATTTGTTTGCAACTGCTCGCCATAAAGGCCAACCTACCTACAGCACATAAGATACTGTGGGAACGTTCTACCTTTGTGAAGAAATGTTTTTGCACCCAGTATGGCGATACCATTTATTCTGTGCGACAGTAATTATCCCTGTGTCGTCTCAAGAAACATTAGCGTTGTTCAATAATTGAACTGCCTCGAGAATCTCAAGAACACGGGTTACCGAGAAAATGGAACATGTATACGGATTGGGATATATGTGCAAAGTCCGGATTGTGTTTGGACTACTTTATAACATCCACTCGTTTGTTTATGGAGGACTTTTGGGAAACACATTTTAATATGGCGCAAAGGGAAGTTTCCTTATATGATTGACTCACACAAACGATCGCTGTGACAGTCGTGGGTGATCCAATTTTTAACGCAACATTGTACAGCGAACTAAAAACACAACTCTCTAATACGATCAATCCTTAACGATCGCACCGGCATAAGGGGATGGTCTCATTTGAAAAGTGCTCAATGCTCTTGCCGCCAAAACCCGAACCGTACGTAACACTTTTCATTTCACTCACAGTGTGTCGGGCCGTCGGCTTAACGTCTCCAGTCCAGTACTCCTTGTGAACACAACAGGAAGCTTAGCTTTCACGTTTGATCAGCTCACAGTGATCTAAATTTCTCCCACATTCGAGCTCCCACCATAAACGAACGAAACTGCTTGATCACGGTGAGACTTCGTTTGAGCTAGCTGGTTGAAAAATGATCCTTCGTTGTGCGATCGGTGGTCGCCGTTTTGGAGAGGTGTGCTTGAAGATTAATCGATTCGTTATTAATTGAATGATTAGTGCGACTGGAGAATCGTGAATGCGTTCACACGCGCCAGCAAAGAAATATAAAGTGAAATTAGTTTCGTGTTTGCTTGAATGCCAATGCGCATAATTTGCTTTACAGAATAAATTTAACAAATTGTTTCGAAGGTTTGGGGGGTCAATGGGCGAATAAATATGACTGAACATACTAATTCAAGTCAACATGTTTTGTTTCATATTTTAAATCCTTTACTTAATTCTATAATTCGGTGTGCTTCAAGTACAGATTACGCATCTACAAAGGTTCAACACGTGTCCAGGACCAAAACAGAAAGGTAAACAAAAAAGTAAACGGAAATGTTGTATTTTGCTTTTCTCGATTTGAAGACGATTTGCTCCTCCAGAGTTCGTTTGCATGACCGGCCGGTGGTACGTAATTAACCAGCGCATTGCTGTACATCTTGCAGCTACTGTACATGGGGACAGTTGCCATTTAGCTACTGCATCCCCGAACGGTAACTCGTTGATTCTCATTGGCACTTGCAAAAAACCCAGAAACGATTCGCAAAATTCTACCGTACAACGGCAGCACCGATCGTCCCAATTACAAAGATATTTCTGGATTGTCAATTAGAGTATCACTTTTCAATCTTGTACGGGCGATCGGGAGAGAGCAAGCAGCTTCCTGCAGTTGCTAAGCAGTTTGCGGAACTTTAAGCAAAGCCGTTGTACAAAATGTGCTTTGGGCGAGAACAGAAACCCTCGAAGCGTTCTCCGGTTCCCAAGAAATCGGTTCAATCTGTAGGGAAAAGCGAATTTTCTGTTTGTGTGAACCTCGTACGTAAAGGTCGGCGCGCGTCCGTGTACGCAAAACGACATCTCAGCAAATGGCAAACGGCCGAGGGTGGGCAGGAAATTCCTGAAAGACATAGGTGTGCGGACATTGTAAACATGCTGTCGAGTGATGTACGGACGAAAGTGCGGACCAGGCCAGCGACACCACCCGGAGGCAGCAGGGCTGTGGGAGCATATGTTTGCTTGTCCCAAAACGTTGGCCGATAGTATGCGAGCGAGTGGAGTTGTCTCCATACCGCAGTAACCTGCTGTTGGTGCTGCTGGGTAAGATTTGTGCGAGATTTTCTCGCGCGTAAAGGACACAAAATAAAGAAGGAAGACGAGTTACAGTCGCGCAACGCCGGCGGAGGTGTGTGAATGTGTTACAATTTATGCATACCACAGTAAGGCGGAATAAATTTGCCACAGCCTTTGGAAGCCGTGTCCAACGACTTGCCTTTGGCGGGGTATGCTAACATGAGCTTTTTTCTACAGGTCCCTCTATGAAGCTTGGGCTTCTTTCGCAACGAGACACGCGCACAAAATTTCTCACACAAATATACGCCCTCGCAGTTGTTCCTCACGTTGCCGCACGTTGGTTCCATTTTTTTACGTACGCCCCAAAGGGAAGACGCAGACAGGGTGCTGGTGGATCGCACATCGGAGGTTTTGGATCGTTAGGTCGGTGAAGTGGTTCATTCACCGGAACATTGTGCTCCGGGTGTCTTTGGATCGCGCTGAATCTCCTCTCCAGACGGGTAGGATCCAGCCTTATGAGTCTTATCCAGCAACCTGAATCCGCGAGACGTACGGGCATACCAATGGGGCAAAGACTGCTCTTTAACAGCAAGCAATGACGGCGAGAAAGAAGGTGGAAAAATTAACCGATAAAAATGCAACCACAGCCATGCGCAATTGTCAGGGTCAGCCGGTGCAGTATGTTGGGCTCGTGGAGAGTGAACTACACAAGGTGATAACTTCTTAAGTCGACGGTACGAAGGGGTGTGGGAAAACATGACACAGGAAGGAGGGCTTCATTTGTTTAGGAGGTTCTTGCGGTATGTTTCGTTTAGTAAGGTATGGAGTTTTGTTTTAAGTGTTAAATAACACATTTCATTACAAATTTGTACCAAACGACAGAACCTTGGACTTTTTTCGATGGAATGCACAAAGTGTGCTTAGCTGGTCTCGTAGTACACTCGTCAACTCGTACGACTTAGCAACATGCCCGTCATGGGTTCAAACCCCAAATAGACCGTGCGTCCATAGGTAGGACTGATTATCCTGCTAAGGGGAGATAAAATCCTTAAGTCACTGAAAGCCAAGCCCATAAGTGGTACAGGCAGGCCTTGACCGACAACGGTTGTTGAGCCAAATGAAGAAGAAGAAGCACAAAGTGTGCTTAGCACAAAGTTTGCGTACTTTACGATCTTCCTTCTTGCAATTCTTTTAATCTCGAAATTCGACGTGTGTAATACACAAGCTTTTTGTCACCCGCTGGTTGGTACAGCAGTGCCTTGGGTAATATATTCCTCAGGTCTCCGTAGGCTTCCTTTAGTATCCCCATTTACAAGCTCTGGTCATAATCCCGCGTCTTGTCGCCCCGGTCTTATCAATGCATTAAAAGCTGAGCACGGGTGGGGGGGGCACATTTAACCCACACTCGGAGGGCCGGTGTGACCGGAAAAAGGGTGTTGCAACAATAAAACACTGGCTAATGTGCCCACTGCTAACGAGCACACTGGTTTTTAGCAAGCAACGTCACAGCACACAGCAACATTAGCGCAGCATAGCAGGTCCCTAACCTCTGGTGTGCCGGTCGGTCGGGCGGGCCTCAATCCCATGCTTTTCAACACCGTATGAGAACCAACGTGTTTTCCCGCCCCCCACCCATATATGCCATGCGAATCGAGGCGGATGGAGTGGCGTTTTATCATCATCATGATATGCTCCTGGTGGTGGTACGGTCGACGAGTCCCTCGACACCCCAACTCTTCCTTGAGCCACCGGGATCGGTGTGGATTACAAACGAGGACAGCCGGGGCAGTCATCAACAGCGTGGGCTTGGGGAGGAGGTGGTAGTAACGCCACCCCTTTTCGCACGCCCTCACCCATCCGTCATCGCGCAAAAACCATTCTAATTAAAGTTTATGCTACCTCTAGCCAGACTTTGCTTTTAATTACTCTTTGATTACTTCGGACTGGCTTTCTCTGGCCTACGATGGGTGCGTTCGAGTTTTGCACCCCCTGCGTCTGGGCTTTTCCTTCGAAAATCAGATCGAATCCGGTGTGGATGGAACGAGAAGTGTGATGGAAATGGAGGGAGGGAGTAGCATAAGGTACTCTACCTCTTTGCTTTCCGCTCCGATGCTATAGCCACAACATTTCCTTGTTGGGTGGGAAGAGTTTTCGATATGGCCGGTAAGCAAACTGAACTAAAAGCCATCCCGTTGGAACACGCATGGAAGAGGGGGTCCTCCTGATGCCCATACTAGTTTTGTTTCGATGTGTTTCTCCACGTCCCACTATCTTCCTGTCCAACGGCTTGTGCGTATTTTATTTAATATTAAAAACTCATTATTTTTTAAAAGCCCTAAGCAGTGTATCGCGCAGTAATAGCAATAATCATCAGTTTCATTTGGGGGAAACATAACTGCCCAGCTTGTGTTTTTATTATGAGACCTCCGATGCCGTTCGGTCGGTTCGGTTTCAGCGCTTAAGGAGGCGCACGTTGTTGATGAAAGGAACAACCGAAATCCCAAGAAATGAGTCTCCACTTTTCGCTTTCTGCAGAAAGCATTAAATCTACAACAGTTATGCTCAACGATTTATAGGCGGCTCCAGTCGCTGTTCCAATCAACGGCCGGCTCTCCCTCCATCCCCAACTCTAACAATAATGCCGTAGTTCCCGAAGTCAACCCGCACTCATTTCAGTGTGGCGCTCACGCGGGTCCTTGCTGAGTTGCTGTGTGCGCTCGGTATGCCTGCCCGCACGTTCCGCCGGGCCAGTCAGTAATAAGCAACTAATTAATGTTGTAGTTCGAGAGTTTCGACCCCAAAGGTTCCCCCACCCTTTTATGCGTGTGTTCGAGTGTGTGTTTGTGTGTGTTCCAGTGAACATTTATCGTCATCCTTTCGTTCTCTCACGACTTTTTTAATGCTCGACGCTGAAAGGCAGAGTTTTGATAACAATCCCACGGTTGCCGTCGGAACGTAGACGAAAAGTCTTCAAAAAAAACAAGAATCAACTGAACACTGATTCAGCTGCTTTTCGTTGCAAGTGTAAATTGTTTCATCAAAACATGGAGCCGCTCGTCATTGCTTTGGGAGGCATGGGATACATTAAACATAATTCAGCTGTCCACGATGGCAGGATGGCAAATTGGGTTTGACCTGCCGGTTCAAACGTGCGGAGGCATATGTTTCACCATGTTTTTTTTACCGTAGCGGACGTGTGCTAACGAGCCAAGGAGGCAGACCCCAGACGCGAGCTCGTGAATGCATTAGCATGCGCACACGTGGTGATAATCGGGCCAGGAAATGAGGTGTCAAAATAAAAATCCTCTTCCAGCCTAAAAACCATCGCACGAGTGTGTGCCTGGACGCTCCAAACGTGCGTTCAATTCCGACACACGGATGGAAATGAAGTAAATTGGCTTTTTCTGTCAAGTTGAACCGTTTTCGGAAGGTTGATGGGTTCCCATACAAGGTAGTTCGAACGATAAGACCTAAGAATGTGTCAAATTATGATGTGCCCCAGGTGAGGGTATAACGAAGCGTTCAATTAGCATCCAATGATATGATCTAAGAACCGAGCTGCTGGAGGCTTTTTGAGAGCATTCATCTGCTAAAAGGACGCCCTCTAAGTGCTTTCAGCTCCTTTCTGACATCTTGAGGCCTGAGTGAGGTTCTTTAAAACAACTGTCCAACCGCAAGACAGTGCCAAAACCGCATCCTTTCTATACGTTAATGATTCCCAATAGAACACCTTACATTCGTACGTGAACTCATCAGAGTTCACGCTAATAGAGGTTCTTCGAACGCGTCCTTTAACACAGAAGCATTTGCAGAGGTAGTAGCACAAAAAAGTTTAATTGCCGCTTTAATGAAAATGCGCCAGCTCTCTTCGTAAATGATGTGTGGTGTCAATCCTCCATCCAGCGACCTGCAATATCTTTGCAATTTACCTTTCGTCGGACGTGTTGGATATTTCACTGTCCTTGGGAACCAACCCTTGAAACACCAAGAATGCCACAGCCATCAACGTACAATTAATAATCTTCCCCCGCTGTTGATATCCCAGGATTCGTCGTGCCGATTCCATTAAACCCTCTGAAAGGATGGAAATGAGAGCTGCGTCTTGTGACGGTTCAAATAAAACTTACCCGTTAGCAACTGAAAAACGCATGTTTATTAAATGGAATCATTTAGCCGGCAGTTGTGTGTGCGCGTGTTTTTGGCGAGGGACGCGTAGGTTAGTGTTTTAAAATGTGAGAAGACATGACATGCTACCGTGTTTCGCACGGGATGATGCTGGGACCGGTTTTTCGCTCGGTACATTGTTGCTAACTTAATGGCAGCTATAAAGAACCTATTATCACATCCGCACGACAGACTAGACTTACGTGTCGGTGTCGGCCACATATTTTTAATACAACATTTAAGTAAGGACCAGTTTGTAACATGAGACATTTTAATAGAGGATAGGCTGTGGTTTTATTTGTATAAAACTTGTCATACCATTGTTTTTGTTACTGAACGAAATTAAGTTTTCCTTGTCCTGTTCCTGTGCGCTCGATTTATCTCATCTCCATGCACACTTTCATTTTAATGTCCCGCAATGTATGGATCTGCTTCCTTATCTCACGCCTGCCATCACTCTTCGTTCGCGGCTCGCTAAAGTTTGTCGTGCGGATTAATTGTAAGCCGAGAGAAATGAAGAAATTAGTATGCATTACTGCACACTGCTCTGCCACTTTTTGCAGTCACCCAAAAGTGTGTGGGACTACGGACGGATGAAGCCTTTACCCATACTGTGCCAGGAACATCAGGTGAAATAACAAAATCTCGCTGGTGTAAAATGATCCAACTTCGTGGGGCCAACATATTACGGAGCTTGATGAAAATCTTTTACAGAGGGTGTATGCAACTTGGATTTTAAATTTTTATACATCGAATGTTTTCAAAGGGAACAAAGTAGTGAGCGACAGCGATGCGTTCAGTGTCACTGGCAGACGCTGTCCGCTGACTGTATCATTAATTTATTGCTTGCAAACACCACCGGTACGGTTCTGAACTGCCCCACCACCGGTCGACATTACATGCTATCGTGGGGCAATCCTTTTTCCCGTTCCCATGTGTTGCCGCTTCCGCGGTGAACCGGTTGGGACAGCAACTGATTGGTTGATCCATTGCCGAGGTCCCGATTGGAAAGAAAACCCGACTGCCCGTGTGTGTGTCCCTGAATGTCCCGATGATGATATGGCTCCAATCGCGCAACGCTCAGCAACAAGGTATGTGGGACCGTTTTGCGGTTTGGTGGAAGACTTCATCGTGTTTTCCGTAGGCAAATCAATTACAACCCGCTCGTTCTTCTTCTCCTCACCGCCCCGTTCCCTAGAGAGAGGGAGGTAGGTGTATTGTTCTGCCAGTGTTCTTGCTGCAATGTGTGTTGTGGTCAGTTTGCTGCTTTCCATGACCAGGGCACTGCCGGCAGGAAAGTTATACCAGTGATTATGGTAATCACTTATGCATTGGTTGTTTTGTTGCCGTTGTTAAACTTCCCGCACCCGCAATAGAGCCAAGCAGGCACGCATAAGGGAGCTCCCGTGCTGGCCACTGCCACATTCTCTTCCTAGTGCCGCTGGTACAGGTAAACACGAAACACCAACAGTATATGTGTGTATGAGTGCAAAGTGCATCCAACGCAAAGGTGCAACAGTGGTGCACGCAAGCGGGCTGTGGTGACGGAAAAATCGCATGCAAAAGTGTTTATTTCTCGCACCTGTCACCTCCACCTCTACACCGGAGCTCCACTGCACCATTAGCTTTATCCTCCTTTCCCCTCTGGTTGGCGTCTCTCTCTCTCTCTCTCTCTCTCTCTCTCTCTCTCTCTCTCTCTCTCTCTCTCTCTCTCTCTCCTGGGTTTAGTACCTTGCGGAAGCTTCCGATTAAACACGGGCACACTGGCTGGCTGGCTGGCTGGCTGGCTGGCTGGCTGAAAGGGTCGTCACCTCACCCGCTAGTTAGGGTCATCAAATGTGAATGAAGTGAGCATTACTTTGCAGCGCACACACGCA
Organism: Anopheles coluzzii; assembly: GCF_943734685.1. NCBI lineage: Eukaryota > Metazoa > Arthropoda > Insecta > Diptera > Culicidae > Anopheles > Anopheles coluzzii. Next base: position 41,537,859 of record NC_064671.1, on the reverse strand, counting down.
GGCAGGAGGCCCGTTTGTGGGGAGGCAGTCTTGTGCCGGCTGCACGCATGCAACTGCCCTCATGCAATGGTGCCGTTGGGCAACCGTCAAAAACTGGAGCAACAGGAAAAAGGATGTAGTGTGTTTGCTCACTTTGTAAAGCCTCCCCCCTTTGCCGCACTACACCCACCGCACAGGTGGATGTAACGGTGGATAAGGTCCTACGGGAATGCAGATTTGGATGTGGCGTTGCGGTTATTGGTTCGACGCCGTGAACTTCCCCGTTCCACTTTTGGAAGCAATTGGCACTATACACAAACACACACACACAGAGATGAGGCTCACCTCGTTGGCACGTTCGCTGCTTGCGTGTGTCTCGAAATGCCTCATATAATCACCATCCCTTAAAATTTAGCAAATCATCAACACACACACAAACATACACATACTGGCCAGCTACAGGTGGCGCGGGAATAGGCCTCATTCCATCCACTTTCCTGGGCTTTCTTCTAACCCGTCTGTTCTCGCACTTTCCTCCATTTATGTATGCGTTTGTACGCGTCCATTGCCTCCCCCTTCTCGCCAACCACATCCCGAATGGGGTGTGTGTGTATGTATGTTTGGGGCTCGATTGTATTTTTCGCCGCGTTTTTGAGTAATGGACATTTCATGTTGCCTTATGCAAATCATACATATTAGCCTCGAAAGATTATGCGGACATAAATCTAAATGGCAGGTCGGTTCGCGCGCGCATTTTCTCCCTGCCCCAAACGCTTCGTGAACCACCCTCGATTTCGGGGGTTTGTGGTGTGTGTTGTGGTCGTGGTTAGGACTATGTTTTTGCTGGAACCATTCAACGCGGCCAAAGGGAAAGACGCGGGTGTATGTGGTGAAAGCGAAATTTTATGGAAACAATTCCAACCACCTACCAATGGTGATGGTGATGTTCTGGCAGGGCGTGTGTGTGCGTTGTCGGTTGTATGCGAAACCAAAAGGACACGATTGGCCACTACACAAAGAGCAATATATATTTTCGCTGTCCGTTACTAGCCGGATCTGGCACTTCTTACCCTTTTGCCCCTTGTTAGGATCAGGAGGAGGAGCTCGTTGAATATATCATTGCCGTTTCTATGCTACTGTGGTTGTGTGTTCGAATGCCAGCTGTGATAGTGTGTAATTGTTGCATATCCTTTTTTTAAGTCGGAACTTGAGCGAGCAAGAGCTATACAGCGGAAAGTTGGCATACAAATGGCAAGAACACAGAAGGGACTATCAGGGACACTAATCGGTTAGCTGCCGAGGGGTTGATTGAACACTTTGCGATGCTTTTTTAATGGATTTAATTGGTTCTGTAGTGCTCTGTAGAATGATGTAAAACTAAAACAACAAAATCCTACGAAAGATGTATGTCCTATCCTATTCCAATAACTTTGTTCTTTTCTATACTTATCAGCATGATTGATGCTGTTATACTCCTTAATGCAGTGTATTGATTTTATCGTCCAATTTTTCTCCCGTTTCATTACACACTCTTTAATAATATACGCTGATTGGCATTGTTATTTGATGGCACTTTATTGCAGTCATTTTAAATTAATGTACTTCCCCGAAACCCGAAGCACACCATTTTACGATGCGAAATCAACCAATCAATTCCACCACTCGGCTCGGCGTGTGTTTGTGTCTGTGTGTGTCTACTTCTAGTGGTAGACGGTACCGGCACTACTACACCATTCCACTGCACAATTACTATCGTAGTAATTTAATCACCTGCCTCCACTGGTGATGATGCCTCGTCCCGCGTCCAGCGAGGGAACCGATGCCGTTCTTTGGCGCATAATCGTACCGCAGAAAAGAAATTGTTATTATTTTACGACCTTTTTGTCTCCCATAAAAGCGCCAATCGGAAGGCGTGGGGTATATAGGAAGGTAGCAAGAAGAGAGAAGAAAAAAAAACCGACCCATCACTTAAGTAAACTTTGAACACCTCCGCCCGAAGCGGAGTCGATCAGCAGTCTATCTTCCGGAGAAGAGCATGCGGTTTATGTTCATTGTTGGTGGATAACCATCATCGCCACTACTAGGGAGCTTGTGGTCCTGCCACGCTTACCCTCTGTGCACTGTGCGTTCAATTATGCGCAGCCTACGGGCGTACGGGTAGCCAATATTCAATAGAGCTCGCTGGGCTGGAGCTTTAGAAGACGAGCGAGCGTGAGCCACCGAGCCCGACGCCCGCCTTGCCACAAAGTGCAAGATGTAACGGTGGATATGTACTGGTACTTTTTTTTTATTTGCATTGAATTCCTCCCTGTCGGACTGCCAGTGAGAAGGCGAGAACCCTGAAGTTAACAAAATGATAACTGCAAAAAGATAAGAACACCGCTGCGCGTAAGCTCCTTAATTTGATTCCCATCGGCGAGCACCAGAACTGAGAGGAACAAAATGGACGACACGAAACCGTGGCACCGATCCGAAGATTCGACGCGAATGCACTTCAATACGCTGTAACTGCTGATTCTGAGTTATGACCGTGTGAGGGGGGAGTGAGCAAGGAAAATGTTTTCTATGCCCATGGAGTGTGTACCAGACCCAGATGCGGCATCGGGAAGGAAAAGCAAATGAAGCAAGTTTACGATTTATCAGTGAAAAATACTTTTTTGCCTACGCTGGGGATCGATGGGAAATAAAATTGCATGAAAAAAAAAATTCGATAGGAAGATATTATTTTTATCATAACACAACACAGGTTATTGGAAAGAAAGTATCTAATTTCCATTGTGTAAATATATTCACATTCTCTATAGGAGCAAACCACCGCAATTTATTTTCTTATAACAATAATGTGACAGAATGGAGCGAGTTTCAATTTATTTGTATTTGTTCAGTGCACCCGGTATTTTCACTGAACGCACTGAGTGTTCAGTATAAATTAAACCTTAAAAGCACGAACTCTTTAAAAAACATAAAACGCATCGAAAATGCAATGATTGGGTACCGTTACTTCGCATTGAATGCAATTTTAGACGGTGCTTCATTTGCATTTCTCTTTGCCGCGCTCTGTATAAATTGATTTATTGTGTCAAAGATTTGATGAATAATATTAACACACTTGATCAGGGTGGCAATGGTATGGATTGCAGCAATAAATAACGTTTTTAAAGTAGGCAGATCTTAACCAACATTAGCATTAAATCGTTACGTTTCACGGTGTAGTAGACGGTACCTTTATAACAATTTGAGTAATGCTTAAAGGATGACTTCACCATACCTAACATGTTTTAGTTTTTATTTACTCGTGAATGGTATTAGAATTTTCAGAATTGGTTTTTCATGGTTTTTTTTTTCGAATGTTTTTATATTGAAGAAGTTCATTTGCATTTCTCTTTGCCGCGCTCTGTATAAATTGATTTATTGTGTCAAAGATTTGACCGCATTATGTTTTTTTGTCTGTCTGGCACAATTTTGTTGAAACATGGTCGAAACATGAAAGTCAACTCCGTCAGCGAAAAAGCTTGCTCGAAACATACTCATCATATTCTTTTTGGTTTGGTTCCACATCCTGTTATATAAGTTGACTTCCTTCGTTTGCAGTAAAATAGGTGGCGTCAGGCACCATAATTGTTCAACTACACTCCGCGTACACAATATTAACCCATGCATTGCGTCTCTACTATTTTCACTGCCTTTCGAAGCAGGGCTAAGAGAATGAGTCAATGCTAATGGTGTTCAGTGTGCCAAAATCGTTTATAGGAAAGCTAACAAGCGTATGCTAATGGATGAATCAAGCGCACCATACCATGTTGTGACATTGCTAGGTTTAGCACGTGGATTTCTATTTTACTGTTCCACAACAAATAAATAATCTCGATCTTTCCCAAACGATTTCCTAACTAATTCAATCGAAAATGATTTGCCTTGCTTGTCAACCATGCAATCGGGCTTAGTGCACCCTTCTAAACAAGGCTGCTCCAAGTGCCTTGCATGAGGTAAAATTACTACAATCCCAACCAATGCACCCGCTCAACAGGGAGCGCATGTCAATAATTCATCCAGCGCGTCCGCCAACTTTCGAAATCAATTCATCATCACTCAAATAGACCGTAACGGCGCCTAATCTTTCTCTCTCTCTCTCTCTCTTGCCGTCTCCTCCATAACCCCACCAAATCGTGCTTTAACAATCGTGAGCAGGCCACAAAGAGGGGTTCCCTTTTTCTAATGAAAATCAATTAGCACACTTAAGTAAAAACAACCATCAAAAATTCTGTTGCATGTACTGGCTCAATCTTGCAAACCTGCCACCCCATTGGCCCTCAGGAGACTGGCAGGTGAGGTTATTTACTTCGAGGCCGGGGGGAAACTTTGAACGGTACGGCCGCCCCCTTCAATATGTATATTCCAGCGTACGGGAAGCAAAACCTTCCAAACCTGCACGATGATATGGCTCATTAAAAAATTGCAAACTCCGGATCGCGCGTGGCACACGAACCGTTTTCTTGTTTTTGTTTTTTTTTTTTTTAAATCGATGCGTTGCATATTAATTCTCACATAATCAATAACGAGGCAAATTTTGGTAGCTTTGCAATTTCATATATGAAAAGAGATGAGGCTACGCTTCACAATCGTGCAGTGGCAGCAAACAACGCATTAGGCAAATGGTTGCAAATAAAATGACATTTTTACGTAATTCAACCGCGCGTGGCTCTACAACAGCTAATAGCTAAGTGTGCTCCTTGTCCTCGTTTCCGATGGTGTTGAAAAGGATGCTTCAAAAACGTTCTGTTTGCGATTTTGGTGGGTTTTCTCGTCTGTAAAACCATTAGGCACACATAACCATTACCATATGTGTGAGTCAATAAAATGATATGATTGTGGCAAAGCCTACAGTCTCGCCGCCCGCGTATCGTGTTTCTTTAAATCGGGAACATCTTTATGAAGTTTTTACTCGCACTATCAAATATGCAGTGTATGTATGTGTGTGTTGTAATGATCTTCCCTCGCTCCGCTGCATATGTGAACCCTTACGATGAATGATTGTTATAAACCATTCGTAAGGCATTGATACAACCCACACCGCCATAAATGGCAAACAGAAATCCCACCCAAAAGAATGCCCTCTCGTCTGTGTGTATCATTCCTCTTTCTTTCCTTTCTATTTTGTCGGTCCCATCATCTGTGCTTCTTTCTCGTTTTCAATAACTCCAGCGTATCGCGTAACCCATAAAGAAAGATAAAGTAAAATAACAATAATAATTATTGTTACGATTATTACGATACATTGCGGTCTTTTTTGATATCGATTTTTGGGGGCGCTTTCGCCGCTTTTATCCTTCTCTGTACACGAGTTTTCCCCTGTGCGCTTTTTCTTTCGTTCCCTTCAACATACATATCTATATTCAAACCCAACCCAGTTCCCGGGGTTCGCTCGGTTCATCGTTTTCATCATCCAAGCCGTACACAACCAGCCTACGCGCGATTGCTCCCGCAACTCGTTTCATTCCAAAAGACAGCTGCAGGATTTTCGAATCCTTTTGGCCTCTGCTTGGAACAATCATTTCTGCAGCCCTGTCCTGTCGCTCCTCTGTTTGGCCTTTCTTTACCAGCCAGCGCTCCAGCGGATCGGAAGTTTTTCGTTGGGGAAATTTTTGCTAAGAGCGTACAAATTTCAACCTTTTACCCCTCGACGGTTCTGGGAGCAGTGTTCGTCGATCGTCGGCCGGGCACACTCATGTAGCCATTACTTCATAATAATTCAGCATTTTATGAGCGAGAATGATGATACTGCTGCCGCCGCGCCCTTCATTCTGGATTTTTTTTTTGTGCTGGGGGGAAGCATTCGGAATATGAAAGTGTTTTCAGTTATGATTTCATGTGCGACGGGGTAAGCAGTTGTGCCGAGTATTTCCCTCTACGTTTAAAGGCAAACGCAACGAGCTCTCAGTTGCCAGTTGGTTTTTTTATGGAAATGTTTTATTTCTTTCCCTTCGAGAAGCTAACCCACATGCGGTGGAACAAACTGGAGAAAGGGGGGAAAAAGATCAAGAAACTTTCCGGGCAAATTGTTTACGCCCAACCGTAAAGGGATTGGTGGTTGGAATTGGCAATCTGATTAAGATTATCTTAAACGCTTCTGCACTTTGCTGTACACCTCGGGGGGAAAGAAGTTCTGCTCTGGATCGCTCGTTTCCATATGCATTTCTGACAAATTGAGTAACGCCAGGGGTCTTGCAAAGTCGGTGCAGTTGCAGTGTACCATTAGCAAAAGGACTACTGGAATTAAGTGACGTGGGAGTTCCTCTGGGCAATGCTTCATTAGCATTTAATTTGGTTGCTCCTACAAGGGTTTGGGTGAACTGTATCTCCTAATTTGCGGGATATTTAACACAACTAGATTTGTTTGTACTGCTTTATTACCAGTATGTCTTACTGATACATTCCAAATCATCCTTCTTCCTTTCCAATTACTAATGTCGTCCCCCTTCCCTCGATAAGAAACAACATCACACCGCATCGCCTTCAAGCTTGCCATCTTGTGTAACACAGCCATATATTTTATTATCACCTTTTGCAGTAGAGAAAACCATTGCGAGATCGAGCGGCGGAGGCGAAACAAAATGACTGCCTACATCACGGAGCTGTCGGACATGGTGCCGACCTGCAGTGCCCTCGCGCGGAAACCGGACAAGCTGACGATCCTGCGGATGGCCGTCGCGCACATGAAGGCATTAAGAGGTAAGTTTCCAGTTTTTTGATGAGCTCCCAGGCGCTTACTATTGTTTTTCGGCTGGCTAATTCAGAGGTTTGTGTAATGCAGACAGGACAAAGAAAGCAGCACTCACAGATTAGCATGAGCGCAAATGGCGTACGGGGTGGGTGGTAGTCGCCGGGTTTCATCAAAAGTTTGAAAGTAATTTCCCCTTTGCAAAGGTCGTAAATATTTTTATTTCTCATACCGGAGAGTGCTGCCAACGATTCCCCGATGCATGAAATGAATTGCTTTTTTCACTTCTTTTCACCATTTCGTGGCCATAAAACCCGTGAGCGTACCTCGGTGTTTTGGATTTGTTATGGTGTCGTTTTGTGACGTTGGCAAAGAAAACGGCAAATTACGCGCGCGGCAATAGGTTATGATTCCCGTCCTAGACAGACGAATCACACTGTCTAGCAGTTTAATTGACTTTGATGTACTTTTTTGTAGCTAGAAAGCGATGTACAACTTTTATTTAGTTAGTTCATTGAAATTTTTGTGAATTTATTGCGCACAGGACATTTCTCAATCGAGTTGTACATGCTGTGCGAGGCAAAAGTTTTCCCCCTTAGTGAGATAAATTACATTTTGAGTGTAGGAAACGCATTTGCTTGTTCTTGAGAAATGAATTCAACAGTGGAAATCAGCCTTCTCGGAACAGGCATTTTGTTGGCATAACTTTAAGCAGCAAAAAACTTGTGTAATTGATCGTCCTTCAAATTTAATTTCTTTTTTTTTTGTGCATTTTACTGTATTCAGGAAGTCTTCTAACATATTGTTGCATTTACTGTCCAAGAAGAGTTACATTTTATATTAAATGGTTGCGAACTGTGTCAAACGACGAGTGGCATTCTTTCACGGAGCTCTACTTTTTTTTTCGTGTAAGAAAATGAACACAAAAGAACGTCCTGCTAGAGACAACTATGCTGACCTCGCGAAAAGAATCCTAGATCCTGCAAGAAACGCTAGAGAATGGATAATTTATTCAAATAATTAGCCGAGAATTTATAAGTACGGCAGCGTAGAGTAGAGCTCGGCTCACAACTTTCAGAAATGGCGGCGGCGCAACGGTGTCTCTTGTTATAGAAGGAAGATGAACTTTTTCCTCTACTCTGCTCACACTCTTTCTACCTGTTTCTATCAGCTAAAAGCTAAAGCCAAATGAAACTAAAGTCAGCTCGAAACAATGAAAAAAACAATGCAGATGGAAAAAAGAGCCAAGGTGAACGTTAGCGAACTCTTTTCTAATTACTATCGTTATCTCTACACCAGGTTAAAATAATGACTTTTGGATCATTTTCAAAGTCAACAAAAGAGGGGCTTGCCACAGGGATAGCTGGCACGGTTTGTTGGGGTCGAGGGAAAAGACATTAAAATGTCCAACGACCGGGCGGGCACAACTTTCATTTGGAACATAATAATTCAATCAATTGACAGGGTGCTGCGCGCGCCATTGTAAGTGGGCTTCCAGTTCGAACGGTAGGATAATTAAGGAACTCTTTCACTTCGGTCCGAAGCGTTCAACGTACCTAGATAACGAGCTATCCGCAAATACTTTTGCTATAAAGATGTTGCGATAATTTTTAATCGACCAGCTAGAAACGAACTGCCACTGACCGGACAAAACGACCGACCGACCGACGGAGGAGACATCTTACTCAGGGTGAGTGATAAAGCAAAAGGTTAAAGGTGTTGGGTTTGCCAAGCACCACCATCACCTCTACCCTTCAGTTTCTCTACCAACATATCAAAAAAGCGTAACAAGCCAGTTTTGCCCGTCGGCAAAAGAGATTAATTGCTCGATGTAAATCATTATGAAAAATGTCCGATTTTTATCGCATTTGCTGCAGCACAAAAAGAAATGTGAAGGCAAATAGAAAAAAAAGGTTTTCAGTTAGTGAAACAAACCACAGACCCTCCGGCGGGGTCGTAGGACTGGCCATAAAACCAAAAGTGATCGGGTTATTGGTTAGAGCTGAATTTATGACAAGTTTTTATTGCGATTCCGAGTCAAAAGTGGTTCACAAAATTTGTGGCTGCATGTTTTTGAAACTGAATGTATCTCAGATAGATTGTTGCTTATTAGAGCAAAGAGTAGTAAAAGGCTTACATATTTAAAACACTATCTACAAATATTACAACGAAGTACTTAAAAAGCAACTAAAAGATACTGTTTGGTCACGTTGTCCAGCGTGTAGCTTTATCAGAGTCCGGTACACATTAAACCGAAAACTCAACCCTTCGTTTCAATTTCACCCTGCTCTTGCTTCGTGAGAAAAAAATAGCTGCCTTGGCAATGGAGTCATTTGGCAAGCAATAAAATGTCCTCTTGCCTTCGAGGCCCAGCACACATCAGTGTTCATTTCCTTTCGTACAGAGCAAAAGTGATCCGTGTTCCGTGCACCCGCCACGTGCTCTGGTTTTTGTTGCAACCACTGCCACACGCACTTCCCTCTCACACACCTACCGTAGAATAAGGGCGATAAAGATGGGCTGATGGAGGTGATGGAGTGTGTGGTCAGCCGTGTGCCACCGTTTGCCGTGACCGGAACGGGTCAGAAATAATGTCACTCGGACGTCCATATATTTGAATCTAATTCGATTAGTTAATCCCCTGCGGAACAATATCCCAGTGCGGACCGCGCTAGGAACGGGCGTGCGGTGAATAAAGTCCCGGCAGAACGAAACGGGAAAGGTGGGACGCTTCGGAGGGAGGGATAGCCCATGGTGATGGGGTCATTGGATGTCCAAAATGGGAGAGGTTAAATCAACTTTCGCCCCAAAATGACCACGACACGATTTTTTTTTGCTCTCTACCTTATTGTCTTATCTCTTTCCTTCACATGTTGATGTGGTCATGTTAGGATTTGTTAGCTGAAAGTTGCGCTGAAAGTGAAAATAGGACAGACACTTAGAATGTAGAAGAATGAAAGGTAGTCGAGAAATCCGGAAGCAGATCCACGCGTGTTTGCAGCCGGGAAAACTGTGCGCTCGCGCCGACTGCGTCCCTGTGTGTCTCGTAGCCTGGGTACTTCTGTTTCTACTTTAATGATTAAACTCGCCCACCGTCCGACAGCAGACTCATCTTCCTCCATTTACAGTTCAAAGCTAACGTCTTGCTGTTTCTCACATTTTCCTTTCCATGCCGCTAAATGAGACGGTGGAAAAGAGACACACCAAACTTCCCCAACGCATCATTCGCTGCATGGGAAAACTCGTCCCTTTGTCTCTTGTTCTCGGTCCCTGCCAGATACGCGGAAAAATAAAACTTCTCCGCAGTTCGCATTGCCCCTTTTCTCGTGTGTCATAGTAGAAAGGGGCAGAGCGCTGGCCACAATGATACTATTTTATTTTTACTTAGCTTTTCCGGACCTTTGTGTGTTGCGTTGTGCCCTTGTCTGTTCGTTGGAGCTTCATTACATTCTTGCGCTTTTCCACCGTACTGTCTCTTCTGTTCATCTATTAGCTCTTGGCCACCATCACCCCATGTCCAAACCAATCCCTCTGCCTCGCGAGAAAGTCATTCTACGCGTACGAAACAAAACAGCTAGGAAAAAATGTGGATGGTGGTCTCCTTGCACAGGGGAAAATCATTAAACCAGTTAATTGCTTTCGGAGCAACGTTTATTTATGGTGTTATCCCGAATTCAATTTCCTGCCGCAAACGCTCCTTCCCGGCCTTAAATGATGGTTGTGGCTCGTGTTGCATTGAGTTTTAGTGAGTTTCCTTTCGCGTTTCGCCACTGGTAGTAGTGAGGGAAACTCGGCGCTCGTCGATTTCACATACGAAGGGCTAAATTATATGGTTGTGTATGTGTATGCGTGTTTGCACGAGGGTAGCCTGGTAGCCAACAATTGAGTGTCCAAATAAAGTATAGCAAACAGAAATTCATCAATCTTAACCGAGATGACCAGAACCAGAGTTACTACGATTTGGATAGTGAAGAACAAACAACTCTGCCACATCGCACAAGATTACTAAAATTGTTACGATGCGTTGTCTTTCCGTTTACAAAGAAGGGGTAAGACTGTCCGCTACTCGATGAAAGTTAATTGGGAATGAAAAAAGCAGGAAACTTCACCACAGCCTTTCTCATTAATGTATTTTGAAAGATCCATTACATAGATTGCCTTTTCTGCGGCATTGTGTTCCACCGGACAGTAGGCCAGCAAAAGTGAAACTGTCATGCATGCAAAGTTTTCCCCGAAAAATGTCAGTTGTACTTACCCGGTTGCTAAATCCACCCATCCTCGCCGGTAGAAAGGATCACGTTAGGCAATTCGTGGAAAATCATAAGAGCATTTTCTTTGCTAGAAAAGGAATGACAATATACTTATATTCGAGTTGCGAGTGTCCCTTTTCCACCTGGAAACACATAATATTAACGAGCTCAGCAAGGCGACCCCGCATAGTATCATTTCCCTTGCCTTTGGGGGATGAGTATCCAAAAGGAGGGAACGATTCCAAATGTTCTGCTGGACGATGAGCAAGAGCAGAACACGCCATTCCCCAAAAAAACAAAAAATGAGCAAAAATAAACGGGTATCATTAGATGTGTACCATTAAAGGTACCGAGGTGGCTTCATTTATCATAATTTTATTTCTATCTTCTCCACCACTGTTAAACCATATCGTGTCCTGGCCTGGGGTTCCTTTCTCTACTACTGGACTGCTTTCTCTACTGATGGACCCTACTGCTAGCTGTCCCTTGCTGCTAGCTCGTTCTATTTCATTTATTTCATGAAAAATCGTGTAAGAAAAGCGTACTGAAGACAAAAAAAAACAATTCTATTCGAGGACCGTTTTGTTCTATGACCTCCAATCGTTCGAGCTTATTGATTTGATAGATTTGTTCAATTTCGGAGGACAACGGACGGGTTTCATTTCTTATTTTACCTTTAATAATACCACCTCCAGGAGGATATTATTATTAAAGCAGAAAAGAAATGTCCTTGCACACCAGCTGGTTGCCGCCTGCGCTTTGTCGCATAACGTTGGCTGATGAACCCAACCTTTTCCCCGCTGCTTCTCATTCACACAAACAAACGAACCATCGTACACGCATTGAGCAGCACACAATTCCAACCGTTCTTCGAGCAGTGAAAATGAATCGTTAGGACACCGCGATATCATCCTAACCCTGTTTTCTTCTACGAAACCTTTGCCAAATGGTACCATTTTTCGTCCGCTAGATGACAATCCTTAACTGGGCGAGAAAATACGGTGGCCCTGGTGAAAAATGTCCTTCCGAGGGGCGGGAGGTGGCGAAGAAAACTGGTGGAAAACAGGCACAGAGAGTAGTAAGAGAGAGAGCGAGAGAAAAAAAACATAATAAAAATATCTTTCCCTCCCACGGAATGATTTATGACGGTTGCGAATGGTCGACGGTGGGCAACGGAATTAAAGTGCCACTCTCTCTCTCTCTCCCGCGCCTGTATCGTCTGACGCCCGGGGAGATAAAACCTGCATCACGAAGTCGGAAAACCCGATAGGACGACAGCCAGACAGCCAGCGTGTACGAAAGGTGTGAAATGGACTTTTTTTGCTTCAAAAGTACTGCGATTCCGGAAATATGCAGCTGGAAGGCTAAAATGCCAACGTGTCCTAGAATTTTTGGCTAATTCTGGTATGGAGCGCAAAATGAACCTGAACATAATTTACATCTTATCTCTAGCACTTTTGTGTTCAAATATTCGTAGCAGCAAAGGGAATGGATTGTGTTAAAGTAAAAGAAAAATGCCAATACAGTACAGTAAAACTAATGTTTGCTAGAATGAAAATGTGTTGCTATTGCTTTCATTTAGTTGAAACGGCTCTTTTTGCCACCCCTAAAAACTTGCACATCGATTGTATCTTCCAAACGATTAACCGGACACAGGCCACCCAATCGTTTTGACCGAACGCAGCGAAACGAATGAGATGTTATCGTATTTCGGTCATTGATCCCTTGACTAGAACCAAGGATCCACATATACAATGGAGATAACAAACCACACAGATACACACACTTTGCGGTTACCGATTACACTGACCATTTAAACCATCTGGAGCAGGTGGTTCAGGGATCTGGGTGGTCCATCCTTATTGGTTGATCCTTTTTTTTTTTTTGCTCGAGCAGTTTATACAAACGATATCTTACGATTACTACAATCATACTGGAAATTATGATGCTATTTGGCTGTACCAATCAGGTGGCACATATTAATTTTGGTTTGCAGACTACGGTGAAAAAGAATCACGAATGTTCGAAGAATGACATAGACTATTTCAGGGGTTATTGTTTGGAATGCCAGAAACAAATCAATCTGAAAGCCAAACCAAACAAACAGCTGTTCTCTGGAATACTGGAGTGTCTCTGTTCAACAAACATCTGTTGACAGTGCACTTCTTCATTTTTAGTTTGAAAATTGTTATTTGATTTATGATATATGTGATAGTTTTGTTCTCTATACTTTGTATTATACACCATCAAGAAGTTTTTCCAAACGAATAAAGAAATGGAATTCATTTTCTACATTTTCACCTTTTTTATAAATGTAAAAAGTCCTCACGATGAAATCCCTGTTTTGCAAAGCTCTGCTGAATTATTCGTGAAACAACTTCAGCACCGACAGGATCAAAGCGCACTCTCCACTCCACATTGCAGCACACATTTCTAGACAGTGAGCCAACCATGTAACAATGATCATAAGGTAAGGCTGTTTTTAACAAACGATTCACCGACTGAAATGCAATAACAGGGCAGGGCAATAACACTGTCAGGAATTCGTTGCCCACGCTTCAGTTCGGTTTGTTTTTTGTTCTCTTCTGTGTAGCAAAAGATAAAGAAACCAGCACATTCTCCGAACTTGCATGGACCGTTTCAAGAGAGTTGCTGCTACTGTACCTTTGCACTAGCATGGTTTCGCTAGGAGTAAAAAATTGCACTAAAAAGTAGAAAAGATGAACTTCCCAACAAAGAACACACCTCTCTTTACCCTTTTGTGTTGATAGCTACATAAATTTTTCTGTCTGGCTTTAGAATTTCACCCGACACCCGAAAACAACGCGCTTGTTGTAGCACGAGCTACTTCCAAATTTTCGTTCCTTTCACGATGGAACTTTTTGAAGTGGCTGTACGGTGAATGGAAGGGTTGAAGAAATTTAAATTGCTTCTGTGGTAACCTTAAGCTAGTTTTCCATGGGAATGCAAAGTGAATGAAATGCTGTGAAAAATACACTTTTTTTCATGAAAATTTAGTTACCATATTTGTTATAATTGAGTAGCGTTAATTTAATGATGTATTTTGTATCAAATATTTTTTATTTGGACTATTCAACCAATTACCAAGTACCAGTAACCAATTACCATGTACCAATTTTGCGTCAATGTCAAGAGATGGGTTTTTTATATTCTATTCTAAAATCAAGCTAAAAATGTATAATTACAGTAACTAATTATGAAAATAAAACCAGAGAAACTGAAGGTAATGAATCCAACATTTGCATTATTCCTTAAATTCCTGTATTTTTTTCTACTCAACTGTATCCACTCGAATAGAAAAAGTACTAAAAAAATCCTCACTTAAGATGATTACATTGGTAACAAACAAAAAAAACGTGCAAAAGTCTCACCAAATATCGAAGAACCCAGTTGACTCGGTGTTCATGGACAGGATCCACACCTGTGCCGACCGTACGAACATACCTTGTGCAAAATACATTCCGTATGCACCTTGTATGTGTGGGGATATGAGCTAAAGTGCGGCCAGCACCGACACCAATGGGTGCACAATCGATTCCCTTTCCAGCGCATTGCTAATCTGCACTGGGCGGAGTCCCAAAACCCGGGAAACTAACCGACACCAACCCTCTGCGCCCCTACAGCGTTTAGATGCAACTCCACCATGATGTATGAAATTATTAGGAAATGCAGCTGCACTGAGGTAAATGAAAGGCAGTCAGTGGGGAGGTGTGTACCGCTGTCTAATTAAAAACAATGGGCATTATTTTTTCTCTCTCTCCGTCTTACTCTCTCACTCTCTCTGTCCATACTCATACCTTCGGAATAGATGGCCGGTTTCGTTCTACCGAAACCGCTACGAAACCCGCTTTCATTTCCCACTTCGTGACAGATACGGTTTTATCAGAAATCAAATCGCCGGGCTGGGTGAAGCCAACGATCATATTCTCTCCCTTGCTCTCTCTCGCAAACACACCTCTTTCATGTCGGTCACTTTATAGACATTGGGCAATAAAAATGCAAGGTAGAAGTTTGGCAGGAGTATGGAAAAAGAGAAAGAAGATGAAAAAGCTCCCAGGTAATAATACAAATAATAATAATGATAAAACAGCGTATCGTGGACGTCGTTCCGTCTCTTCGATCCCGCCAGCTGCCTCGCGCTGAGCCGGCCAACAGAATCAGCATTCGATTAAAAGGGCCTTTCATATTTTAGTGGCGGTCAACTGCGCAGTGGATGTTTTTGCAAACATGCAGCTGTGGGAAAGGGGTGGGAGGGGAGGGAAGGAGAGCCGAGGGTAAGCAATGGGAAGGGTGGTCAAGAGAAAAATGATATCAAACGATATGCCCTTTCCCGTGTGCACACGCAAACTCGCGCTCCGCCGTGTGTGCGCGCGCACATACACACACATACACACAGAGTCAGTGCACCAGAAAATGCATCAAAACGACGAGTGCTCCGGTTCGGGGCTAGTTAATTTATTCTTTAATCCATAATTTATTTACCACACTCGACTGGACGAAGACCGAGGCGGGCAAACTGGGCTGGGGTACGCGAGCAAACAACAACCACACCACATCGTAGCACTATCGTAGCTTGAGTTTGAGCAAAACGGATCACCCGAATTGCAAATATGCTGCACAGCCATTTTTCCGAAATGAAAAACATCATCGAAGAAAAACAGTTGCCATACGGTGGAAGTGTTTGAGCTTTTGTTTTTTAAATATGCGAATAACTTTTCGAACGCTCTCGTTTGAATGAACAGTTGAATTCATTTAATGACTGGCGTATGAAATATATATTCACTGTTTGGTGAAAAATAAAACGATCACTTGAACAACCTGCATACATAAACACGTGGACCACGCTCTCGGTGTAGATGAGCGGCGCCAATAAAAAAACAAACATGCGCAATTGTTAAAAGTCTATTTTCCGATAGCAACAAGAATACATAACAACTTAATCTTGGAGTGTAAACGAAATGTAAAAAAGCACGTGGCTGTCTGTAAAAAATAGTTGATGATTTTTCCCGTCGACTTTTGAATACTCAAACGGAGTACCGTAAGTAAAGCAAATTATCATGCGACTCTGCAGTCATTTAGCGACCCATTTTGCCATGCCACGGCATTGGTTAAGAAAGCGAAGTCCCAAAGGTTCTAGGTTTACCGCTGGCTAATAAGCAAAGCCAAGCACAAGGTATACTATGGTGGAAGGCTATTTAGTAATGTTATTAGTTCTGCACCGATTAGAGACTTTCATACCCCGACCCTTACGGGAGCTGCCAGTTGCTCATAAACTGCTCCACCCGACGACGACTGCTTAAAAACGGAAATGAACGAACAGGCCAGAAATGGCGGGCGGGTGAAGTAGTGGGAGTGCTGTACGGGGTAAGGCAATAACACAGTACACATTCTGGCCGGTGGTTGGTGGTGCTTGGAGGTCCCTTCAAGGAATCATGGCATCTCTTGCTTTCAATCAGAAAATGGTCAATTCCACCAAGCAGCAGTGCATGCATGTGCGCTTATGCAAATTCTAAATCTCACCCATTCCTCTACACCCAAAGTATCAGAGGAAAGCGGGAAGGACGTTACGGGGCGCGGTGTCGCACGGGGTGGTAGAAATGTTTTATTACCAACCGCCGTGCCACTGCTACGGGCCGGGATTTCAAACACTCTTTGTATGCGGATAATGTGTTTGCCGTTGCAGTTCCAAACCAAGCGCTGATTTGCCATTGCGCTTCGTCCGACCTGTGCCCAGCACATACTGAAATGAGTAATGTAATGTAAAAAAGCGAATAAAAAGCACCAACCTACTTCCCTCTCAAAACTGCGCCCCCCAATGCATCAAGTAAGGAGGGGCGCACTTCAAAGCGTAACTAGTTCGAGGTGCATTTATGGCTTCTTCCGGCCGCCGGACACCGAATGACAAATGCTGGTTAGCAATTGGAAAGAACGAACGAATGAATGCAACATGAAAAGAGAAAAAAATCCACAAGAACTTCCGAGCGTTTCTAACGCTGTGTTAGAAGAGGTTGGCGGTATTGTGTTTAGTTCGGAAAAAAACCTCGAAGCAGGGAAAGCGAAATTAGAACGATGCAAACGACTTGACAAATGGGGACACTCAATGGTTAAATGCGGCCACAACACACAAAGTAGTGCCAATTGTTGTTTTTGCAACAACAACAAACTGAGCGTAAACCCCCGTCCAAAGATTGAGCTTTTTGTGGGGCATATGGGACTTGGAGTTTGCATTAAATACACTTTGGAACAGTTTGTCAAGCCGTATGAGTTGTGCAGTGCGGTAATGGAATGAATTTGCGGAAACTTTAATAGTTTAGTGTTTTGCATTATTGCATCCTGCGGTTGCAAATGGTTTAATGTATGAAGTGGATATGGGAAGTAGTGCAGAAAAAAGTGTCGTACCCGTTTTTTGTGCTTAGTGTTTTAATGTTCTCACTAAAACAGACATCTCTTCCAGAGATTTCCAGTTCACAGGGTTTCCAGGAGTTCTCATAATTTTAGAACAGTAGAGTCCAACTCTCGTCACATAAAGTTTACTTTGCATACATAAGAAAGAGTCAAGAAAGTGCCCGAAAATATGAGAACCCCTGAAAACCACTGTAATTCAGCAGAATTTTTGTATATGTTTTTCACAATAAAATTCATAAAGAATTAAAAAAACAAGCAAAATAATACACATAGCAACTTTGAAGTTCTCACTTTATCTAGCCACAAAGAATATCCTGAATTGATATGCCTCAATGTCGCTTCATTTCACAATAAAGTGTAAAAGAATACATGATGGAAAGAGTTCTAAGGATTTTTGAAAACTAGGATCTTTGAATTTTGAAAGCTCTCGATCTAAACGAGGTATCAGAACCTAGGGAGATTCTAATATCCGCAGGATTAGCTCATTTGTATGTTGCACGAACCAATTTAAAATGTTTATTCAAAATAATAATGTGACATCAATCTTAATGAGTATATTCCCATTCTTCTCTCTTACTCGATACTTCTATACAACAACGTACGCACAACCTGTAATACCCATTGTACCACGGACAATTGAATTAAATACTGTAAATCTGCCCACAGCAATATTATTACAATGTTGGCCACACTTTTCGACAGCACCTTTCCAACTACATCCACTCCAAATGATGTTTGAAACGCGAGCCACGAAAATTCGCGTACGCTCCGGTACAAGGGTATAAAGCCTGGTAAGCATCAGCATCAGGCCACAGCTGCCACTGTTACTACTGTTGCCTGTGGTGCGCGATTTCGGACAGTAGTAAAATGGCAGTCGTCATCGTGGCCACCGCAGGCGCGAAGTGGCGAAGCTGTAAACAGCTTTATGACATTCCGGTTTGGAATCGATTCAAAATGTGCACAGTTTAAGCTTTACATATGAGGGGTGCTGTGTAGAGTCGCGGGAAGGAAATACGATGCCATTGAGTGAAGTTCCGTTGGGAGAGTTGTCGTGAGTCGTTTCAAGTTTTTTTTCTTCTACTTTGTTCTTCCGGGCAAGTCATTTCACGCATTGTTTTTAGGTATTTTCTTTCTTCTGTTGGTTTCATTTACTCCAGCACTCATTTCCATCCACCTCTTGTTCATCTCCGTATCACGAATTGCACACGGAGCGTTACAAAAAAAAAACAGAATATACCCTTAACGATCCCTCGCGCGGGTCCCAATACATTAGTCGGAAGCAGCGGAAACGGAGCCTAAGTGGAAGTGCGCAAATTTCGGTAGCGAAGAAAATTTGCATAATAGTTTTAATGGTCTCGGTAATTTATCAGACCCCCGTTTGCTGCTACTGCCGCTGCTGGTTCTCTGCCGTTGTGTGGAGGACGCAGTAGTGCATGGTGGTGTCGATGTCGCATTCTTCGCGACCGGAATACACATTCGCTCTGGCTTCGTATGCTCACTCTGGAAGAGAGATTAAGGTAACTCTCGTGTCTGCCTGCCTGCCTGCCTGCCTGGTGGGGAGCGTGTACTTTCTGCGTTCTGAAAACCGAACCGTCCACTTTCCCGCTGAGTTTTGAAATCAACGAATGACCAACCATCAATCAACGTCTGGTTTGAAGTTCTACGCGGGTTACGGACACAGGTTGTGGGCCTCATTTTGCTCATTTCTTTTCTCGCTATCGGCTGAACGCGGGGACACATGGAAGGGCACATGCCAGCCAGAATGATTAGCCTGCCCGCAGGAGCATTTCGTGTCGCCTGGTTTTTTTTTTTGTAAGCACCACAATGTTAGGAGTCGGTTTTGTTAATTAGGTGGATTTTAAGTAAGCAGTTTTTAATGGGATTTTCTGTGTAAGTGGAGCAGAAAGGATAGCAAATTAGTACAAGTTTGGCGCGTTGCTTAGTTTCTTTTATTTGTTTGTGATTTCAAGAATTTTCCTGGAATTATGCAAATTATACAATGCAAGTCAAAAGTTTCTTATTTTAATGCACATTCCATACATCATACTGATTATGTGTTCTTTCTCTTTCTAGGTACGTAATGAAAAGGGTTTACAAACAACTCATCTTATATATCGCGTTTGGTAAGCAAAATATTCATGCCATTTACCTTCATCAGGCAACTACCGTAAGCTTATAAATCCAGATTTGACCACAAGCATGTACAAAGTGTACAACTTGAATTTTTACGCATATTTTCTAATATCTAAAAAGCATCTCACCATAAAAACTTTCATGCGAAATCGTAAACACAAAGATTAAGAGCTAAGGATAAATTTGCTTTCTAGTATACACTCTTGAAATGGTACTGCCTTGCTGCCATTAGGTCGATTGTTTCTTTCACGAGACTTGGCCAAATGGCACATGTCCATCTAAGACATAAATTCGGACGGATGAATGACGTTCTGCCTTTTTTCCGCACTCACTCGTTCCTCGATACCACTGTGTAAACAGTCCCTCCACAAACACAGGCAAAGCCTGTCCTATGCCGGTCAAGCGTAAAAGCTCAAATTGATAAGAATTTGCCTACGACCTCATTTCGAGAGTGTTGTAAATCCGACTCACAGAAACACAACAAAAAACAATAATCTCTTAGAATTCTCTACATGCGATGGTGGAACAACTCTTACAACCAGTAAGTTATTCCCTAACTCAAAGGCCAAATCTCCCTTTGCCACCCTTCCATCACCCTGGGACAAAAGCGCATTACGTTCTGGGTGCTGCGGGCGCGTATGCGTCCCTTCGGTTCCGTACCATTCCGGGAACCAAAAAGACTTCGAATGTATCCCTCTTCACCCCCTTCTCGGGGACAATCTTCGCTGGAAGTGTTTCGCTGTCGTCACCGGTCGCGCACTGTTCGCCTGCTCACTCGCTCTGCTCTGCTGCATCATTTTCGCAGGGTGGATATAATTGAATTTGATTATTTGCATAAATCTGAATTTCTAATTTCCACACTGCCGCAGCAGCAGCAGCAGCATTCTCTCGGAGTTGGCGGCATTTGAAGTGGCATTCGTAGCCGCAGCAAACCGCCGTCATAATCAGTACGCTGCTCGGTGCTCGTTACGTAAATAATTCAAAGAAACTAAATCAGTTCTTTGGTCGCCTGTGTGTGTGTGTATGTGTGCAGGACTCGGCTGAAAAGTGGTTGCAGGGAAGAGTAAGTGAACAACACACAGAAAAAAGCCTTCAGGTTCCTCTTATCCAACCCCCAGAATGAAGTGGCACTTGAGATGGGAGACTCTAGGATTGTGTCTTTTTTCCTTGCTCTTGACTTCTTCAGAGTTCCCCCCAGCATCACTCAAAGTTTGTCGCCAATTTTGCAAATTAAATAGAACGCACACAATATTTGTGCATAAACATGAAACCCACCAGCAGAGTCATATTTCTGCAGCTGAAAGGCAGCAACAAGGAGGAGGAAAAAAACACCAATCCCATTCGCAAACGAACTAGAGTAGAATATTTGATCTGTGTCGTCTCGCACACGACGACGACGACGGTACAAACCTGCTCATTGCTTATGCTAAGAGACTGCAAAAGATACTCGCTGACAGCTTAAAAATTGGTCCCCGTCCCTGTCAATAAAATCTTGGCAAACAGACGTTCTGCCATATACTGTCGCTGTGTGTGCATTTGTTTTATTTGCTTTCCTCCGATCCGGACGCCGGCATCGGGCAGGAAGATTAGCCCCAGCCTCTCCCTTTCCCTGCCGCCCGGCCATTCGGCCCTTGTTCGTCCTGGCGAAATCACAGCAGGCACAGCATGATGATTGTTTATGATCTGATCATTTGTTTTGTGACGAGATAAAATTGGATTAAATTTGCATAACTCATTTGCTGCCGTTCGGGATTTTTCCCCGTGCGTCCCAGGACCACAGGACCTGCCAACCGTTTGTTGTCTGTCGGAGACTACCGGAGCGAGCGGGAACGACCGTTGATGAGGAGAAGGTTGTTGATGTTGATGAGATGAACCTCCTATCTCGCCACACCGACGGAAGGATCGGAAGCTGACGTTTAATAAAAGAACATGGGGTCGCTTTTTCGGGGCCAGGGTTTCATCGGCTAAAAACCAGCACACTGGTGAAGACCATGGACGCGTAGGGTACGGATTGGAAAATGACTCAATTGTTATCATTCCAACCGATTTTAAGTGATTCCTGGCTTCTAGCGTGTGTAGTGGTGATGCTTTCGCCTCGAAATACTGGGCTAGTTCGTTTGATTGTAGGGGACAGAGGAACTGGGGTTTGGTTTCTATCTATGGTTTATATTCTTTCTTTCGATCCTGATCGTCCACCAGTCGAGAACCCATGCGTGCATGCACAAGTGATGAAATGAGATTGAATATTTAAACGCTCTTGTGATTCCCTTTTCTCGAGCATCTAAACCAAAATGTGTTCTGTTCTGTCTGGTATTTTCACCAGCCAAATACCACTGTAATGGTTTAATACACCTAGTTTTTCACTGTTGTTGCACTTTTTTGATGAAGATTTTATTTTTCAACTAATTTTAGTTAAAAAAACGAATATATCTAAGGATAAATTTCAGCTCCCATGTAAGAAAATGTCCTGGAATGTGACGATCCTCACTTCTTCACACAAAGTGCTGCAGGTTCAAAGAATGTTATACTCACTTTTTTTGCGTCCATTCAATGGTACGTAGCTCAGAGCTGTCATCCAGTCATTTCCATTCCATTGCATTGCAACGATTTTGTCCCCTCCTCCTCATTACCGCCATCCTATTCCTGGGCTTTGACAAGGCAAGCTCCCGGACATTACCGTCCGATGCACCGAGACGTGCCCCAGAAGCCAGTGTTCCCTTTCAATGGCTCACGTTCTCGTAGACGGTACCTTTTCCTGCACTGCCCCGCACAAGCTATTTTCCCGCCGCTTTTTCCATTTTCCATTTTCCAATTCCTTGCCCTTCGTTTCGTTGATATCCCGACACCTGTAGAAACGATCCGTGTGATTTCTTCCCTTCGCTGTGCACCACGAGAGCATAAATTATATGGCAAAAGTCATCGAATCTTTCATGCCGTTCCGTCCGGTATGACACCGCCGCTCGTTCCTCGTACATCCTGCTCATCTGTGAATCTGACTCGCACTGCCCGAGCTCTTGAAATAGGAGAAAATCTTCCAAATGCTCCCTGGCTTCTCTTTTTTATTATTAAGAAAATACATTCACTGCGAACGGATGGCGAGTGCTCTTTCGGTCCATTTATCAAGAAGTGATAGGAATGTTTCACCATCACCTTCCGCCGTCAGCTTTTGGCACAGTATTGGAAACTGTTCCACCACGCGATTCTTTTCAATTTCCTTCCATTCGACGATTGGGAAAATGGAAAGCATCGGGCAAAATGGCCTTCGCTCGAAGTTCACTAGATCTTCTTTTTTTCCCTTCCCCTTTTCCGACCTTTTCATCCCAACCCCCTGATCCCTAACGGAGTGTGAAATTGTTTAAATATTTACCATACTCTGGCAGAGAAAGTCGAAATGATTTGCCTTTTTGTGGGTGTGGATGTATGTCTGTTTGCTGCTCCTCCAACGCTACCCAAGTGCCCAAGCGTACCTGAACGAATGAACAGGTCCGTGAAGAAGGAAAATACCTTCGATTCCTGGGGAGTGGGGGAGGAGGTCTTCTATCTGTAGGAAAAATAGAGGGACCCTACGATCTTTTCCTGAACATCCTAAAATTGAAGCTTAGATTTATAGACGTCATGCGGATTGAGCAATTGCTGTGTTTTGGGGTAATTTTTCGAATGATAGCAAAAAATAGCTTGCGGTGTAATAAATATCACAACAAATGTCTAAGCAAGATTGTTTATTTTTAATACACAAAAAGTATTAAAAAAATTCAACAAACAAGTATGTACAAAATTTTAGCGATTAAATCTATAAAATCGAACACTCAGAATGATCTGTGTGAGGTTTTATATTAATTTTAATTAATATAATTAATTAATATAATATCCTTTGGGATGCATATATTTTTAACCAACATATACTCACTCATTTATTTAGTTCAACGGTCCCCATATATTAGATACCGACATATTTTTCATAATGTGCTTGCAATATCTCCAAAAGGCAGTAGCCTCAAGGTTTATATAATAATGAATAAATAAATACATATAAAATCTCCACAAAACCAAATCCTTTACGACTCTTTTAAAACAGACTCCTTTAACTTTAACAATTTGTCACATCGAAAAAAATTGACCAAACCTTCTCAGCGGTAAGCAGCAGCGTAAGTTAACCTTCCGGCGTCGATCAATCGCATGATGCGGTTGCTGGTGCTGCTGATGATGATGATGAGAACGATAGAGCAATCGACTGCACATAAATCATACCGTGTTTTCCCATACACTTTAACCGCCAGCAAGTACTTCTTTGCCGAGCTGCCGATATTAAGCCCTTCCTCCCTGCATCCGCTAGTCCGTGTCGCTCCAATGCGTCACTGGCTGGCTTGAAGTTTTGTATGTGCGTGTGTGTGTGTGTGTTCCTTTAGTTCGCGCGTCGATGCCCATTCATTCCGCATCATTACGTCTTCATTATTTCATAATTTTCACGCGTTTTTCCACGCGGCGCAACCCATCGCGGCAGAAATTAACACATTAGCGACTAATTGAGCATCTTGCACGCGCGGTACGCTACCGTTTTTTCGGTTTTTGGCGGCGCCGGCGGCAGTGGATAGGGCGGTAGGCTCTCTCCTGGCCGGGGCCGTATTTCTTCCGCTATCGCTTATTGCGAGAGAAACAAATAAGCATATGACGAGCTCTGGAGTGTTGCCTGCCGAGTAGTGTAGTGCCGTTAGCGTTACGCCCTGTATGGCTGTACGGCTCACATTGGTGCATTAAAATCCTCTCACACCGATGCCGCACCCGCCGCTCTCAGTCTAGTCAGGTGAAAATGGGGACACGGCAAAAAGGAGCTATAATCGCCGCTAGCAGGCAAACTGCTAATAAAATATGAAAACAAACCCCTTCTTTCACCCTCTGGCAGAGTGGAGTACCATTGGGGAGCCTCCCTACTCTCCCGGCTCCAATGGCTTGAAACCAAACCAAGCCAAGAAAAAAAAAGATTAATTTTAACGCTGATTGTGTCCGCTTGTCGATGGTGTGCTTAATGTTCGTTGTTTGATTATTTTTTGGTTCCAGTTTTTTTGGCACCATTGAATCGACCCACGCCAATTGAGTGTTTTCAATATTTATTTTCGGTAAGTGAGCCGATAAATGACACACCATAAACAAAACAGCCGGAGACATCGAAATAGGTAGCCTTGGCGTGGTGTTTTTTTGGGAAGTGAAATGAGAGGAAGGGAGCTGTAGGTTTAACCGAAATGTCTTTGATTTGACGGAAATTATAATATCTTTCGGTTAGGAGAAATAGTGCACCTTCCCGGCACTCCGACGATTGTCGTTTTCATTTTTGGCCCCGAAATGTCAAACACCGCGGGGTGGAGGTCGTGTTCGGTGAGGAACTTGGAGAAGCGCTAAAAACGATTCAATGTGTCTCTTTCGATACCAAACAGTCAGCTCAGCTTGCGCCTGATAAAGTTTTCGTTATTTGATGTCAGGTCCCAACCGGCCTGTTAACCGTGGATAAAAGTTCTCAATTCGTTGGTGGTTTTTTTTTAATACCACCGCGTACTGGTTAGAACAATTTGCATGAATTTTGTAAACCGTCTCGCTTAACGAAACAGTGCTTCGACACGAATTTTGGTTCAATTAATTAAAGCCCTTCTAATTACGATCGTTCAATCACTGGGCAATTAAATGGGGAAAAGGCTGACTACGGCAGGAAAACGTACAACCTCTGCGTAGAGTCGCTTGTTTTCCCTTGTGTTTATGTGCTGGAGGTGTCGGAGTAGTACAAGCCTAGCGCCACCATAAGTATCGTCGGCTTTGCTAACGAATTAAATTAAATTACCAATTAATGACAAACATTTTGAACAGGTAGAACAGTTTCTTGGAGGGTGAGGAAATACAGGTTAATACAGCACGGGTAACATTGAACAGTTTCATTTCCTCTGTTTCCAATACAAATTTTGGTTTCGGATTGACAGTTTGGATTGAACAAAAACGGGCTGACATGAATTGGGCCATTTAGAACAATTTAAAAAAAAAGAGCTTTGAGGCAGCATTTTAGTGTGTCATTTTAATGCCAAGTGCCTTTATAACAATAATTAGTTGAAGTCTTTCTTGCGCGTTTTAATCCCTGGACTTGATAGCAAACAGGTGAAACCATTATTCCTCATGACTTAATTTACCTCTAATGAATAATATTTTAATTGTCACTGCCTTGCTTCATTCGATGCTTTGCCATAAGTTGCTCTGAGCTGCTGGAGAAATGGTGAATTTGCTCATGGGAAATCAGTTCATTCATTTAAACAATTTGTCATCTTTGCGTCAATGCATTTGTTTTCTGTTATGTACATCAACCTCACAGGAAATGTTATTGGAGCTTTTTGTGTGTGTTTATGTGCATCACACAAACATACCACTGGAAAAATGCACTTAAGCTTGACACACACACATACAGTCTGGGACGGTGGTATTATTTCAATAAATCATAAATTTACCATTTAATGACCGTACTGTGAAGTCTCTCCTCCCATGTTTTATGTTACTGTGTGGCTGTGTGTGTTGAAGCTCATGTACGTGTGTGTATGTTTTTGCATTGCCCAGCACAGGGGGAGGGGGAGGGATTATTTTTCTGCTCCACCAAGCACACCGACGGTTCCAAAATCCCAGGGGCACACACAGGCACACACACATGGTAACGTGCGCTTAAATCATCCACACTCTCCTTGGGCGCCATTAACCAAAGGTAAGCGCACCGCCCGCCATCTTTTCTCGGACGATGAAGCCCAACGACGACGACGAGGCGAGGAAAATAGAGACGGTGAATGGTGAGGAGAAATGAAACAAAAAAAAGTACAACAGTGTGATGTGCATGCATTGGTCACTTCTTGCGCCGGAATGGTTTTTAAGTACCCCTCAGCGCGCCCGGCACGCAAGCGATTTATATCCACTTGCATTCTTCCGTACACCCAAGTGCAGTGTGTTTGTGCCTGCTGCATACATGCACGCCGGAACCAAAAACAAAAATCCGCTCGTTACAAGACAAGTTATATTTTGCCTCGGTCTCATTATTTTACATCTTTATTTTCCAACTTTTTACCTCTTTTTAAGTGGCATTTTTAATTTATTTGTCCAGCTTTAACTGCAGCCCCAATCGGCGTGTGTTCGTCCTTCAAACAACGGGTCTCTGTGTTTTGCAAACAGTTTTTGCGCAGGAAAACAAGGATTTTATTTTATTTCCTTTTTGTGTCTTGGTGTGTGTATGTTTTTGCGGCACTTTTATGGTGGCATCCTCCCGGGCGGGATTGTGTTCCCGTAACTAATTCCTTTTGACGAGTTGTGCGGATGCATTTGCTGGTTGCATCTTTTACGACCCCAAAAGCTTTTCATCAACGCCCCAACGTGCGTTCGCTGCATTCGTGGGGTTTTTGTTTTTATGGCTTTAAACGATCCACCATCAAGAATAAAAAGCATTCACACGAAATAGAGCGTTTTGGTTCGGGAGGGGAGGCACAACGAAGAGCGTCTCTTGCCGGAATGAATGTAAGATTTATTAATCCTGCGTAAAAGCACAGCAATTAATAGCATGCATCTCCGTTTACTATCTTTGCAATGGTTCAGTTCCGCTGTGGATTTTAAAGATAAAAAGGAGCAACTTTACTGCGGAACAGAATAATCACGGTCATAAATTATCTTTATCGACATAAGCCAGATCTTGGCTTGATAGCGTCTAGAGAAGCGCTGGCCGATGGCGTAGTGGATATTTTTACAGCAGATAATGTCTTAATTTATATGAACTGCTTTAAATTTTATTGTGGTGTAGAATTATTTTATTATTTTTAACTCTTCTCAACAAACACAACAACAACGATTTCCATCGGTGCATAAGGGCACAGGTGAACTGATCCTTTTTGCCAACCTAAACATCTGCCCAGTATGGGTTACGTGTGTTGTTTTAGTAGGCGCCCAAGCACCATACAGCTAGGTACACATTAGTGAGCGGAATGCAAACTGACGCCCGGGCCACTGGCATTGGGACAACGGTGCACACCGATACTGTTCAAACATATTTATACACCGATTACCGGGGCTTATTTTCCATACTATTACCATAATTATGCTGTCAGTGGTGGTAATAAATACACCCCATGGGGCGGTGTTCCCTTCACCACCACCCCCTAGTGCGGTGAAGATGATGGTGTTGCTTTTTTCGGACATTTTTCCTACCGATCGGTCCCCGTCGTCCCTATGGTGGTGGTGGTGGTAGTGGTGGATGATGGTGTCACCCAAAGACGACGACGTCGGTGGTGGTCACTGTAATGTGTTTTGGTCACACCGGTCACCTCATCCGTACACTGTCATCATATCGTCCACATACTGCTGTCGCCTTTGCCCACTACCAGTATACTCGGCTCGGGGCTTAATGGTTCCCAATCCGAACCGGCACCCAAATCAGTGAGACCACTGGACGCGCGGGCGACCGAGCAAAAGGCGAACGGTTTCGGACGCTTCCTAACGATGCCGGCGCCCGGCGATGGGGAGCAAATAAAGGCTCACATGCATTACACACACCCAGACCGGGTGCCACCGTTGCCGTTTTCCGCACATGAAGAAGGATGGGGACTGGCAGCAATATGCTGCTTCCATCGGCTCCAAACGACCGAAGCTGACCATCATTTATATTATTCATTTTGCCACCGCCGGTCCGTAATAGCAAATGCACACCCGGGGACCGTTTTTGCTGCTGCTGCTAGTGCTGCTGCTGGCCGAGCTCTACCCATGTACCGGCGCTGGGTAGATTGAGCGCTTCGCTCGATGTGGTTTTTCATTTTTCCACCTCGCCTTTCTCTCGCTTTCATCCAGCGGGTGCCGCCGCCTAGCTTGTGTGTAAAATGCAAGGATTTGAGCAGCAGGCAGCAGCGGAAAAAAAGGATTTTCCCACATTCCTCACCACCGCCCCTCACCCACCGGAAGCAAGTTGACAGACATATGTGTGTTTGTACACATGCAAGCCAACATGAACCACCCCATAGCGGGGAGCGGGAAGGATTTTGGTAAAGGGGCAAACTCCCTGTCTTCCGGCACCCGACCGACCGACCAACCCGGCCACTAGTTGCTGGCGTTACGCGGGCAGGACAAACATTGCAGCAGGTTTGCTTTCCGTGCGAAACCGACCACCAAAGATTGTGTTTAAAAGCGCGCTCTTGCAACTGGCGCATACACGGTTGCCGATGTGTGTGTGTGTATGTGTCTGCCCTAAGAAGTGTGGAGGGAGAAATGAATCGTTTTTCTGGGAAAATGAATAGTGATGTGTGTACCAGCTTGCACCACTGTTTCCAGTTTAGTGGTGGCAGTTTGGTGGTTGCATTTTTCCCCGGGGGTGGTAAAACGCATTTAATCAAGTGAACGATACAAGCAAACAAGCAAAAACTAAAAAAAATATAACACCACATCCACTAAGGAACTCACTCACTTGTATCCGAAAGAGTATAGAATGGGAGTTTTTTTTTAGATTTTTTATGTATTTGATTTCTCACTTTTTACGTGCTAGAATTTCTTATTTGCTGCATTATGCAAGCAAGGATTAATGTTTTATGATGGTACTGCTGCTGCTTCAAGAAATCGGTATCGTACCGAATCAAATTTCTATTGCAATACTAGTCAGCCAGCCGTGGAGAGGCTATAAAAAATGGCACTAACAAAACAATACAAAACCTGTGCATAATTCATTGCATTTTATTGTGGGACTTGCCTTTGAAAAAAAAGTAAGCCTGTAAGCCTGTAATTAAAGTACACTTTGTTCTGGACTTTTGATCATCCGATCGTGTGTGCTGAAGTGAGCTTTTTTTCATTTTAACTATTGTTTTTATCTGAATTAAAGTGCTCTGCTTTCTAGTAACTCAGTTTTACAGGGTTTCCCACGATTTATTGGTCAGTTCCCATGATTTTTTGGTGCGTTCCCACGATTTTTTGGTCGTATCCCATAGATTTTTGGTTTGTTCCCACAATTTATTGGTATTTTCCGATTGGATATCAATACAATTGCACCAAAAAATTCTGGGAAACGACCAAAAAATCGTGGGAACGCACCAAACAAACATGGGAACCCACCAAAAATTGATGGGAACCAACCAATAAATCGTGGGAAACCCTGTATTGGGCACGAATTTTTCGATACAATTTGCGGCCACTGGACGCTCCCTGAATGCCAGAATTTTTGCACCACTTTTGTGCTAGCTCTATCCTCCTTTCCATTTCTCGTTCGCCAGTTGTTTTTCACACATTTTCCATTGCGTGGTCGTGCGTAATTGTGTGCCGGAATAGGTTAAGATATCAACTGCATTAATATAGGTTATCTCTCCTGCACACCGCTGGTTCTGGTTACCTGGTTTGCGCAATTGTGCGACTCACTGTGCAGTTGGTTGGCGCTGCAACGGATAAAAACGGGGTGAAGTTAATCATAATTTAATTAGATTCAGGTTGCACTCTCTCTCTCTTCAAAGTATGTGCTTACTTTTTTTTAATGCACTTTAAAGCTGCACACATTAAGTTAATGTTTGCCTGCCTGCTCAGAGCAACATTCTGGGCGTTTTCTTGATTAAGATGCATTGAATAAAAACGGCCAGTTGCAACATAATAAGCTGCAGTTGTTGGTCTTGTTTTTCCTTCCGATGGTATAAAAAGTATGTTTGCAAACATTTTGTTAAATAAAAAAGGCTTAACAGTTTTTTTGTGTGTGCAAATGCTTGATTAATTAGTAGTTGCAAGTTTAAGATTAATCACACAGTTTTTAATCAAGTGCAAAACGATCGTTTAGCTGTGACAACCTTGTTTTTCTACTCTTTCATTCTGACCTGCCTATCACCGAGTGAATAATTTGAATTGTATTAAGCATAATATTTCTATTTTTTCTCCTTTTACTCTCCTGCCGAAAACAATTATAGTGTTTTTCCCTGCTGCTAATTAAATCAAAACTGTCCAAAAACCACTTAGCATTGCGTATTGTTTCCGCAGTCTTTGCACTCTCACTTGAATTAATTAAAACCAAAGTGATCCGTTTTTGTTTTTGGCTGCTCCTCGCTAGCGTTTCGTTGGCATTTTGCATAATGCAAGCTCAATGATTTGTACGAATTTTTGACTGATTTAATTAAAATCCTTCGCTAACCGTATTTTACCTGTCGGCGCGTAGCACTGCGTAGCGGTGTACAAGAAACGCACCGACTACTTCGCACCCAAGGTTCGGAGACTTTGCATAAAACCCTCATCAATCAATGTTTAGCCCTGCCAACCTGTCGCAAGGAATTTTTTTTACCCCACGCCACGCATCGGCTCAATCCCAGTTGCACTGGGAACAACTAATTCGACCTAAATTCGGTTTAGCTTTCTGTGCAAAGAGTTTCAAGATTTGAAGCGATCGGGTCGATTACGAGTTTGGTGTTGTGTTAGCTTACTGAAAGTGAATAACGAATGATTTTGTTTTTTTATCTTATGTTTTTTTTTTATAATAAAAATTTTCAGCATGCACTCAAGGATGCTTCCCTTTCTTCTTTGTTTAAATTTATTTAAATTCCACTGATTTCATTTCCCCTTGTAAAACGTATCCTTTTTTCGTCTAGGAACCACCACACCAGCTGATGAAAATAAATAGTTTATTTCCTCCCATTCCCTTCAACCATTATCTAAAACTGCTGATCTACAAGACAGACACGACGGAAGTGTGTATGGAGCTATGTGCCAAAAAAAAGCAATACCCCTGTTCCGCTTACGTTTGCGAATGTACACAACGACACGGGCACATGTTTATGTCCCGCTAAAACAATCATTCTTTGCAAACGGGGTCGATCCCGCCCATGGATGGCACTACACTAGTGGAGCGGCGCGGGTTTTCCTCGCCATGCCAATAAACGACGGCATTATCACCTTTACTTTGAGTGCCTAATAAACACACGGTTATGTGTTATCCTTATCGCTTGCCGCGATGTTTTACCGGTCCGCTTGGTCGACTCACATTTGCTGCTGCTTCCTGTTTGCTTTGGAGCATTTTGTTTTGCGCTCTCCCGCCCCAAAAACCCCGTGCTGTGAACGCGTGCTGTATCGGTTTCGGATGATGGTGACGGATGGATTCCTCCTTTCTGACGGCACGGCGTGGGTGGCAAAGAAGAAGAAGAAGAGGCAACCATCGTTACTGGCAACTCCCCGCGGCAACGGTTGGGAGACGCAATGATAAATGCTTCCGATGATATCGAACATAAAACGGATTAAGATTAAACATATTGACTGTTTTTCCTGTCCCCGCGGCGCTAGAGGCGGTTTGTGGTGTTTTCTTTTTTTTTGTCAGGAAGGATTTATGGAGCGGTTTGGTGACGGGTACGCGGGAATGTTTGGGGGCGAAGGTTAGGGCCAAAGGTAATCGTTTTTCTCCGCGATAAGCTCCAGCTCTAATGGGGAAGCGCTGGGTAATTCGTTTTTTCTGCTTTTTTTATTTCTTTAGCTCGGTAGCAGTTTATTGATTCGGTTTATGGAGCCTTTTTCACCTTACTCCGGTTGGCAGTACATCGAAAGAGTCCTCTGGGTCTATATAAGTGGATACCTATTGCCTTTCAGGGCTGTACGGTAATGGGCGTGTGCGAGGATAACGAGACGGGGGAAGATGTTTTTACTTTTCATTTTTTACACACATACACCCCTGTCGAAGGTGTATGTACGTCGTATGTTCGATTTATGGACAGAAATCAATGATCTCAAGTACCGATCATAGCGAGAAGAGCTCTTGGGAGAACTGCCATTTTGTTTAAGTCATTCTCAGGTGGATTTATTATCCTATCGCGCGAATCGGAAGCAATACCTTTTTACGAGCTGATTATTCTCCCCGGGAAGTATTTATGGCAGCAATGTTGTTTAGTGAAATTTATCAAACAGACTCCGAAATAATGTTGTGTGGCTAATATATTTTTTTCAGTTCAGGGTTTTAAACCGTTTGATATACTAACTTATGCCATCAATAACGAATGGAATGTACTCAAATGTTGTTAGGAGACACATGGATGGGACACACATATTTCCCAAAGTGTTTCAAACATGCACTTATTTTGCGTCACTTGAAGATACAGTCGACCCAATCATTCTAAAATGAGATATTCATTTATAGATAAATCTTGATGGGATGTTTCAACATTTTAGACATCGATTCTCTTTTTTCCTGATATTCATTATATTCATTTTAATATCATATATAGTTCCAAACTTTGTATTGCAATACATTCTCACAAACAAGTTCGTCCCCAAAGACACCAAACAGTCAAATTCTTCATCGTCCCGGCCTTGCCTTGTCCTGCTCATTTTAATAACTATTCTTTATGTGACCACCAGTCAGATAAACAACCACGGAGCGTACAAAATGATGTGCATCACCCATAAAACGCGAATGCAAATGCTCCCTTGCGCCCTTAGAACCAAGTACCAAGTTTGTCCTTCTCTTTTAGCGGCTTTTAATGCACTTTCCCCAGCGTAACACTCCCGGAGCGGATTACTTGCACTTACTAACGCACGCCGAAGGATTAGCGAAGGGCAAGTCCTTTGCCAAAGGGTTTTGTCGCTCGAGAGACACAAACTCACACACACACACACCAACCAAACTGTATTATGTAAGCACAAACATTCTTTGCAACGCGCGCCGTAAACTATCTCAGCCTGCCTCATTTGCTGGTGCTCTGTGGGTGCACAAGAGGGAGCGTAACCGGCGCGAGCTCACATTAGTGTGGAAATGCATTTCTGCGGTTCACGACCCTCCCAAGTCCTTCGCCAAGCGTTAAGTATGTCCTCCCAGCATCATCGTCCGGCACCGTCCCCGGCCCGGCTGTAAAAAGGGATGAAAATCTTAACCTTCAGCCGCGGGAGCGTATTTAGCGAGAAAGCAAAATGCGACGACCATCCTGGGCCTGGGGAAGAAAGTGGCGAAAAGGGAGAACTATTATTTATCTGCCTTTCAGCGAATGTGCTCGGCATTTGTAATGCCTTTTTGGACGCTACGACGCTTTCCCTTAACACTACCATTGGGGCAACTACTGGGAGTAAACAGCAAGCGCAACGTGCGAAACGCGGACAGCAAATGGGGTAAAGATTTATGCTGTCTTAAGATTACAATATTTTAGTATAAATAATTTTGGGTTAAATTATTTCACTATAATTGGATTTTTATCCCGCTGCCACAGTTGTTGCATCGCCGTTTGAGGAGCTACCCGAGCGAGCGAGCGAGCAAGCAAACGAGCACCACACACTCCGACCCGAGAGCAACAATAATCTGACCAGCAAGAGCAAACATTTCCCACACCCTTTGCTCTGCACTCCGGCAAATGGTGTGGGGATGGAAAAGCGCCAGCGAACGAAACTTCATTACTTCGCTCGTAAATGATGGCGGCCATAATGGTTGGAAAATTTAAATTAAACTATTCTATTATGAATAACAATAAATTAAGAGCGCCGGCGCTAACAATGCTATGCACCCCTTCGCTCCCACTTCCCCCCAGCCATACCATACACTCACACACTCACGAGATCCCTTTGCCACCGCCCTGCTGCATCTGGTGTTTTCTAGTGCTGCCCCCTGCAGCAAGGTAATGCAATTCGTGTGTATGCCATTTTCTCGCACAACCCTATTGTGCGGTCGATTTCGCTGCGGTGTTGTGCGCTTTTCTCACTTTAGCAGTTGCCATGAGGCTTAAATTTTAGTCTCGTACTTTACCAGGGACTTTAGCAACCAAAATGCAACCCTTTCATTAGGTCGTCGGCGTCGTCGTCGCCATCGTCGTCTCCCCTTGGGGGAAAACTGGGGAGCCCATGTGTGTGAGCTTGACAGAGAAAGAACACACGAGATTGAAAGGGGCTATGGAGCCCTTATTTGGCCAGGCAGAGGTTGTTTCAAAAATGCGTTCAAAAAGAGGGAGTAACTTGAGCCGGGAAAAATTAGCACCGCCCATTAAGTGACCGATCGGGGGGGAGTACAGGCAGCTCCTTAAATTTTAGTGCAATTTTACAAAGCAAACTGCGTGATAATAAAAATGAATCAAACTTCTTAACTGTCATATAACATCCGCTTATGATCATATCGCTTTTAAGCTACTCAAAAATGTGTATTGAAATTGATTATTTAGCAAAAAATAAATGTAGACTGCCTGGTAACAGGCATCAAACGTAAACCATCATCCACCAGCTGGCCATTTAGCAACCCGGGTGCAGTGAAATTGCAACCAAACATTGCACAACCAAGCACATACTGTAACCAAGCGAATGGCGCACTGTAAGCTTAAATAAATAACACAAGTGGCATAAGTGAATGATTAATATCCTAATTAGCATAATGAGAATATAATAAGTCATTTGAAGTCCACACCACCTGATTTCATTGCAAATTCCGGCTCCCAGCAGCCCACCACCGCCCAAACAGACGGGCTAAGTTTGTTGCTACCAATTTATATTCTTCACTCTACGACAAAGGGGGTTTTAAAATTTATGCACACTGGACAATTGCGTTGTAGTGTGGCACACTGTTGTTGCCATCGGACGCCCTTCCCGAGCGGGGTTTGGCTTATGCAGGTGAAATTTTGTGAGAAATAACAGGCAATAAAAGGAAAGGCTTGAGCGTGAGGGCCACTGGCCCACCGATGGCCGGTGTAAAGGAGTGAGGTGTTGATGAGTGTGCGTGCAATTTTTATTGCTAAATTTTCCAGGGTTTTATGTCCATTTAAAGATGTAAAAACTGATTACCCGGAGCGCTCGTGAGAGCAGTGGTGTGCGACTGTGCTGCAATAATTGGCCTGCTCGATGCTGGCGCACCCACATCCACAGCGTGGTGTGTCCCTGCGATGGGTCCCCAAGCTGAACCCCAACGCTCGTATGCATCAGAAATTAATGATTATTTGATTATAATGTTTGCGAACTCGGTAGGCGAATGTTGTGGGGGCAACTGCTTTTTGCTTTATGGTCGCTGTTAATGCGTTTTTGATATCAAAATCATACCCACGTAATGCGACGGGCAGCGGCAGCACCACCAGCAACGTCGTAGCGTTCCCATTTTTTGATAATAGCGCACGAAAACGTGGCGCGCTGGCAGAGACCAGCCGTCCAAACGAACGGATTACAGTTTGCTTCTTGCTTCTGCCGCTTTAAGTTTCCCAAAATTATGGCTCCAAAATCTGGAACAGCAATGAACCGAACCGTCTGATACGGTTGCAGACTGAGCAACCTGGCTGGGTGTGTGTGTGTGTTTCCGTGCTAAATGCATTGCAAAGAAAGAAGCTGGGGAGTTTTGCTGTCGAATCTAATCCGGGCTGGTTTTTTTGTTCTCCAAACGGCGAGCTAATTGTGCAGGTGTCTACCACCATTATCGACAGACACAGCCCAAAACACGAAGTGGCCTTCAATTTTGGGTCGGTGGGTTCTCACGATTTTGAAAACGGGTATAGTTCCTGGAAGTGTGAATATCAATCGTTTAATTGGAAAGCTTCGCTCATTATCGTTCCAAGTTGTATAAAACTATTCACCCGATGGTTAAGAACCGTTTAGCGGTGGTCCTCATAGAAGCGCGAAATGGAACTCTGGCACACATTTGAAGTCGCCCGACGAATTGCCGTTATAGGTGTCAAAATTCAGTCGGCATCATATATTTGCCCGTGTGTGCGCATCCCGCCAATTTGCTCATTGAATCATGCACCGACGCTCCGTTCGGCAAGCCGTTTTCGGGAGTCACTGTCCGATAGGGGCGGTAATTGGGTGAGCGCTAATGCGACCCAAACGGTCGATACTTAGACCATAAAAGGAACCTGTTACAGAACAAAAAGCACCGAACAAGCAAAGCGAACACGGATTCACTGCACCGCACGCCATGAATTTCAACTGACTAAGTGAAATAGAGAAAGACAGAGTGAGACAGCGAATTAAACGAATAACACAAAGCTAAATCGAAAAAGAACCGTTTAAAAACGTCAAAGACAAAAAAGTGTAAAGAATAAAAAAGGCCATGGAAAAGTAACCAAAGCATTGTACAATTTGAAGAAGATAAAAACCTGCCACCAATAGAAGAATGAAAGAAAGAAAAAAAGAAAGAAAATGCAATAAAAAACAATATAACTAACATTGAATTGTTACTGGCGCTCGGCGGAAAGAAAAGAAAAGAGCTGACGCACAGTACAACAGAAAATCAAAGCAAACAAAATCAAAGAACATGAACA
The DNA here is from genome assembly GCF_943734685.1 of Anopheles coluzzii. NCBI lineage: Eukaryota > Metazoa > Arthropoda > Insecta > Diptera > Culicidae > Anopheles > Anopheles coluzzii. Next base: position 41,501,146 of record NC_064671.1, on the reverse strand, counting down.
ACACAAACACCGGAGCAAGAAAATAGAAAGAGAGTCAAACATACCTACCGACGGAAAAAGGGAGCTATTGAAATAATAAAAATAAATATAAATGTTATTTACCGGATGCCACCAAATGTGCACCTGAGCGGAATAGTTAATGTGGCTGTGTTTGCTCGTCACCGGGAGGTATGTACCGTGCCAGTGTGTCCCTTGCTTCCTCGGCCCGCCGCTCCCGCTCCCGGTGACCTATGGCACACGGGTGCGAACGATAGCCCTACTGGGTTGGCGCAGAATTTAAACCATCAAACCGATCGCGCGCAGCGCAAAGAGCCCGGCTTCTCTCTTTGAAACACAGGCGACACAGTTTAAGAACCTTTTGCAACCTGTGTCGAAGGAAATTCCTTTCTGGCAATGCTGCGTTGCTGGCGACCGCTCGGGCAAGTTTTCAAGCGTGTAACGTTCGGCAAGCGTAAAGTGCAATGCAAGAATTTGGGGAACGTGTGAACAAGTGTCCTCCGAGCGATTCATGTTCGACCGTTGTTGGTTTGATAATAAAGTAAGCCCTCAATGCAATGGGAACCTTCAATCCAACAAAAAACAGGAAATGGAAAGTAATTGTAGATGAAAAGATGTGAAAAGTTTGTTAAGCAAGTTGTTTAAACCCTTGAATAGTTTCAGAACACTTCCTCTGATCTATCTCACTTTTCTGATTCATCAGAATTCCTCCGGGTAATGATCATATAATTAGCATCAACGTATAAATCTTGCCCACCAACGCTGGTAATGCTCGCTGTTTGTGCACACACATACACAACTGTTTTTGTAACTGTTCCGTAATTTAATGTCTCTTTTGTCGAGCTTAAAATCGGCTTCCCATTCTCAAGCGATGGAGATTCTAATTTTATGGCATCCCGACGGCCAACGCCTGAAAACTCTTCACGCGGGGCCGCAGCACGACGACGGTGCACAGTATCCTCAAAAATAAAGGCCTTTGTTTCTCACGGGAACACTGTCATCTTTTTTCCGGTGACAAGGGATGAATAATTAAGTACTGCTCCGTTCCAACCGTTCTATGCGCTGCAGGAAGAAAAAGTTCTGAAGCACAAAACTCCAATCCACCACCAGTCTGTGAGGTGATACCAGGGAGTCCGCCGTAGTAAGATGATAGCAGCTCGTTGCTGTTGATGATAAGAAGGATGGTGGGCGAGAGTCAGCACGAGTCATAAACAAAAAAAACGCAAACAGGAATCCCTGTACTTCATGTTTGGGAAGCGTGTAGTAGCTGCTGTACTTGGACTACGGCATTAGCAAAACAAAATATTCGTCGCAAGCGAATAAGCCATAGAAAAGCGCAATGCAAACACCCTATGCCACTTGTTTAAACTTGTTTCCGTGCAATGGCATAACGGATAGATCATCATCATAGCTGGTGCTGATGCTACCTGCTGGATCTACTACCTGGCTGCACGGAGTTTATGCAAATTTTGTCTCCCGTCTTTCATCCTTTCGCATCATACTGCTATATCGATTACATGAGCTGAATCTTTCTGCAAGTCGAACTTAGTACAGAGAGATTTCATTTGAAGTGTTAGAATAATTATTATTACGGGTGAAGGTAGATGATTACATCTTTGAAACTGTATTACGCGATAGATAAGGCTTTCAAAGTTTATATTTTATATTGTTTTGTTTTTGCTTGAAGTCTCTTCTGATCAAACAGTTGCAAACTCTATTCAAAACCTTTCCTCACACAGGGATATGTATAAATGTTTAGTGTGATTTACTGTAATATTATTTACATAGATGCTAGCTGTACAAATGACTCCTAATGTATCTCGAACACTTAACGCCCGTAAACACCACGTTTCCCGAAAGTCCTTTGTACCACACGTGTCCGCGCGGAACATTCCTTTCCTATGTGTTGCACTAGTCCTTTGCGAACACCTTTTCCAATTTCCCACCTTACAAACCCGGCTAACTTGCTGTGCAAAGTTCGCAAAGTTGTCGCACCGTGCGTTAAAACTTTGCACGATTATTCTTCCTCTATTTATCTGCACCATGACACTGGGAGTCGCGAAGGGTAAGGGATTTGATAAAAATAAACGTTAAAGGTAGCAGTTGCGAAGGGATGTATTATGAAGAACCCAACCCAAGAGGCCCCACACTCCGACCAAACGCAAAGCCAGACTTCGTCTAACTTCTCGCCCTCGGGAAGGTATAAGATGCAAAATAGGAGCCATCGCCAACGAACGATTTACCAGAGTGGATGAATCGCGGAGACGACTGCCGGTAAAAGTTTATCGAAGATTTGCGTCATTATACAATGGGATGGAGAACCTGGCCCGCGTCCCCCCTAGTTTACAACGGATACCATCGTCATCCCCGTACGGTGCCCGAGGACGACGAATTGCCGTACCATTCTCGCCGAACGCTCGGCAGAACAGTACGAAAGCCATAGATGTCTCGCGAATACTCATAAGTAAATTTTCGCCTCGTACGTGTTCGATATCGCCCGGGAAGTACTTTTAAGCTTGTCCCAATATTTTCTCCCAGCACTCGCGCCGCTCCCAGTACTCGGTCGTTTGCTCCGGTGGAAACTGATCATGGCCGTACTGGGAAATGGTGTCTTGGTGGCTCCCTTACAAGAGATGCAATCGAGATATCCAACTCCCAAAACTGAAGATGCCTTTTTGGTAAATGGATGAGTGCGAGAGAGTAAGAAAGAAAAAGCGGTCGAGATGCCTAGCAGGAAGGGGCAATGTTTAGAGGGCTTGAAACAAAACGGATAACGACACCAAAAGGCGATGATGACGATGGTGTGTGGTAAACCCCTTTCTTGCAAAGCAAGGTGCCATTTGCTACCACCAGTGATCCTTTATATATATCGAGGTACATGACTTTCGAGGTATCGTCCCACGGAACGTAAGTCATGAGCATAAGATTTGTCTTCAGAATCACCTCAATTCCTCTCCCACACGGTCCTTGTGCTGCTGATGCATAATTCCGACGTCGTCGGGTAAGGTGACTATGCGTCCCAGGGCGCAGTTTAGAACGCAATTTGCACGTTGTTTTATCGAAACACCCCGAAGGTGATGCTACTATCAACGGTGGGAGGGGATGGGGAAGGAATGGTGGCGAATCTCGAGAGGAAGATACAGCGGCAGAAGTATATGCATCATATCTTGGAGAATTTTTGCCTGAGACATCCCCTCGGTCCCGCAGTTTTTGATGGAACTTTTCCCTCCTTAACCAAACTCCCGCCAGGGCTTCGGGAAGGATTATTATTGCTACTAGCTTCGCCGTTTCGTCGGGGCATTTAGAGGCATTAAGGTGTAAAGTACAGGTATTCCGGGCACCAGGCAAAGGTACAATCTCATCCTGTGTGTGCGCACGTTATCGTAAATGGGGATCGCACGTGGGCTGCACAAGGACCACCCAAGACCCGTCCCAGAAGGGAGCGGAAGGTGTGTTGTGAGATTTTAAACTTTTCACAAAATAGCAGACAAATATCTCCCATCATCATCATTATGATTATTATGAGAGTACTGGTGGGGTGCTTTCGGCGCGAAAAGCTCCAAAGGAAAGGAAAGGTTCTGCAGCTGCTTGGAGGATGATGGAAAGAAAACGAACAGAACGCACGGTGCTTGAGCTCTAGGGTGTGTGTTTTTGTGCATTACTTTGCTTCAGTTTTCAACTTATTTTTTTCCGCATCCAAATTTAGCGGATAAGCATAAGTAATGATGCTACTGCGCTGGTCTGGTTTGGTTTGTTGGATAGAGCCCCAGAATTATTACCACAGTCGGGTTCCCTATCCACGTTCAAATGCGGGAACTTTTGGCCAGCTAATTAAGATAGCTCTGTGGTCTGGGTTTAGGGGATGTGGACTGCCTTTCTTCTTTCTTATCCATATGCCGAAAACTCTCATTTCCGTGCAAGATGTTTTTCTGAGAAATGGGAGAGCAAAAAAGATCTTCATTAAAATAGTACCGCAAAAATGGCGATAATATGCTCCAGAAATGCGTTTAATCGTACCGTTTCTTACCCTTTGTCTGATGATATTGAATAGGATGGAAAAGTTCTACTGCGTTTGGTATGGTTGCTCAACTGTACGAGAAGTAACAAACGCAGGCTATCTATTATTTTCTAATGTCTGCTCTTCGGCGAGATTCGTTGAACTTCGTCAATAGTTTTTTTTTTTTTGTTGAAAGATTTTATATCCGTATAAGCGAAACTTATACAACTTCATCGGAATGCTAAAATAACTATTGATTTTTGGATTTTTAGGACCTAAAACACATCGTGAAGAATAATATAATAAAGGAAACGGTTTCGACACTGGTTGACGTCTCATTTAAATAGGTTAACTGATTTTTTTTCCACCGTCATTGTGTCAACTGTCCTTGTACCGCATGGAGAAACCACAAGCACACGCCCGAAGCTGGACTTCCAAGATTGAGTCGTTCTGCCGTGTTTATGATTCCGTGCAAGTCTCCGGCATCGGATTTACGGTTTTTAATGCTGTCCGTGTCTCCTCGCCAGAGATCTGATTATCAGCTCAACCACTCACAAGCACCCCTCAATAACGATAACCCCCAGCCGGCCCGACGAGAACGCATGTAGATAGTTGCACACGAGTGTTCTCCCTTGCACCGGAAACGAAGCGATCTCCTCGTCTCCACAAACCTTCGAAAGGACACAAACACACAAAAGAATCGTATTAAACTTTCCATTAACCGGCCGTTTCCATATCGTTACTTTCATCGCATCCCCCAGACATACATACACACACACGGAAGAAGGCGAGAGAGGGGGGTGTGAATGGCAGAAATGAATGACAAAAAAAGAAAAGAAAATTCAACGCACTTGACTTGAGAGAGGAAAGGATTGGGCAGGCTTTTGCGCGCTTGCCTGCTGTCTGTCGAGTTGTCTTGTGGTTGCCTGGTGCCGAACCAGAAATGCTTCAGGGTAGTAAGGAGTGACAGAGTTTTTTTCATTTCTTTTGTATCTAAAGCCCCCCAAAGACTGACCATCAATGAGACAGGGAAGGTGGGGGAAAACCCCATAAAACACCAGACCGTAAACCGTATCGAAGAATTGCTGAGAAATAATTAAAATAAATCATGCCGTGAATAGCAAATGAGTTGAGTTGCAAGAGTCTGATTGTTTCTGCCTATGAAGAAGGTCTTTTTTTATTATCCTATTTTATCCCTGTCAAAGCGAAAATTCACAGAAGAGAGCCGAGTGTCACTTCTGTCCCGTTGTATGTTCCCCGAGACAAACGATTCCTGACGTCGACGTAGCCTCATGGCTTTCAATTTTCACATTGTGACATTGTTGTCATCCAGCAATAGAGGGAGGGAGAGACAGAGGGGTGCAAATACAATGCATAAATGTTTTCCTTTTTAGTGTCACACAAACAGGACAACATTTGCGGTTAAATGCGCTCATAATGTATGCATGCGCACAACGGCATGGTTTGGGCTGGGTGCTTTTGCTGCTGCAAATCGGGGTTCAAATTGCTCAATTTTTACAACACACGAACAGGTTTGATGAAACAATTTATATAAATGGCAAAATAATGTACAGTTTAATTAGCAGAAGAAGCTAACTTTTTGTTTGCAAAATTACCTTCACGCACTGTACGAATCCATTAGATTCAAGTGCATAAAATACACACGGCACGGCTTATCATTGCAAGAAATCCCCTGAACCGTGCCAACCATTTCTCCTCATCATCTACTCCATAAATTACAAACCTGCCCGGCCGACGGGCTAATGGTAGCTGGGGGGGGAAACCGTTGTTCCAGCAAATCAATCCCCAACTTTGGATGGGGTAAATCTGGCCCCGAGTCTGAGTGCGGCGGGAATTTATGACTTTTTCGCCCATAATTGGTTGCGCACCTATGAGCCGGCTGTCGACACACGGCTGTCTGTGCGCTGTTAATCTTCCAGCCGTCCACTTCCAATGGAGCCGAAAATACTCCGAACTGTAGACGCTGGTGCTGCTGCTGCTGCTGCCGGTGCAGTTATAATTGTTTCCGCCCGTACACAATACATTTTGCGCTGTGCACATCTGTACGGGCGCGAGTGCATCCACACCAGGCACCAGGCTTGACGTTTATGGACTTTCGCAGACACTGTAATGGCCGCGAACGAATTCCAAAACGAAATGATGTGTGCAGAAACCCGCAAAGGGTGGTTCCCCGCGACAGGGGAGGATACGAGTTTCGCTGATTGTTGTTTATTTTAAAATTTCACGCTGAATTAGGCCAATAAAATAATAGACAATTACTTTATTTCCTTCTTGCCGTGCGTGGCCGTGGAATCTCCTCATCACGAGCCCCGGTCGGTGCCGAGGTTTTTTTTATGAGCTCATATTTCAACACATTTTACGACTCTTCTTAACACATTTTCTCAATTCGTTTTTTTCTTCTTCTTCTCTCTATCTCCCTCCGCAGGTAAGATCCCGCCACTATTGCGAAGACGTCGCTCGGCACCGTTGCGCAACAACACCGTTTGCATCTTCATTGCAGTGCCGGTGCAATTCATAGCTCTTTTACTTTGGGCTGCCACGGTACGGTAAGCGCGTGGAATGAATGCGAGTGGATCGGCGATGCACACGAGCGACACACCGAGACACCGGAAAGCTTCGTAGGGAAGAACCGGTGCGGTGCATCAGCCGGCCGGGAAAGGGAGGGGGGAATATTTAAAGAACCGCCACAATGCAATGCCTGAGAACTTATCAATATCAACATCCCAGTTTAACCAATAACGCTTGAAAAAATATGTTATCGGCCGTGTGTGTGCGCGCTTGTTCGTGACACAGCTGATGTGTGTGTGTGTGTGTGTGTGTGTGTGTGTGTAAGTGCAAAACGGGAAAAAGAAAGAAGCGTGAAGGAGGCTGGCCATTTTGCGGCGGGCATAATGTGCATAGTGGCGTGCATAATGAATTTTAAATTTTTCGGTACCTTCATATTAGATGCGAATTGATGTTTTATCAGCAGTACGAGCCTCTTCACGCCACTTCCCTTCCCGCACATCCATTTATGTGCAATTGCAATTGCGCTGGCGATGCAGGGGACGCCCGGTGCATAATGAAGTTTGGGCGCAGATACTTTGCAGCTCATTCGGCAGCTGCAATTTTTCGGTGAACAATTTTCGGTGCTTCGGTTTCGGTGTTGCTCTGCTCTATGGGTACGACGCAACCGTTCTTTTAACTCGTTTGCCCCTGTCCCCATAATTGGTAGGCTGATGATCATACTGTGTGGAGAGGCTATCAAAAACTGTTGACCTTCACCTCGCACACATTAGCAGGCACCTCGCCACTATGAGAGACACAAAAGTAGCAATAGTTTGGCTTTTATTGGTGGAACCGTTTGTTTGGGGAGGGAAATGCAGTTGCGCTGCTACATTGCAAACCAAACATAAGCCCCCCAAAAAGTTTGCCCGGTTTAATGTGAATAAACATTAAGCGTTTGGTGGTTGGTGGGCCCATCACCGTTATTAATGATGGGTTCGTGGTTGCGCTGCCGTGCAGCAAATGCACGAAAATAATAAATTGAATAATGTAATTAAAGTGTTATGAAGCCATAAAATTGAACACTCGATAAGTTTTGATTAGCATATAAATTATTCGGCTCGTTCACTTCACCAGGGTTGGGGTGTAGTGAAAGGGTTTGGTTGGATGTGGAAAGGATGTTTGGATGGTGAAACAGCTGAAGCAGTTAGATCAAAATTTTGAATTTTGAAAATTTGCGCATTTAAAAACATTGTTTTTAATTTTATTCTATCATTTTTAGCTAATTTTGACGTTCAGGTTTTATCTTAGTAAAAAAACTAATTTTCGTTAAGCAGTTCTTGAACATTTTTCAAAGCTTTTAATCGCAAGAATCTTCTCTTTATTAGCATCCTTTTCTGTTTTTAAGCGTTAGTAAGTTATCGGTCTTTACAATATTACAATGGGTCAAGACAAGTTACAAGTCAAAGATCATGTCGTCATCTTTACGCAGTTAAAGCGTTGTCTGAACTATATTTTGTTATGACACTAAACACGGTGAGACTTGTGCTTATCGTAGCTGATTATTATTGTCTGTAATTTATTTGTCTATTTTTAAATTCCAATTTGCATGACAATGACACTGCTAAAAATACCAAAAATAGTGTGACAAAATATAAGAAACCTTGTACACTCAATGCCTACACCTCTAAAGGACAGTTATTCTTCATAATTTACCCATTCAAAATGTATTTCAACTATTGTTCATCTCTTTCGGCATTCGTTCCTTGCCATGTCAGCCAATAAATCCCTCCCGAAGCTCAATAAATTGCATTTCGTTCAAAGAGTTTCCCCCCCATCTGACATGCTTTCCAAGACCCAATACCAAAGTGCGTACCTTTCTGCCCCATTTGTCACATTCGGTTTGCGCTCTGCGCGACAGTTGATTTTTCACTTCTTACCGGCGGGTTGCGGGGTTTAAATAAATGCTTTTGCACCGATAAAAACGGACGCCTTTCGACGATTCAATTACTATGTGCGCTGCTTTCTACCAAGCCAGCATACGACCTCCGCCCGCCCCGTCTAGCAGCAAGCGCTGGGCGATGATGACAGCTCTCAAACAATGGTCAATTGAAGTGATGTCATCGTTTCCTTGTGTGCCTGCTGCCGCGTCGAAGAAAATCACCGGCAACATTATATTTATGCGCGCCCAGCGCGACGACACGGTCGCTACCATCACCGCCCACCACTGCCGCCTCGCCGAAAACGGAGGCAAAAGTTTATTTATGCAAAATTTTGCGAAATTCGCATTTGCTGACAAGGAGGGCAAAGAGGGATGGTTTTAACGGAGGATTGGTTTATTCTTTTTCTCTGCTCCTTTTTCGTTGACAAGACGCCTCTGACACAGCGGTAGCATAATGTTGTTGCTGATGTTTAGTTGTGTGGCATACGAAATAGAAAGAAATCAGAAGGGAACAAATCATTCCACGTGTAGTAACTCCCTCTGCAGGTCGAAGAACTTGCCCGCTCGACCTGGTTACACGAGGAATATGTCCCCGTTTTGCAAGCAAAAGCAAGCAAAAAAAAATCGACGGACGATCATCGTCAGTGCCGCATTATGAAGTCGATGTCAAGTATTTTGATTTTATTCTCCCTCGTTATTTTCGTACCCGCGGCCCGCCGGGGGTTACCGGCGTGTTGCGTACACCAGTCAGAGGGAGCGCGCCCCCAGAGGGGCAGGAAGGCTAATCAAAATTTTGCTCTCGCTTTATTTATCTTCCCGCGCATCCCAATCATAACTCTATCAATCTTCTGTCAGGCGGAGGCAACTTTTTCGAGCGAAAGCCGGCCGCGAATTTATTCCACCGCAGCAGCGCAAAGCCCTCGGAGAAAAGGAGACGGGCCGTCCCGTCGCACATTTGTTTGCGCGTGCTTTCCTTTTCGATGCCCAACCATTTATGCTCAATTTATGCTCTGTGTCTTTGCGAAGGGTGCACGCGGCAAAGACACGACACAACGGTTATTGTGGCTTGTCCTTTTTTGTGTGTGCCTTTTTGCGGTTTTTTTGTTCACGCTACCTTTGCCTTGCCTGCGCTGTGTGCTGATTTTCGGTGACGCCATTCTTCACGAAACGAAACGGCAGGGATTTGACAGAAGCGACGTCGCGTCAACCAGCAGGAGGGAGTTCATCAGTGTATTCCAATCGATTGACAAATCCTTCTCCGCTACTGCTGCTGCTCCATTCGTTCTTTGCCTACGGTTTACCTGGCTGTGTTCTCATCATTATCAACACCATCAGTGTCACTACCGGGGCAGAAGATGAAGATGTTCGTTCGGTGGCGCGCGCGAGCTCGCTCGCTTTTTGCATGCCCACCGTTCTTGGCAGCCGAGCTGCGGGAGCATCTAAGATCTGATTTGTGCGCTCACACTCCACTCGTTCTCGTTCGTTTATCCACCATTTGTCAACCATTTGTGGCGGTACGCGGTAGATTGACACGATGTCATCACTTTTCGGTCGATTTTTGTCACCCATCTTCCGTGTGATTCGTGTGCTGCGCTGATGTGGGCCTTTGCGGGTCTGTGCGTTTTGCGGTTGCGTTTTTGTCATCAATCTTATCAGCGTGCTGTCGCTCTAATCCCGGCATCTTTGCAAAGTCTATAGAACTTTTGTCTTGTAATTTTTTTTTTGTCATTTTTTTTCTACATTGTCTTGTTTACAAGTCGTTTTTTAATGAAGTTATGCTGGTTGAAAATTCAACAAGAAGGGAAACACTTTTAAAATCCAGATGGTAACATGTTTATCCGTCAACTTCGTTCAGAATTGATAAGATCTTATATATTCTATATTTTAAGAGGCGTTTAGCTTTTTTGATTTTAGGCATAATGAATATTTTAATAAATTTTTGATCATTCCTATCTGATATTTGCGCATGTTAAGATGCCGAATAGGAAGCTGTTTGTTGGATTCTATCGCTATTATAACTAAACAATTTTTGTAACTTTTTTGTGGAACAATTTAAGGATCTTGTTGGGTATTATTACAATTTCCGTTTTTTTTAAATCATGAACATAATCAGCTTCAAAATAAACATCAAACATAGATAAACAACTAACAAAACGTCTTCCGCAATGTTTGCGATGCTTGAAGCAAATAAATCATAACAAATAACAGACGCTATCACTATGTTAAGGCTTCTAACTTGCGATCCAACTTCACCGTCATTCTATTAGCTTTAAAAAAACATGTATCCACTCGTTGCATAACTACACCTCCAACGTCCATCTCCTCCTTCACTACGTACAATGTTCTTATCCGGCTAGCCGATTGACTCATTCAGACATTCCATTTAAATCAAGTCCGCGTCATCAAGCCCAGGACGGCGCTCCATTCCGAGCTCCCCGGCGCGATATGGGACACACACGCTCGCTGGATTTAGCAAACACCACCCTTTACCCCGTTCCACGTACGGTTCGCGATATCACATTTCCCGCGAAATCGACGGCAATCGACCACGGACAGTGGCACCACTACCGCTCGCTTCCTAACCCTTTTCCAGCGTAGCTTCCCTCCCTAGTATGTGGCGTATGTACCACCCTCTCTTGTTCTCTCTCCCATTCTCTCTATACTTGCGAATGGATGGCACGAAGATAGTGAGGTTAAGATTGTCCCGCGCACAATACAAGCATAAATAAAGATGTCAGCGTTCTGTAATTAACAATATAATAGAGATTTCGATACATGACATGAATTTCTGAACCTGAACACACAATAATAATCACCGCGCACATATAGCCGGTGGTTTCCCTCCTTCTCTCTCTCTCTCCATCCCATCAACATTTCCTTGGTGGGACGTTGGTGGAGACTCCGTAGCACCCACTTTCCTGGAACCGCATACAAACATAACCGTATGGTCGTCTCCTGGTCACGGCACCAAACGCTAAATAGAAGAAGGAGGCGCACTGTTTCATGTATGAGTTTCTGTGTTTGTGGGGTTTATATTTGTATGTGTGTGTGTGTGTGTGTGGGGGGGGAGGGCAAATAAATAATTTTAATAAACCGACAACGACCGTTCTGTCAACCAGTGGTGTGTTGCTGTTGTCTCCAAAGGGGTTGGATAACTAGTTTTGCTCCCGAGCCAGCCCTACACACTCGATTCCTCACACACATCGAGCAAATGGTGGCGAGCGTTGATATGTGCGCACTGTCTACACAAATCGGCACACCGAGTCGTTCCAAGCGAATGGCGGCGGTACCATTCACAGTAACAGAAATAAACCATAAATAATCAATGTATCAATATGTATATTAGCAACGAATGGAGCATTGTTTCAATTCGTGTCCCCGCTCGCTACTTGCTGCTAGTGACACTGCACGACGGATAGGTCTATCGATTCGCTGAAATCTTTCGCGCGTACACACTCACACACACACACATATGCACGGTTGTCTGGGCATAGCCCCTTCCCGTAGGGCGCACTATTTCAACCCTATCATGTGCGAAGTAGCGGTGCTACTAATTGCAGGCTGTTTTGGCCGAGGATAAGGAGAGGAAAGATATTTCAATAAACAGGTACCTAATATTCGTGTGGCGATACATAATCCCGTCGAGTTGGACGCACTATCCTGACCTAATCTCGTGAGCCAGACATGTTTTCTGCGAACCAAAAACAGCAATGAAAGACACCCAGTTCTTGTGGGTGTGCGGAACGGTATGGTGAATCATGTATTCTTCTCATGGAAAAGCTTTCCTTTCATCCGCTCGGCACACGGCATTTTGCCCATCTGCCGACCTGTTTTATATTGTTGCAAAGACAAAGCATAAGCAATTCGACACAAAAAAGGGGTCGCGGGTACTTTCCAATGGCTCCCATCTCTCTATTCCGTTTCAATTATTTCACGTCTATTATTTTCATCAATTTATTACAGTGTCGTGGAATTCGTGGCGTTGGTGTGCACGATTTTGCGCAGAATTAATGCTTCTCCAATCGGTAATCAATTAATTTCGGCGAAGCAGCAATTTCTCATCACTTCTGTTCTACCTGCTCCCATCTCGCCATTAAGAGCTAGAAGAGAAATCGAACTGTAGACTCATATTAATCATACCGTGCAGTCTTGTTGAAAACGATACCTTTTGCCCTATTCTTCAACATTTTATTTCGCACACAAAACTATCCCACAGCAAACCAGATCTATCTGCGTCACTCCCAAGCAATGGCCAATTATGTGAGAACAATAGTGTAATGTAACAGGCCCAGCCAATGGGTTTCGCCTTCCGCAGGCGTTATTGTGTCTGTGCAAGCTCCTTTTTGGGTGGCACATCATTGCAGACAAGCTGACGAGAGTGTGCGAGAGAGAGAGAAGGGGAAGCACGCTTACAAGAAACCGACAAGGTGAATAAAACGAGCCTCCTCTCCCCAAGGCTCTCGGCAGCTTTTGATCACTGTCACTGCGGTAGTCAAGCTTGCAGATTATGACGCCGATTGCGTCGTGCGTAAAAGGATAACGCTGGCAACGGGGTCCACAACGATCACTCAACCGACGCCCATTGGCCCCTTTCATAGCGGCAGCGATACCTCAGCGTGTGTTGTGTGTGTCGTTAGCGGTGACTGGCGCTGCAGCCGTCTTATCGTTCCGACAAGATCGCTCTTTTCACGCTCAGGGAACTGATGCCGCTCGCGCAAAACGGATCTCGGACACATAATTTTCATTAAAAAACAATATACCATTCAGGCTGAGGTTTGGTGCACACCGGTAGCCTTTTTGCGTCGTTCGTTTTTATATCGTTCTGATTCATTCAAAAAGATTACCCTTCTGCTCGCGCTGGATGCGTTGTTAGTCATACAGCTGTGTGTATCTGTTGGTGGAAGAGAAGACTCTACCAGCAAAACATTTAAAATGGAAACAACCTGATCTGAAACCTTTTTCCAAAAAGATAAACAGCAAACCGTGGACGACGCCCTCGATGACTCACTTTGTAGTAGTGCTTATCGTGTAATCTACTGCCCTCGTGCGGGATTTTTTTTCTTAGATATCCATCTCCCAGCTTTTTTTGGAACCTCTTTATTTTTTCACTTTTATAATGGTTTGGAGTATTCCCTAAAATAAAGAAAGGACAGCTTTATCGCGTTTAAACAGATTAGTTTGGACATTGGTCAGCATTTGAATTAAGTCGGAGGTGTTACCGAAACAAACTGTGCAGCTTCTTCAGTGTGTGCCGTTGGGAAAGAGATGTGGAAAAATTAAATTGAAAAAACATCTAATCAGTCCAAAAATCCAGCAAACAGTAGCAAAAGGAAGCACATTAATTGATGAAAAATTTAAGCAATCCAACAACAACAAAAACATCTTCATTTGCTCAGGCAGCAGCAGCAACAGCACAACCGAGCACATAAATTGAATATATTTGCCACCGAAAACGAATTAAAATGTCGATGCCATGTAAAGTCGAAGACCTTTTTAACGAGCGACGAGATAAGAGTGCAAAAAATAAGTCCTTGACAAATGTTTGCCTCCAGTGTGTGAGTAGCTTGGCTCCATCGCTTTCCGCCACGGGGTTTGTTAATCGAGCCTCCATCTATCGGGCAGCCCGAATGCCCGAGCATCAAATTATTCAAATTTTGGCAAAACGGTGTCAATTAATTCGTTTGCCCCCAGTCAAACGGTTGTCCGAAGGTGGGTTTAATCAGGCGCTTTAAACGGCCTGCTACCGGGTTTCTTCATTCTACGGGCACAACAAAAAATCACGTCTCTCTTCTACTTCAATTATAAATATACTTTTATTGGGGAGGAAAAGAAAACAAAAACAGAGTCGAAACTGCAACACTGCAACTGTGCGAATCTGTACACGGAAAATCAACAGTAGCTGGGGATAATCTGAACATCCTGAATCCAGAAATCCAGCAAACCTATGAGACGGGAAAAAGAGAAAGAGACAGACAGAAGGAAGAGAAGGGATTGCATTTAATTATTTGCTCCGGTCCAGCACTGACAGAGCTGTTGAACATTTTAACAACCTGTAAACAACGTTATTTAACCCTCCGCAATCAATTTAATCTTCGCGCGGCATTCGTACTCCCGGCTCGATCTTTGACTTCTGGTCGTTTGGATACCGCGTTCTCAACCACCACCATACCTTCCACCGTTCAATCCGTACTCCGTGCTTCCTTTCCTAAGCGTTGAAGGGGCACATGCTGATGCAGACACCATTTATCAAGCGCGCCGGATCTTGCCGCCGACCGCCGCCGCCGGACGGTGAAACGGATTTGAATTATTGGACGCAGTTGCAGTGAATTTCAAAAGGATACACAGAAAGACCGGGGGTCCGGAAGACGCTCCAAGAGCAAGACAATAACGAGGAAGCCGAGCGAACCCACCAACCAACCCTACGCATTGCGCTTTTGACGCTGGGGTCGAAGCTACCGCCGCTGCCGGCGGCTGCTGGTATATGAAATCAGCTTAGCAAAGAGCATACCCCCTTGTACGGAACTGGCCTACCGGTGTTAAAAGGCGTGGATACGGGAAGGCGTAAAACAAAGGTGAAAAGTTGTTAAACCTTTCCCCCTCTTGGTTTTATCCAGCTCCGTCGTGCACCGTGCATCTTCTTACGATGAAAAAAAAACAAACCATTTAGCGATTTGATCACGTCTCAAGCGACGAACCCCCTTCTCATCGTCCCATAATCTGGGAGATAAAGGGTAAGCTAAACGCGCACCCACACATCTTCTCATGCGGATGGAAATGTTATAATCCTTTGAAACAAAACATGAAATTTTGTCAAGTTTTATTATGTTTATTTTAATAATCTATGCTAGAAGACACTCCTCAAAAATTCGAGAACTCCATTCCAGTTCATTTGTTTCACAAATTTTTCTACAACCTCTTATCATCAGAACTTTTAATTATAAAAAAGCTACCAATTGCTAGCATATTGTGCCAGCACAGGTATTACATATAGTTCCAGACTCTTCAGTTCGATTGTAGTTCAAACAACTTCTTCTATGAATCATATTTGTTCGCCAAAGAAACCCCGATTTTTTCATTTGGTACTTCAAATCTTAATATTTTGGAACTTTTAAAGAACTCAGACCTTTAGACACTAACAATTTGCTCGGAGACAACTCAATCAATAGTCATTTTAAAATCATAAAATATTAGTAATACTTTAAACTCATTTTGTTCATAAAACAAGAAGTTTTACAGATGTTTGTTTAGTTTTTCAGTAACACCCAACAATTGTGCAGCCAAACACTCCTAACTTACACCGGTCATTTGTTTCTTTTCGCTTCCTCCACCAACGCGGCTGGTGATGACAGACAAATAAAATGCCTGCAATAAACTCCGCTTTATATCCACCGTCCTCAGTTATAGTGTAGGACGTTACTCATCCCGTTTTCAAGAGATTAACCACACTTCCTCAAACCGAGCACTGCCAGTGTCCCCGGAGGTAGCACTCAGTACCGTCGACAGTGGCCAAACCGTCCGCTTCGTTATTATTTATGATAATTTGAAAATTATTCAAAAAAGTATCACTCCCGCGAAAACAGAAGGTGTGTGTGTGCCTGTGTGCTCCGGTGTGGAAACAGGACAGTGAAAAGTAGAAGAACAAAAAACTCAGGTCCCTGCAGCACTGTAAAAAAAAGGCCCCGGAATCTCAAAGAAGTCTGTCCTTTTTTGTTAAGCATAGAAGCAAACAGAGTTACAAAGTAACTTGCCATAAAGCAAAGGAGCAAGTGATGATGATGATGATGATGATGATGATGGTGTTGGTAGTACCGGATCGCTTATCCCTTCCCTTTAAATTTGGGCAAGGTTTCTTTTTTGTTTTTTTGGTTTCAGTGCATATGCTGTACCTTCTTCCGTTTTTATTATCAGTATCAGTAGAGCTGCGCGTAAGAAAACCCTTCGGCAGTAGCGCGGGTCGGTCGCGATATCAGATTTGATTAATATTTAAATCACCCAGGCTTCCGCGTGCATCCTTCCCCCAGCGACGCTTTACAGCCACTTTATCTGACGCCCTTCCTCTTCCGTGTGCCCTTTTTCCCGTGTTTTTGTTTTAACGTCAAATCCTTTACTGTGCTGCGGCTGCTGTTGTTGACGCATTTGTCTTTAGCGGGTTCTTCCGCGGACACGCGGTACTTTAAACCTGCAGCCGCTCCACCTTCTAGCTGCTTGGGTGCGCAATGACAAAACTGTCCCAAACGTCCCGTAAAGTCTTGGAGGGTGGCTCAAAGATGGTAACAATGATTCATTGACCGACGAGCGGAAAGGTACTTCGTAGGCTACACGGATGTGAACCACCCGTAGGCACATAGCACGGCGACAGTTGGGCCCGTTTTTTTTAGTTCTATGAATGAGTGTGGATGTGAATGAATGCATTATTCATTCAAATCCGTTTTGGGTGTGATTTTTTTTTCTCTCGACCGTACCCAAATCGAAAGCATGGCAGGATGGGTTTTCACTCCGTCCCTATCATTACAAAGGGAGGAGAGCTTAAAATTACTCATTTCCACTGCACGAATTACACACGAACCACAGAGCCACCTCGTTTCCATTCTCGGTTGATTAAGGTCGTACAACAAATCACACAGCAACGGTCATGGAGGGATGATTGAATCAGTACCTGTAAAAATCACCCCCCTCCCCCCCCCTTTCCATGGGTTGGGTATGTCCATCTTTTTTTCCTGCTAGCGGGGTCATACTAATACACAACTCCGGTTTGCTGCTTGACGTCAAGAGAAAACATTGATGACGGGATAAATCAAGCGTTGACAGGGAGCAGGGACTTGCAGCATAGTAGCACCACCACAACAACAAACCACTGTCAAGTCCCGAAGGCCAGTTATAACTATAGCCGTCATCGCTCCATCAGCACCTCTCCGCTGGTGGTGGTAGGTGGTTGGATGGTGTTCCGCTTATCGGTACGATCGATAATTTCTATTTCACGTATGAAATCACCATCGGTCAGCGAAATACAGCCAAAGATGAAGTAAAGAGAAAAAAAAACCATCGGGGAACTGGTCACCGGGAAACAAGCCGGGGGAGGAGGAAAAGAAAATAGCAAAAAAGAAACAATTTAGATTCGATAGGATTTCCCCAAGAATTTGTTGCTGGAAGCATTCGGTAGGAAAGCGACGGGCAAACACGGGAAGGAACCTCAAAAGAGATCAGTATAATGGATTTCCTTTCCGCCACCTACCACCTACCATTTACCGTGGTTTCCTGTTCCACGTGGTCCCTCCTCATCAGGCCAGGAATATCCAGTGTGCGCGCAAAAAAAAAGAGCGTAGCAAAATCAAAGCGCCCAGTATCCGTATCCGGTACGGATGCGGAAACCATCCATTTCTCCGTTGAGGATGCTGCTGCTGCTGCTGCTACGATGCTGTGAAGCTAAGCCGAAAAGAGGACGAAGATACCACCCAACACCTGCCCAACACGAGGCTCTTCAACCCGTCCCGCAATAGATAGATTCCCCCGTTTGCCGGTGAGGATGTCTTAAGCGGGGGAGAGAGGTCGCGCCGCCTGTAAGCCACTCCAGAGAGGCAGAGGCCGGCAGAGCAAGATTATTGATTGAGATGAGGGAGAAAAAGTTTTGAAATGTAATTACCACCGGGGTAGTTTCCGAAAGTCTCTCTCTCTCTCTCTATCTTTCTATCTCTTTCTCTCCCGCTTTGGGTTTGCATGGTTTGAGGAGTTTTCCACGCATTTTCCGATCTTTTTTCACCCAACGAGCACCACTAGCTCAATTTTCGTAAGGGTGGGATTCGTTCTGTGTTTCCTTCATCACTAGCTTCTTCAGGTTCAAAGCTGCCGTTTTTCTTTCTTTCGCGTCCTGCTAGATTTTGGTCTAAGAACTTGGAAACAGAGCACCACGAGAGAGAAAGGATATTTGATGATCGGATCAAAGTAAAAAAGACAGAGAGAGAGCCCATTGATGATCGTGATGATGATGATGCTGAATAAAGTTGGCCCAAATCCAATGATTATTCCTCGTACCACATTGATGAAGTTCTTCGCTGATTTTTTCTGTGTGTGTTTGTTGTTTTCCTATCTCTATGATGTTGCTTATTAGTTGCTTCGTTTGTTTTTGTACCATGAATTATTCGCAGTAGGAGGAAGCATTAACGGCTAGACTAGGTTCTCTGTGTTATGTACCTTAATAGATAGGCAACCTTTTTATCACGCAAAAAGAGGGACGCTTCCGTTGGGAGGAGGTTCGCTTTGATTATTGAACGAAATAGTTCCACCACTAATTGCAACGAGGCGGGCAATAGCAGGACGAAGAACAATCCAGTTATTACATTATTATAAGCGCTGACCATCATTTTCCGCTCTCGTGACATTCGTAAAAGCTTTTAAACCACCAATTTTAGGGCGGGAAAGGAGCGGGTAAACCACGCTTTAAACTGATTGTGCACCTAACTGCAATCGATCCGGATGCGATTAGAGCCGCAACACGCTAAATATGCACCATATATGTGTGTGTGCAAGGGGCAAGGGTCCGACTGTTGCACTGGGTTGATTGCTCCATTCGTATCTCCTTGCCTGCTTTGCGTGGTGGTGCTAGCCGTAACAAGCCACCACCATTACGCCCAACAAACGGCTACTAGAGCTGACCACCATCGGTGCTCACCGGGCTGCTTCTCGGACACCTTCGGGCGTTGGACAGGATGGATGAATAAAAGCGATTTTTATCAGTCGAACACTTCGTGTGGTGACAGCAAATGACTGTCATCATTGAAAAATGTGTTCCCTCGGTGCATCGGTGGAGGGTATCCCTTTTTGTTTTCGCTACTCCTGCCTGTCACCAAAGCACCATCAATTTTCCCAAACCTGCAACAACACCGCCGTCGATATCGTTGCCTTCTTTCCCGCACAACGCTGGAAGCCATTTACCGTTCCACGGTAAGACCACGTATGTCACACGAGAGATAAGTTTGTGCTGGGTTAGGGAATGGCATGATTTAACCCGGCCAACGACAGCGACTGAAACTGGCAGCAGAGCGCGCACAAGTGAACATAACATTTCATACTGATACGGCCAAATGGCCGAATAAGTAAAAACAAACAATCCGTACACACGCGCCGCACTGGTTGGGGGAGGGATGGAAATGCCTTTTAAAAGCATGGGAAAGGGCGTGCGGGTGCGGGTGGTACTACAG
This sequence comes from Anopheles coluzzii, assembly GCF_943734685.1. Taxonomy (NCBI): domain Eukaryota; kingdom Metazoa; phylum Arthropoda; class Insecta; order Diptera; family Culicidae; genus Anopheles; species Anopheles coluzzii. The sequence goes on along the minus strand of NC_064671.1, from coordinate 41,481,510 downwards.
GGCGGCTCTTAGCGGTGACACACACAACAACAACGGTGACAGAGCCAAATACATTTATTTTTCTGTTTTTACCACCTCCAACCTGCACCTGCACAAAATAGAGAGACTATGGGGGAGCGCTGTGTATGGATTGTTGGTTTCCTTTTTTTGAGTTTCTTTCCTCAAATACCTTGCTTTTTTGTACGTCCAGTAGTGTACAGCGGATGTGTAGACTATAATTATGCAGATAAACCCTCTCGCTCACTTTTAGTACACAAAAAACCCTTCATAGGAACTGACCTTCTAGCCGGTCTAGGCCGACAGGAATAAAAAGAACTAATGTTTTGTTTGTCCTCTCCACCGTGGCAAACGGTAATGAAGCTAGGAGGGTAGTTGAGGAAACTAAGGGCTGTGTATTGCGCCATTCAAATGGGTCAACACGGTGATGGACGACAGACACGGGCATTGGAGTTGATCTAAAAACGCTGCCAGCGCCTCGTAACGTTAAAATGATATTAAAACTATGTAAACACTTTCCTGTGGCCCGGAAGAAAAAGGAGCATAGAACCAGAGCTGAGGAAGGGAATTATTAACGATCCAATTTTCCCGTACGGAAAACGTACATTAAAATGTTGGTTTTGTTGTGTTTTTTTCTTCTTCTATCATTTCCTCCTTTTTTCGCTAATTCCTCCATTATGATTACTTTCATAGCTTATGCAGTGTTGGTGTTTTTCGTTTAAATTGTTTGTGTTTCATTTTAATGTGGCATTTTAAAGCTTTTGTTCTTTTATTTGTCTTATGTCACAATCTTTTTTTGTGTATTTTTTTTTAGTGTATGTGGTTGATAGTTTTTTATCATTTTTAATCTGATTTTTTTGTATTCTCTGTTTATCTTTAATTATTTTCAAAGCTATGTGTCAATACTTATCACCATAAACTATTTATTTGTTATTAACTATACAACAATAAGGTTCATTGCTGTTTTCTCCAACTTTATTTTCGTGTCATTTTTTGTCGCTATTAGACACGTCTCTTCCGTAAAATTTCTTATATATTGCATTCATTCAGACGTGGTTTTTGTAACATGTAACTTCATTATCACCATTTTTATCAGAATATTTCTTTAATCCTTCAAATACTCGTTTATTTACCTTAGAATGCCTCTCAGTCTACAAACAAATTTAATGTGAATAGTACTATACTATACATTATTAACTATACGTAATACATCAAACAGAAAGTTATATACATTTTCAAGTGAAATGTTTATTTTTATTTTTTTTTATAAAAAACCATAATCTTTGATTCGCAACCTACTATGTTCGTTTGTTTGTTGTTTCGCGCCCACCCTATGCACAAGTGCACAGTTATTGCACCGAATGCTGCACCCAGCTGTAGTGCGCCACGGGGTCAAAAGATCATTGTCAGCAACATTTGTTACGCTTGCGCTTGAGTACCAGAACAGAACAGCGAGCAGCAGAGACATTTGAATTCAAGAACCAACGCGTTCTCTTCAAGAGCAGGGAAACAGATTCAAACAGCTTCATTGTAGATAATGATCTCTTTTGCATATAAAAAAGATAGATTTTTTTTGGCAAGTAGCAACAGTTTTCCTACTCGCAATTCAATCAATTTTATTATACTACTATACTCATATCACACCATACGGTCTAATCGTCCTTCCAAGTCTCTCTAATCAACTCCCGATGTTTCTTTGCAAAAAAACCTTTAAAAAAACAGAACAACTTGCCTTCCGGCAAGACGACAATGATCCGTAATTTTGTTTTTTGTATGCATACTAAAAACCATCCTATATGCTCACTGACTCGCTTTCCCCTTCACATTAAAGCTATCATCCATACAGTGCTGTAAACGGTTTTATTGGAAAATCATTTTCTTGTTGCTGGCTTGAGCGTTTTCGAAATCAATTCTTCCTACACTCGGTTCAATCTTCTAGCGTGCCCCCTTTTTTGTATGTACCGAAGGAAATGGCAATCGAATCTCTTGTCTTGTTGCCTCCGCCTTCGAACCGGAGGAGAGGGTATCGTCCATTCAAAGATTCCTATGACATGCTGCTCGCTTCGCTTGACTTGCGGGGGGCGGCTAACATTGTCGCTTTAAAATTGTCGCCATAAGCAAGCGCACACAATACACAACATTACCGATCACCGAAGATGATGACATCGATCGATTTTCATACCCTCCCGCCCGCTTAGAAGCGCACAAGTGCGAATGATAGTGTGCAATTCCAAGCAAACGCGCTTCATTTATATCACCAGCACCACTGAGCAGGCAGGAGGAGCGAGTGATAACAGAGAAAATGACTTCTCAGCCTTTCCTCCCCTGGCTGACTGTTTCATGGTGTGTGTGTATTGTGCCATTTTACATTCTCTACGACCCATGAAAGAGGACCGACAAGAAAATCATCTCCAATTATCACTCACACTTCTTGCCCGACATCTTACGCGCCCACCATTATGTCGCTGTGGTAGATCCTTCGGTGGAAAACGGGGACAATACCACACCAGCAGCTTCTCTCGACGGTGTGTGTGTGTGCCCGCTCTGTCCCTTGCTCTGCTCTATCCAAAAAGGCAAACGAATCGTTTGTTCGCTTCTAAACGATAAGACGAACGGGAAGAAGAATCTCGCGCTTGGTGTCTGGGGGAGGCATTTTTTTCTCTCTCGCTAACGTTTACTACGCCTCGAAACAGTCGTATTTATTTTTTATTGTTATTTTTATACTGTTATGCAAATTAAAATTGAAGAAAATGCTAAACGTCATTTACTTTTACAACTTGTTGTATCTTGCCCGCCAGGGCCATCATTTCGCCGCTGTACACAGGACGACGGACCCTCGGTCACTTCATCCCTCCGACATCCGAGAGACACTGTGGTCCTGCTCTCTTTGGTTTGGCACATTTTGGTCACATTCTTTTTTAATTTTTAAACACATTCCACAAGCACATTCCACGAAGAAAGGGGGAAGCGGGTCCTTTTATTGTTCTGCTGTTGTTGTTGTACCACAGTTTTCGGGGGCTCAATCGGGGTGTTATCCCTTTTGTTCATTCATTACTTGTTACGCATTGTTTGCTTGTGTCATTTCACTTTCTTTCTTTTTGCCCAGATCTGTTGGTCTTATCTGCTCCGGGTCGGTGGAGTTCCATTCGTTGGGCTCTAACATCTTCTTTTCTAAAACAAAACGGAAAGCAAGCAGGCAGTTTGACCTGTTTTGATTATCTTTAAATTAAAATGATTATTACACTCCTCATACGAACGACAACTTCGTGTCCTTTTTTCCCTTAATGTCCCGCTGATCGTTGATACACACAATTAGACACATATTTGCATACCAAAAGGGTGGTCATTTCTCCCAAGGTGCTGCCCCCCCATCAGCATTATGGGGTCGATGTTTAATGGGGAGGAAAAATAAAAATGCAATAAATAGAATGGCTCATCTTGATCCTTGTTTTTTGAATGGTAGTTTAATGTATGCTTTCTTCTCTCTCTTTTTTACTTGCAGGAACCGGCAATACCAACACGGATGGGTCGTACAAACCCTCCTTTCTAACCGATCAGGAGCTGAAACACCTGATACTGGAAGCCGCAGATGGATTTCTGTTTGTGGTAAGTCATCGATCTCACTGACAAAGCTTGCTTTTAGTCGTTTCGTTTCACTCTCTTACCTGATATTATTTTATTCTGTGCTTGAATTAAACGTGAAGGTTTGCAACACTAAGAAAGAGCGCCTTGTTCAACTGTATCCTTTTGGCCTTTTAACAGCGAAAGAATGGCAAATTATTACATTAAGCTAATTACTGTTTTTACTGTTTCCTTCTGCCAAGAACAGTTCCATACTCGCACTGTAATGCTCTATCGTGCCTTTAAGTCTTAACTGCACCCCGAGTATCACCCCGAACTAAAGCGCGTTTTGTCTAGCAGGATGAGCAAAACTACTGTACAGATAATGCAACATTGAGCATGCAGCTTGCAGGACTGCACTGGAAAATAGCGACTTAAACCGGGCAATAGACCCCGGTAAGATGAATTGTTTCTCGAGAGTAGTAGTTTTGCTCTTTTTTTTTACTTCACTGCTGGTACAGTGATCGTGCGAATTGCATACTAATTACCGCTTGCCGTACATTTTCCAACGCTTGTCCTTTTTATTTAGTTGGTTTAAAAGGAGGAAAGGAATAGCTAGCGAGAGTGTCTTGTCGCATGGAGTGCCTCTAACCTTTCGAGGCTTCCCGAAGGGTTAACAAAAGGTATTTTAAAACTGTATTCAAATTGGTAGACGCTGCCCTCCCCCCCCCCCCCCACCCCCTCCGAAGGCAGAGGTGGATGTGTACACCACAAACGTTGCATAAAATTAGGCTAAAAATGGCCAGTTTGAATTAAATTGATTTAAAGCACCAAGATGTAGATTGTATGGGGAAATATACTGTCTTACAATTGTTCCCATTTCAAATAAAGCATTATCTGCAGCTTAATATTTTATTCACACTTCCGTTTCCCTGATAGTATCATTTATTATTATCTGGTTCGGAAAAGCTTACCACCCTCCCGAACGACGGTGGTTTGGTGATAAAAAATATTTAAATATCTCATTAAAATTCTTCCTTCTATCCTTCCTTTCCCTCCCCTATCGAATGAATAAATATTGGAAATTAAAATTCATCCAAAACTTATCATTGACTTCCCGGAATGAAATAATCCAGTGCTGTACCTACCATCACCACCACCGGCTGTGCAGGCGAAAATGGGAGCGATGGTGAAAAGATGAGCTGGGGAAAAGTAAAGATGAATAAAATGCTAAGAATTTTCCAGCCAAAGAAGATGGCACAGAGTGTAGGACGGATGAGCAGAGCAGCAGAGGCGGAATGCTGAAGGTGTAAAGAGAAATGCAAATTTTAACGTTCAATACATATCAGTTGGATAATTTATTTATTTCGTCCCAGGCCCATCGCTTCTCTCCGCGGTAGCGGCTACATTCCACACCGGTGTATGTGTGTCTTGTTTTTCAAAGGTTCTGCACTCCCAGTTCTGCATGGGGGGACTGCATGCCCTCTCAGCCTTCTGCCACTGGATAATACAACTTTGTTTCCTGCGAGCCGATGCGAGGATAATTCCATTCCGCATCGAGATGTGGGGATGGTGGAACTGGAAGCGTTTCATTTCGTCAGTTCCACTGCGGCCGCTTCCTCCGCTACACCACCACCACCACCGAAGGTGCGAAGGTTTTCGCATTATTTATCGTCAATTAGAATGCAGCTGGGCAACGCAGGGCAAAATTACTCATTAGGCATTTTGCAGCCCTCTCTCTCTCTCGTCCTCACCCGAAATGCTGGACCGAGGACGGTCCACCGATCCGAAAAATGCAAAACATCTTCAACAACGGACCCGCGGGTTGCTATACCACCACACCGCAAAAAAGGGGGGCGTCCTAAGCGGCAAAAGGAAGGCGCGGAGGTTTGCCGGTTTGCCTTGGCTCGCGTTCCATCATCATTCATTTCGGACCGTGGGCGTAAAATCGGTGGCTGGAATTGATAATTTCGCCACGCACGCACTACATTGATTAATGTATTATTTATTCGCGAGTTATCACGGGCCGAGAAGCATGGCAAGGGATGGAAGCGAACAGGGGGATGTGTTGTCCAGAGAAAGCCGGAGAGAAAATCAATGAGAAAATAAGAGACGAGCGGACGGGGTCTGAAGTCATAGAGACTTACGAAAAAAAAACACACAGAAGGTCCGGAGGTCTTAATTAATGCACTTTTAGGGCGGTTCCGAGAGACCTTAAAGCCCGCTCGTTAGTACACGGGTGTAAGGAAATTTGTATTGCAGCTGATTATTTTATAACCTGCTACAAACGAAAGACGGTTTAGCTTTTAATTGCTTCAACATGATTCGCACACTTTCAATGAACAGTTTATTTAATGTTTTATTTGTTATTTGTTTTTGCTTTTTTTCAGGCGGGCTGTGATACAGGACGCATCATTTACGTGTCCGACTCGGTGACACCGGTGCTGAACTACTCCCAGAACGAATGGTACAGCGGGAGCCTTTTCGACCACATCCATCCGGACGACATTGAGAAGGTGCGGGAGCAGCTATCGACGCAGGAACCGGTCAACAGCGGACGGATACTGGACCTCAAGACCGGAACAGTCAAAAAGGAGGGTCATCAGTGTATGTATAAAACCAGATCAGCTGTAGTATAGAGTGTTGTGCAGATCTAAACAGGATTAGGACTTAGTTCAAGTTAGAGCTTAATACATATCGAAACATCTTAATAACATCTTAATCCTTAGAATCCTGAATATTAAATGGGACATCAAATGGAGCTCTTAGGCCATATTTTGTGAGAACATACAATGCAAAATACAATGTTCATCATACCACAAAAATCATCAAACTTCAAAAGAGACTCAATAAATCGTTTGACGTCAATAATAGCCTGTAGCTTTTTGTGAGTTCTGATAATTAAGTATTTCGGAAGAGAGTATTGATGGGCAATTCAGATTCAGATTCATGATGTTAGTTGAATCTTATTAATCCAATTCGATGAATCCAATCTCTAATTTTAAGATTCATGAATCATCAAAGTGACTCAATTAATCTGAATCTCTTATTATGAGATTCTGGAACCAGAATGAATCTTCAAAGTGAATCTGAATCTCTAATTTTAAGTTTCTTGAATCTTCAAGGATTCATTCTCGGTTTGTCCTGTATTTTTGTGCCTGGTAAAGTATGATATAGTCATGAGTTTAAGTTCCACGTTCTATCCGAGAGCTACGTTATGACTAACCTATGCTCGTCGAGCCGGTCTCGTAGTACAGTCGTCAACTCGTACGACTTATCAACATGCCCGTCATGGGTTCAATCCCCAAATAGACCGCGCCGCCATACGTAGGACTGACTATCCTGCTATGGGGGGAATCAATTAGTCACTGAAAGCCAAGCCCACAAGTGGGTACAGGCAGGCCCTGACCGACATCGGTTGTTGAGCCAAAGAAGAAGAAGAAGATGCTTGTGCTATGTATGCTCGTTTGAAACCCACATCTATTCTTCCAATACAGCAAATATTGACGCTTTAGAGATACATGAATATCTAGATATTCATTTTCTTCCAGAGATCTATAAATCTTGCATGTTCTTTTAAGATTCATGTGATCCTTCAAATATTTATGATGTTTTCATATATTTAAGTGAATTATATGAATCTTCAGAATTCATGTTAGCCATTAATGAACCATTAGAGATTCGATAAGAGATTCGTATCACTCATCACTGAAGATTCATATGAACACAACACTCAACACTAAAGATTCATCAATCACAACACTGCTAGACAGCCTACATTTTCATAATGATCGTGATTTTCTCAATTGATCCCGTCCGCTGCACAACACTGTATCATAACCTAAAACAAACAATTGATATTAATTTTTGCCACCCTTTTCCCTCTTCCTGCCACCCAAAACAGCATCGATGAGATTATGCATGGGCTCGCGGCGGGGGTTTATCTGCCGGATGCGAATCGGACCACTGACACCGGAATCGATGGCACTCGGCCATCTCAACCGGCTGCGAAGGAAAAACTCGCTCGGACCGTCGACCGACGGTCACAGCTACGCGGTAATGCACTGCACCGGGTACATTAAAAACTGGCCACCGACTGGTAAGTATTGTTTGTGTTGCGCGGTACGCTTTCTGTGTACTGCTAGGGGAGAGCCAACTTTCAAAAGTTCGAAAACATTCCTTTGCGTGAGTGGGTGAGAGAGAGAGAGAGGAGGAACACTTTTGCACTTTGCACTTTGGAACGCTCCCGGTGACGCGTTAATTATGATCCGCCGCAAATTCAGATATGTTTCCAGGGGTGACGATCGACCGGGGGCAGGACGACGAGCTGCACAACACGCACTGCTGTCTGGTGGCGATCGCGCGGCTCCAGATCACCTCCTCCACCACGGCGAACGATCTGAGCGCGAACAATCCGAACGAGTTCATCTCGCGCCACGCCATGTGCGGCAAGTTTACGTTCGTCGACCAGCGGGTAATCGGCGTGCTCGGGTATCAGCCGGTCGATCTGCTCAACAAAAGCTGCTACGATTTCTTCCACCCGGACGACATTGCTCATATGAAGGAAAACTTTGACCAAGGTAGGTGTGCTGAAGGTGTTCACTCCATTCTTCCATTCTTCTTCACTCTCTCTCTCTCTCCCACAGTGCTGAAGCAAAAGGGCCAAATGTTCTCGGTCATGTACCGGTTCCGGGCGAAGAACAAGGAGTGGGTTTGGATGAGAACGCAGGCGTACGCCTTCCTCAACCCGTACACGGACGACATCGAGTACGTGGTGTGTACGAACAGTTCGGCAAAGTAAGTAACCACGCAGCCACGCAGGAAAAGCCAGAACCTCATTGTACAACGTCATTGCTGTTTGTTCTTCCCACCAACAGGGCACTGCATTCATCGCACGACACGGTAACGGCACCGGAGCAAACGGACACACCGGTCGCGTCGTATCCGGCGCCCGGGCTGGACTACACACTGCCCGGCCGAAGGGACACGACACCGTCGAGCAATATCTACAATCCTCACAATCTGATTTCACACTTGCCATCGCAGCCGCAGACAGCAGCGCAGGCGGCCGCCGCTAGCAGTATTCAACGGCCGGAAAGTGCACACAACCCGGTGCAGTACAGCTACAATCCGACCCCATCGCCAATACAGTGAGTGAAGAGCGGTGATGTGCTACGAGTTTGGCTTTACTTACTTGTCGTTTTCTTTTTCGTCCCTCCCTTTTGCCCCAGATACGGTTCACCGGGAACGCCTAGCGGTGGTGCGGCGGGTTCGTTGGGGCATCTGCCCAAAACTAACAATACCTCGCCAACGCCGGCAGCCACTGCGTGGACCCTGCGACAGGTAAGCATTCTTGCCGGCGTTGTTAATTCCAACTCCCGTGCCGTCGTCTAAATCTCGCGTGTTTTTTCTCACCCCCTCCGAACACACACAGCCACAACCCGTCACCGAAGGTTACCAGTACAGTGAACTAAGTCCGAACCGGTCACCGACCGGACCAACCTACACCCAGCTTAACGCATCCCGTCAAACGTCCACCTTTACGCCGTCTTCGCAAGCCGGTCCGGGTAAGCATTCACTAAGAAATGTCCGCATTACGGCCTTCCAACTAACATTTCTTCGAATTCTCTCTCTCCCTCAGGTATCTGGAGCGGTTGGCAGTCACATCATCACGGCACCGGTCCGGAACCGATGCAAACGGGCGGTTCGGGCGGTACAACCAACGGGCCCGGCTCATCACACACCTCCGTGGGGCTGGGGCAAGAGATGGCCACGGATAACGCCCAACAGCAGCAACACATGCAGCAGCAGCAGCAACATCCAGCCCTCCACGGGACCGCTGGCGGTGGCGGTACTGGAACCGGAACTGCCGGCGGCGGTGGTGGTGGCGGAGGCGGTGGTGCACCACATCACGTACCGCCCCATCCGCAGCATCCACACGCGCACCATCCGGTGCAGCATCCGCACCATCCGCACCATCACCACCATCACCATCCGGGGCAGATCCACCCGGGGCATCATCCGGTCGTCGGGCAGCACCCTGGCCAGGGGCACGAGCTAACCGATATGCTGCAGATGCTCGACCAGAGCGGGACCACCTCGTTCGAGGATCTAAACATACACATGTTTAACACACCGTTCGAATGAAACCTGCTCTACTACGGTGGCTACAATGGGTACGAGTCGGCGGCCAGTGTTGTCGGGCAGGGAAGCTGCTACGGGATCGGCACGAATGGTCCGGTCGCTGCCTCCTACCCGGCCTCGTCCGGCTCCGGTAGCAGCAATAGCAATCATCACCACCACCACCACCAACACAACAGCACCTCCGCTGCGTCCGTTATGGCGGTAGCTGCAGCAGCCGCCGCAGCCGCCGCTGCCATATCATCTTCAACCACCACTGCACCACCGTTACGGCCCGAACCGATGGCCACTGATGCTGGCGGCATTGGTGGCGGCTTCAATGCGCTCCACGGGTACGGCGGCATGATGGTGCATGAACATATGTAAATATAAGCAGCGAAGAGGAGAACGGTTTCCTCCCTCCAACCGACCCCGTTTTGATATGGTTCTTTATTCCAAATAACCAACCACCACCCCACAAGTCCAAGATTTAGAAGAAAACCGACCTATACACACACACAAAATGCGAAAAGTCGTTTCATGCATTTTGTGTTGTAAAGCTTTCCCCGTTTTCCACCTCCCTCTTGTGTAGAATTATGAGGCCAATTTAAGTAAGGAAGAAAATTAGAAAAGCAAACTTACTACTGGTAGGTGCTAATGGCAAATGCTAGTTTTGATTTACTTGTGGCAAAGCAGGTTATTCCCTCCCCTAGATGCTTGTTAGGTTTTAAATATTATTACTTTTGTTTTGCTTTTGAGAGCGAATTTAGCAAAATCCGTTGCGTTTTTCGCGATCCGATTTTAATGCAAAACCAACCCCCCCTGGAAAGAGCTATTTTCGCAGCAGCAGCAGCAGCAGCTAGTCCTAAGCTATGCGAACTGGTGGTGTACTACCTAGCTGTACTTAGCTCGGCTCCAGGCAAATCTTAACTTATTTATCCAGCGAATGCGGTGGTACGGTTAATAAACGCCGACCACCGGCATTGGATCGTGCGCTACCAGCGTCACTCCGTAGTTAGTTACTTCAGTTGATAAGTATAGGACAGTTTTCATTTTTTTAAAAAGCAAACAACACTCGCTGAAAGCAATTTATCTTTGAAAACACTGAACCGTGTTTTTCCCCCCATTTGTTTTACTGCAACACACAAAAGTAGCCACGAAAAACTCCTTGTCCGAAGAGTCGTGTTTTGAGTTTGGGGTTTCCTTTTCGCAAAAAATCATCATTCACTTGTATAAAGGAGGAATTTATCATGAAACAGGATAATGGAAAGTGTGCGTGTAAAGCGTTGTAGTAGCAGTAGTAGTGCAGTAGAAACAAAAAGAGTCAGAAGTGATTGGAGGAATGGAAAGGAATACTCGGATACAGCGACACGCCGAACAAGCAGAAAACCATATTGTAAAGTTACACGATACTCACGCGCGGATGAGACAGATAGATGAGATGCAAAGAGGTTCGGTGGGTGTGCAGGTAGCGAAAAAGCGAAAACACAGCTCTAAACGTAATTTAAATAATCTTTTGAACACTAATTTAAAGTAGATAAGTAAGTAAAAATGTAGACACGTGCGTGCAGCAAGGGAGAAGGGTAAACGCAGACCCTTCCCCCTTTCTCGCGTTTATGGTGCGATAAGGATAAGAAAATGCGGGGAAAGTAATGAATGAAAAGAGGAGGCATCACATCAGGAGGCCAAACAGAATTATTTTAGTTTCATTTTCCACTGCACAACACAACCATCTACCAAACGAATCAATGAATCAGTTGGCAACAGTTATTAGTTTATCGAATGGGGGGGGTACATCACGTCTCTTTCTTCCGCTACACTTACTTGCTTCCGTTTGTTTAACTCAATAATCGGAAAAGTGCTCTACCGTGTGGAGAACTAACGCATGTAAACGCACGTATTATGTTCTATCACACAAAAGCTGAGTCATCATCTCGGACAAAGTTCGAACAACATGCGCGGGTATAGTCTTCGTTTTCCCCCCCATTTATAACGACTCTACTTTTTAGTCGATTGTTTTCCACAATACAGATGATATACAACCAACTTCCAAAGTCGCTTGGATTCCAATTTTGTGTAAGCTTAGGAAAACCACTTTCCCGTTGTTTTTTTGTTCATTTCCATCCATCTGTAACTCATTGTAAAGAGGAAAAGTAAGGAATGAGAATAGTATTAAACGAAACGAAACGTAAAATCGGGACTGCACTATGGGAAATGAATAATATTTCTTTCTTAGGCAGCCCTAAAATATCAGTTACGTTAGAGAAACAGAAAGAGCGGCAACAAACTAACAAAAAAACGAAAGTAAAAAATCTGGTAAAATGAAACGCGTGTTGTTAAACTATCATGAACAGTTATAAAGCTTGTTTGGTTTATGTAAAAAAATGAAGCGAAAACTACAAAATTGTTTAGCCGATAGGTTTAGTAAAGAAATGTCGTAACAAGAGAAAGAACGAAAGCATAAAACAACACAGTAAAAAAAACATCCATGCACGAATGAAAACGAAAACAAAAAAGAATTACAAAATCAACAAAACTGTTGTGTGGTTTCTAAAAAGCAAAAAACAACTAAATTAAACAAAGGAGAAAAATGCACGCTGCTAATACTATTCACAACAACTTCCCTCCCAGCCCACAGAGTCAGTAAAGGAGTGGTAGAAAGTGAAAGAAAGAAAGCGAAAAGAGAATTAGATTAAATTACAGAAGCAAAACGCGACTAGAGGAGCTAGGAGTAGAAGTGTACTGGGGCATGGTGTAGCGAACGAGAGAATGAATGGAACGAATTATGCACATATTACGGCAGATGCTAATGCGTGGAAATATAAATATATATATACAAACAAAAAAAACTGCATATAAATATAGATATAAATACAAGAGCGAATGTGTAACTCCTTTTTTTAAGTAAACTAATGTGAGTGTGTATGAACCAGGGGCGGGTAAAACGTAAAGAGCAATTTGCAAGCAGAGAGAGAGAGAGAGAGAGAGAGTATCAAATCACACAGATCGAAGAATGTGTAGTAGTAGGGGAAAAGCTACATAAAAAAACGAAAGGAACATACAATTAAGAGAAATCATTTGGGGAAATGAAAAAAAAACATAAAAGAGGGCAAGATATGATGAAGGCGCAAAGAAGAAAGCAGAAACAGAACAGAAAGGACGAGCTAGACGATATAAATTACTAATTCAAGGAAGAAAATCAAGTTTAATATAATAAAAGAAAAATTAAAAATTAAAATTTTGTGTAGTTCAGTGTTTTCTTATTTCAGCTAAAGAACAAGAAGAGTGTAAGTATTGTGGCAGCCAAAATAAACAATAAGTAATTGTAATATTTTTTCTATATAAAACAACAACACTAAAACAAAGAAAACGTTTAAACAAAACAGCAATTAATGGCAATTGTTTGCGTCAAAAATAAACGAAACAAATCCTCGCCCGACAAAACCCGGCACGCACTGTGCCCACGCGTCCCACCACAACAACAAACCAAACCGAGTTGCATACAAAGTTTCGTTTTCGGCCACCAGGAAAGCAGCCCGCGCAGAAGGTGGCGGCCCCCGAGCGCCACAAGGAAGAGTCACTGTCCCACTCTAACCCACCGTTTGGCGAACTCTACCTGCGCTGCCTCCGTCGATTGCTTCGCGCCCGGTGTTCGTGTGCTGCCGAACGTGTGCAACCGAGTTCGACGCCGGCCTAACCGAGAAGCTTCTTCTCTGACCACCGGCACCAGGAGCGCAGCATTTGGAGCAGGCTGCTTGCACAACGGACGCCTTCGCGGACACGCGCGAGTTACAATTTCAAACGTGAAACGTTTCACACCATGTTCGAAATGGTTTCTCTTTTTCACCGGGTTACTGCAATCTTTCAATGCAGGTGACATTTGCGACCGAAAAAAAAGCCGAAGTGAGATCAGTGTGCCCAGATTATTTAGGCGGTTTTCGGTAGGCGCATCAAAATTTTATCGGTAGTTTTCGGTAGGTTAACCGTCTTGTGTACGACCAAAAAACATCACATAATTGTACAACCGCCTACCCAGGCAGGCCATACATTTTGTATGGAACAATGATGTTTTTCGTGGTTAAAAGAGTATATCTTTTGAATTTCTTGTAAGCTTTGAATGAAAACTGTCTTAAAGGTCCCTAATAATGTTTTATAACATATCGTAGTAAGATTAGAATTTTAAAAATCCTATGAATATTTTTTTCATTCGAAAATATGTTCCAACTTTTCTACCATAACTGGCCAGGCCACATGTTTTAAGTGGATGATTAGTCTTTTTCTAAGTTTTAATTACATTCCTCTCAAAAGTTATATACATTTTTCAATTGTTTTGCTTGTTGTTTAAAAACATATGTTGACGATCTATGCTCATCATGTTTTATTAAAAACCGGCTACGAGCGGCTCCAGACAATTTCGGAACCTCCTCCACTCCAACCCATCGGATCCGGCTACTAAGCTGACTCCGCACCAGCTGCTCCGGAGCCGGTTCCGCACCAACGACTCCACGCTCACGGCTGCTCCGGAGCTGGTTTTTACAGATTGCACCAAAAAATCATTTTAGATAATGGAAGATCCATAATTAGCTGAGTAAATAATGTTGAAAGGAATCTATAAAAAATCGATAAGTTTTGAACATTGTTCAACAATCACACCATCACATCGGGTGTTAGTTTCTACACTTGCGAGATGATAGATTCTTTTTTTAGGCTATCATACAATGCCGTCTCTATTGAAACGTTAGTCCAGAGCCGTTGGTCCGGAGCCATTAATTTGTCGCCGGCTCCGGGGCTGTTGGTACGGAGGTACGGCTCCGGAGCTGTTGGTGCGGATCCGGCTCCGGAGCTGTTGGTGCAGAGCCAGTTTCGGAGCCATTGGTGCGCTCCAAAACACCCATCCCTATTCGGCAGTAACACTATGACACTATGAGTAACACAAAAGTATGAATGTGTGTGTTAACTTTCAGCCAATTCTATTTCATTTGCTTGTAGTGGTTGGTATCATTTTAAAAGAGGTGATTTCAGTGTTAATTTCAATATATTGCTACACAACAAGCAATAAAATTTAACTGTACACAACTGTAACCGCGCGGCTACATGAGGTGAAATTTACAGCGAAATGAACTATTTGATAGGTGAAATATCTGAAGAATAAAGTATCACAGCAACCAGCTGATGTGCAATGTAAATAAATAACGTGTACACAATCGCAATTAAATCCTTAAAATAACTTTAATGTCAAGTATTTCGTCAATTTCCAGTCAACAATTCATCATTTCTTGCAACTAGGGAATGTTCCGCTTAGAAAGATATTCTTTTTAAGGGAATTTCGAAAGCGGATATTGTATCTCCCCCAACTCTTTAGCTGTATCTATCAGATATTTCACCTGTCAAATAGTTCATTTCGCTGTATATTTCACCTCGTGTAGCCGCACGGTAATACAACATTTGAAAGAAAAGAAAAATACATAAGCATCCTCTCAAAACTATTGTGATCCTATAAGACAATTTTCATTCCATTCTAACAAGTAATTCAAAAGATATACGCTTTTAACCTCGAAAAACATCATTGTTCCATACAAAATGTATGGCCTACCTGGGTATGCGGTTGTACATGTGAAGGGTATATAAACTTAAATAATTTTAAAAAATATCAAAACATTTTTGATATTTTTTATTTTTTGCACATGGGTAGAAAAAATCTTTTCTGAAGCTTTTTAAAAATTTAAAGTCGATACGATTCTTTAATCCAAAGTTATTTTGGAATAAAGATGCGAAACTTATCCGGGTAGGCGGTTGTACACAAGACGGTTAAAACTCAAAACTTAACTGAGTTAAAAAAAGTAAAAGCGAAAGAAGTGGTAAGTGGGATGGGTGGGGGGGGGACCTAATGCGCAAAATGAAACTTCCATCTCACGAGAATATGCATCCTTTATCTAAGATATAGATTAGATTTGGGTTAGAGGTTACACAAATGAAGGTCTTTCTGAAGTGTCGATGTGAAAATTGTACTGGGAATTCTAAGCCAAAGAAGAACTAAGATGCACATTTTTTTCTCAGTGGTGGCAAGTTCTTTTTCTCGGGGCTCCACCCGATCGCTTAGGGCCGCAGCAGTGCTCCATTGGATACAACTTTATCGTACGTGCTGTCATTTCATTTTTGCTGGATTATTTAGATTGATCCCAAGCGCCAAAGATTAAGCTTAAACGACTGGAAAATTGAATATCCATAGAAAAAAAATGAAAGCTCCACAGCTTCATTGGTTTGATCAATAGATGGCGTATTACAACTCATCATTATATTGCTATCCTTTTCTTGCAATGTGTTTCGACAAGTTTCATCTTATCATGACCTATATAGCCTTCTAACTTTCTGAGCAAAAATCTAGATTAATGGTCGTGTGGTCAGATACGTGGGTATCAACACCAACGACCATTACTCAAATCTCACTTGCTTCAGTGCTGGTGGTTTCCGTTGGAGTTTAGTATTTAAACAATCGTATCGCCGTTCTAGTTCTAGCGATGCATAACTTCAATGCGAAACCATACAACAGTACAGAGGAAATGAGAAAGCTCTCCTCCAAGCGATGAAGCTCAACTGGTTGGGGTATCCCACCAACAGATAGCGCCACCAGCTTTTTCTCTATTTTTAGAATGCATGAGTCGTTTGCCGTCTGCTAAACGAAGTCTTTCTATATTCCGTTTAGGTAGAGAACTTGAGTCGTTTAGAAGCCGTTTAGTGGTCGTTTAGTGGATTTGTGGCACTTGGGTAGAAACAGCCAACACTTGAAGGCTACAATATAAACAAGGAACTAGATGAGGATTAACTGAACTATGCAATGAATTATAGCTTGTACAAATGAACTCAAACAGACAAGTGAATAAACATTAGCAAAGTGACAGTTCAACCGTCTACACGTTATTTTCTTATTCTCAAAATATCACAAGTTTTCCTCCAATTTCACACCCGGTGTAATTTTCTACATGCAGCTTTCTTGAAAATTTGAAGTTATTTCAATAATTAAAACAGAACATATGATCAATTTACCATCCAGAAATGCAAACTCCCATACAAAATGTATGACCTACCCGGGTAGGTGGTCATAAAGATGAGGGTGTATTTTTGGTCTTAGAAACGAAGGTAAAATGGTTGCGTTCTCAACAGTGCTCCTGCCGAAATCTGCCAATATAATCTGGCCACACTGGCTCGCAGGGCAAAAGCTCGCTCGAAAGGTCAACAACCGTCGCAAAACGTCAAAAACGACCGTCGCCAGCGCCTCGAAATCGTTGCGAGTTTCGCTCGCTGGCGACGTCGGTTTGCAGTACATGCGACGCCGGTTTTGACGTTTTGCGACGGTTTTGCGACGGTGGCCGCCAAAAAGCTCGCCTGACCTGCGGACCAGTGTGGCCAGATTATATTGGCAGATTTCGGCAGGAGCACTGTTGAGAACGCAACCATTTAAATTTAATCACGGCGCTCTGCCTCGTGCATTTTAAAGGCATGCAATAGAGCGCATTCTCTCCGTGAAGGCGCTCCATCCGCCATTTTTAATTTTCAGCCCAAAACAACGGACTTCGGATCCGATCTTGGGCCGGACCCCCACCGTGTGTTTGTACCTACCCCTCGACTGAAAATTTAATTTTCTTTTTCTGTCAGGTGAGCTTAAACCGCGGACAGCGAGATTCAAATTCAAATTTAAATAATTTTCTTTGACGAGCAATTCTCGGAATCCCCACAACTGACATGTTCTACTTATTAGGAACATTAAATTTTAACGGATAAAACTAAAAAGTGCCAGGCAAACAAACGTGCATCAGCGCGATAAGGCCCGTGTCTGTGCTCCATCGGATGCGATTTTATCGGAAGGCCTGTCAAAATTTTATATGAGACTAGCTGGCCCGACAAACTGAGTTATTCCGAAAAAAACTAAAATATTCCATTATTGCTTTTTTACTTGGGATAGTTATATCGTGCCCGTATCCCCTCAGGATCCGATCATCGAGTGTGCTGTATACAACACAACAACAATCCTGAGCTTTGTATGGGAGTTAGAAAATCATTATTAAATTAAGTTTAGTGTAACATCTGAACGATTTTTAAATCTTAAAACCTATTCTCATACCACCATAAGGTGTGTGTAAAGTTTCGTTGAAAATGATCCAGCCGTTTCGGAGTTTGCTCGCGACAAACACCGTGACACGAGATTTTTATATATATAGATTTGACAGATAACGTCGGACGTGCGATTTCGTCGTACGACGGAATCAAAAATTTTTTATTTCGTCGGACGCCGCATCCGATTTTATCTGTCAAACTAAATGTGTGGTGTTTTGTAGGAACAATCTCAACTTAATTTTTCATAATCGTTATATTATTAATATCATCCAAATAATCGCAATATCATACGAAAAGGCGTTTGACAGCACGTGCGATAAAATCGCATGCGATGGAGCACAGACACGGGCCTAAGTAACAAATGAGGATAGCGATCCTTGAAACAGCAACCCAAGCGCCACAGATTAGGCTTAAACGACTGAAAAATCAAATATCTGTGATTTTCGGTAGGATAAATGGAAAATCGGTAGTTTTAGGGCGGTCATCTGTGAATCGGTAGGCATATAAAAAATCGGTAGGAATGCAGATAAATCGGTATTTCTGGTCACTCTGAGTGAGATGGCATTTTTCCCACCACCCCTTCCCCCTCAGACGATGTTTGACCACACACATCGTCTCCTCCATTAGGAAATTTGATAAGATTGGATTGATAAAAAGAAGCACCCTAAACACGATACGCTCGCTTTGTACAGGTTTGTGCTGTTTTAAACGGTCCATTCCTTCCTTTTGGTGGGAGGTGGCATTTTTTCTGTTTTTACTTTAGTTTGCTTGCTCAAGGAAACCAAACACAACCGAAATTCATCGCGAATTTCATTTACAAAACAGACAACACAAAAGCGCCCCTTAGTGTGTTGTTTACCATCGGTGGCTCTGATAAAATAGTGAGGCCGTTTTTTTCATAGCTGCTAGTGCATCCCGACTGTAGTGGTGTGTGACTTTCGTCACAGTCAATTTAATCTGAACCAAACATAATCAAAAGTGAACAAAAAAAACCCAGAGCGGTTAAAACGGGTTGGATTTTCCCTCTGACTGGCGCCCACCACCGCTTTTGTACACATCATCATCAGCAGCGTCAGCAAAACGCCATCGCGTTCCAGGCGACGCCATTAATTTCGATGATAGAGTGATTAGCCGGTTTGCTAGCGAGCGTAGCAGAAAAACCGCGTGTTTGCACCTGTGACGAGCGACAACTCTTCATATCAGCCGGAGCAAGAGCTTGCCCACTAACCCGCCAGTCATCATGTTCCAGAAGCGGCAGCTGCGCATCATCTACCTGGTGATTTTGATCATCGTACTGGTGCTGGTCTACAAAAGCTTCACCCAGCACGGACCGCCCGCTGCTGAGGGCGATGTGGAGCAAACGTCGGGCGGCAATGAGGCGATGCTCAAACCAAGCGCACCGGTTTTAGTCGTGGTGTACTATGAGACACTCTGTCCGGATTCGAAAAACTTTGTCCTCCACCAGCTGCAGCCCGCGTTCGATAGGGCGCCGGAGCTAATGGATATAGAGTTTGTCCCGTTCGGAAAAGCGTCGGTAAGGGGGAACGGAAGAATACGCTCTGGAACGTTTGTAGATTTTTGTGGACATTTCTCTCACAATCTCACTCTCTTCCAACAGTGGACGACCAAATCGGACGGATCGCTCGAGTTCGACTGCCAGCACGGGCCGATCGAGTGCGAAGGAAACACGATACACGCCTGCGTCGTGGAAGCCGTCCGGGAGCCGCGCACTCGGCTCGCCATGGTGGCGTGCATGATCCAGAACAACATTATGCCGCGCGACATATTCTATCGCTGTGCCAAGGAGCACGGGGTGGAGATCGAATCGATCAAAAAGTGCTACGACAGCCCGCACGGTGCGGAGCTGCTGAAGGTGCACGGCGAGGCAACGCACGCCCTTCGACCGGCCGTTTCGTTCATACCGACCGTCACGCTCGATGGGGCACAGTACGTCCAGAAGTCGATCCTGAAGGATCTGTTTGGCAACGTGTGCCAGGTGGTGGCGGGTCGTGGCCCGAAGCCGGACGTGTGCAAATGATAGCAGCTAGTGCTGCACTTCCTGGCGCGCTACCTACAGTCGGAGGTGCTGGACGAGGTGCGCCAGCTTCCGGGGCAGTTGCGACGCGGATTGTTTTGGCTGTTGAACTAAGCTGCTGCTGCTGCCAGCAGTGAAATATCCTTAAATCAAGTCCATCCAATCGTTGATAACTTACGGTCAGGTTTTTCCAAGAGTGTCGCCTCAAAGTCGCGAGGGGATGAAAGTCATCCTTCGTTCCAGTAATCCGTTTTCCTGAACCATCTCTCTTTTGTAATTAATTTTCTCCTTCTGTACTTCGTACTCATACTACATTGGGTCAAAACACATAGCACATACTACCGCTGGCTGCTAAAATTATAAATAGGTAAACGAAAACAGAACAAACAAAAAAAAAACCAAACAGTATCTTGGCCGTACTATGCTGAAGGCCGGATTTAAGTCAAGTAGAACTAGAACAAATATTTTAGTGCAATTTGTAGTGAGGCTTGCGGTGCGGTTTTGGGCCATTGTCCTCTTCTGTAGTCTTTACTCACGCAACCGAAGTAGGGGCGAGGGTGGCAGTTGCAGTGCAACTGCCATATTCAATAATGCTCTATAGTCCGCACTCCACACAGGAACGAATGCTAGCCACAGATGATAGTGAGAAAATTGGTTCTAGGAGTACACCGCATAGAACAATTAGCAATAGTAGTATACAGAACCGTATGTGTGTGTGTTTATCGAAAGTAATTCCAGTGTTTTTCTGTGTTAAAACACAGATAGATTAAAAAAGACAGGGTTAAGTTACAGCTAAACAGTAAGAGTGCCGAGGG
The DNA here is from genome assembly GCF_943734685.1 of Anopheles coluzzii. Lineage (NCBI taxonomy): Eukaryota > Metazoa > Arthropoda > Insecta > Diptera > Culicidae > Anopheles > Anopheles coluzzii. The sequence continues at coordinate 41,460,870 of NC_064671.1, read as the reverse complement.
GTTTAGTCGAATTGGCCGACATTTGCTCAAACAGGGCACAAGTAAAGTAAGCAACGTGTTCTTCCGTTCGTTTACTTTTGTGCATCGGATCACTTATTGGAAAAAGGAAACTCCGTTTTCTACGAGAGACTGAGCAATTGATACAACCTAATCTTACGTTCTCTACGAATTTATGTTCCCGAACAGCGTACCGCACGCAAGATAAGGAGAACTTAATTAGGGATTATTATTAAATTCCTTTCCATATGGGTTGTATGTTTCGTTTTGTGTAGTTTTCCTTCTTTGGGTGATATTTTACGCTAGGTTTTGCTGTTCAGATTGTTAATAACGAACGGAGTGTGTATAGAGGATCAATTAAATTATTAATAAAAAGTAAAACCGTTTACCGCTCTATCCAACCATTTGTTTTGTTCGGTGAAAAGTAAGGCCCAACTCTCGTAATGACTGCTTACTTTTGGTTGTTTGTTCATTTGTACGTCTAGAATTTATTCTTCATATGCAGCTCAATCGATCTTCGCTACCTTAAATGACACACCCGATGGAATAAGTAAAGATGGAAATGCATCTCCTGCCTACCCTCCCTTTCAGTTACTCTCCACCTCCATCGCTTGAGCCTGCTGTCCTTCCGCCTTCGGCAAGCTGTCGTCATAGAACAAATACTCATCCTGATATTCCTTCAAAATCTTGCTCGACCGCTTCTCGTCCAGGAACAGCGAGTACACCTTCCGGATGTCTTCCACCATAATTTCCGCTGCCTTGCGCCGTTTGCTCACCAGACTGGCCGTCGTGATGGATTGAATTGCGTACCGCAGGCTTGTCTCCGTCGCAATGCGTCCAAGCACCATCAGCGCATCGCTGTTGATCTGGCAGTCTTCCTCCTCGCAGCGAATCTTCAGAATCTCCTTAATCTCCTTCTCCGTGTACGGAACGGTGCGAATGATAATCATACGATCGAGCAAATCGATCGGGATGCCGTGCGGACTGCGGTAGTGTGTGCCGCGGATTTTCGTAATGCCACGATTCGTTGCCATCACCACCACCGGTGCCATATCGCTCTCCAGTGCCCGGTTCAGGAAGGAGAAACACTCAATGTCCAGCATGTGGCACTCGTCGATAAACAGCACGCCCGGGTTTATCTCCGCCTTGCCCTCTTCGCGCCATTCGATCACCTTGCTGTTGATCTGGTCCCGTACCTCCTGCTTGATTTCACCCGTATCGCCCGAAAACAGTGCCAAGAATCCGTGCGTCCGGCTGTTAATGACGTCGATTTCGTGCAACGATACCGTGTGCACCACCTCCTTGCGCTTTTGCAACTCCCCCTCGGGACACTGCACGAAGCGTGTCTGCGAGCCGGTCGCATCGTAATCGCGTGCTCGCGTAAAGCTACGGCCCAACTTCGACACCTTGCCGGACGCTTTGTCGATGGTGATGATATCACCCGCCTGGATCTTCTCCTTGATGAAGCACTCGATGATCTTGTTGCCAAGATCGTAGTTCGTCTCCATGTCCGTCGTTTTCATCGTCACTTTGCCCACCTTCTGGCCCGTGCCCGTTGCTGGCCGATCGATCTGTATCTCGACCACCTCGCCCTCGATGATTTCCGTCTCCTCTTTAATCCTCAGCCCGATGCTTTTACGCAGCGCCTGCGACAGTGCCTCGGTTTTGTTCATCTCGAGCGAGTAAATCTCCGATCCGGACATGCTAGTGAACGGTGTCTCGTTGCCCAGTGCCTGCGCCATGCCGACGGCGATGGCCGTCTTGCCCGTACTTGGTTCGCCCGCCAGCAGAATGCACCGACCGGCAATTTTTCCTTCCCGTACCATTTGCACCACAATTCCGGCGGCTCGGCGTGCTTCCTTCTGGCCGACCATACCCTGGGACACGGTTCGCGCTTCCAGCACATCGTCCAGCCCGAGACCGCGGATGTGCGAGTGGGCCCCGATACGCTCGATACGGGTCACATCCCGGATTTCAATCTTCTCCAGATCCGTCATACTTGGCGAGTGCTTTCGAGCGGAAAACTTCGCAGCAAACAATGTCGAAAGCGAGTGTCTCGTTACCGTAGCAACAAAACAACCGATGAAGGTTCTAGAATGAAAAGTGAAGCCCTTGGTTGAATTTTATTTAATCGATTTGAACTAAGAAGTTTAATGGTCAAGATTTTATGCAAAATAAGTTTTTCTACAAATGTTTGTTTTGTTATTGTAAACCGCGTGTTTCAGGACGCACTGAGAAGATGCCGTCCGGCTAACATTTACACCTGTTTTTTACACTTTAAATGCACCTAAAACACTTGCACTATTTCACTTACCACCTAAAAATGAGATATTTATCAACGTATTCCACGAATATACGCGATTATGGCAAAAAATCTTCGTTTTCGGCAGAAAATACAACGCGGGCACAACTCTCGGACGCTCTTCTATTTTTTACTTGGACGAGATGTACGGTCCAAACGCGCGTGTTTGGAGGTTGCCGCAACTGAAAAATACAAGGTTGTACCATTTTAACGGTTGACGTATTAGGCAGTATTTTGACAGTTATGCACATTTTAGTTTAAACAATCAAATACCGTTATTTAAAAGCATGGAGATGGCTGGAGTATATTAAAATATAATTTTCCGGTCATAAATTATATGAAAATTTGTAATTATTTAATTACGATATATATATACAAAGATGAGGTATTGAGTAAAACTAGTACAAGTAAAAGTAGGACAAAAGAAAATCAGTTTATGGTAGAAAATCATAATGATAAAATCAGTTAAAGTAGTTTTAATATAAAATACGGTGCGAAACTACATTTCCTCTCTAATCAGCTTATTTGTGTCAGTTTGGATGTGTGTATGGTGCCTCTGTCAAATTGATGGTTTTAAGAAGTTACTTTACCTGGTAATGCTCTTACAGGATTTGAATTTTTGATGGTGTATGTAATACCTAGGCACCAATATAGCAACAAGTCTGAATTCAATAATTGAATGCTTTTTAGTTGGCATGCTTTTTAATTGATCGGTCAATAGTTGGTTGCCAGTCCAAGAATACGAAAGTTTACATTTTAAAGAATTATTAAAGCCTAAAAAATATAGCTAATAATGTTTGAGCTTAAAGACTTGTACTGATCTGATGCCATACTGATCTCTTAAATTATGGCAGGTAGAAAAATTAGAACAAGTCCCAGCACAAAAAGTATATTTTCAATTTTAAGAACACGCCTCAGACATGATCAATGGTTGGACAACCCTGCTTCCTAAGCGATGACGCCACGCACCGAACCCCTACGTCAGCCGCCCGCACACACCCCCCACTACAGAAGACCTTTCTCGCTTACCCAGCTCCCACCGCACAACATTTCACCACGATGACCGCGTTGAAGACGATGACGACATGCCCTCTCAGCTCAAAAACCGGTCGCTCCGATATTCTACCGAGGTTGCACCGCTGCTGCCGTTCCCGGGCGGCGTACAGAGCAACAGTTTCTTCGAACACTTTCGCGGTGACGGTTGCGTTGTATCGGCTGCGGCTCTCGCGCTCGCTGAGTGCGTACGGAATTACGCGAACAGTTTGAATCGATTTGCAAGTGCCAGGGACAAACGCTCCCAAATCCTTTGTATCGTAGAGGCCCGAATCGGTCGGCGGTTTTTGCGCTTGTGGTGCTCGAAGGGGAAACAGTGTCACCACACTACGTTTTACGTTGACCGTGACCCAGCTGTAAAGGTAGCAGCAGCAGCAGCAGTGGCGTGGTCCACGGTAGCTTCGTCTGCCTAATAACGGTGCGTTGTGCACCAGCGGCGCAGCCAGCGTGCACCTAAGTGAACAGTGTTCGAATACAGTGAAGGAACAAAGTTGGGATAAATTAAACCATAAACAGAAGGGAGTGTTTGTTTTATTTAACATATAATGTTTCTAAGTCCAACTACAATCGATAGAACCGCGTAAAAGTTTGCGTGCCAACAACTGTTATCCTTCCGGTTGCTGCCCTGTTCGTGCGTTTCGGGGTCATTTGCGTTCGTTCGTGCGGAGGGAAAGTGGAAGCGTCCTTCGAAGTGATAGTACTACAAGCAGACCGAGCCCTGTTAGTCGTTTTGTGTAATTTCTTTCTTCCGAGAAAAGATAACTCCAGCCAATTCCGGTGTTTCGAAGGAATTGAGTAAAACAAAAAACTACGGACCGGAATCATTGTTACCCTACTGGCAACTAATCGGTTATCGATTTAACACCGGCAAATACCCAACCAAACGGAGACGCTTATTTGAACACACCAGACGAGACCCAACCCCTAGAGTACTAGAGTATGGATCCATTAAGGTAAGGCGCTAATCACGTGGCGCGGGAGGGCTATCAGAGGAAATGGAGGTCATTTTTACTATTGCGCAAAGTGTGTTCTAGAAACAGGAATTAAAAACTGAAACAGTACTGACAGCGTTCTAAACCTTTGGTTGTATTTATCGCAGTTTCACATTGTTAGGCTTCGGTTTGCTCTATTTGATTAGCTATCGACTTGGTACCAAGGCAACAAGTGGCCTAGTTCTGATATTAGTGGAAGCTTGTTTCTTATTCAAGCTTTTAAGGCTACTGTTCTAAATTTTCGTTGTCTTTTTAAATATTTTTCGTGATTTTAATAATATAGTATACCTTTATGTTCTATTTTTGTATGAATAGTATACGTATACTTCTATTTTAATCATTTTTATAATATAATTAATATGCCATTCTATAATTAAACACTCCAGCAACCTTATCGGTCATCGTATTTGTTGATAGTCAATACAATATCAATACTTTTACCATTACTTTTCCTCCGATGGCCACTTGTCATCTCATTGCTGTACCATCTCACGTGGTAACGTTGGAAGGTTTGAATTGTTTCGTCAAAAAACCACTTACCCGTACGTGTTTACCTACCAAGGCAACATGCCTTTAAATATGCACCATCACGTTGAATACTTCTCGTGCTTAAACAGCAGTACAATATTGACAACATGCATCAGGGAATTCTTGGCAAGATGATGTCGATTCGTAACATGAATCATACAGTGCCGTTCACACCACACACACACACACTATCAGTTCCAAGCGAATGAACATGAGAAGATGTATCCCTTAGCTATAATTTGATGTTGTGTTACGCTTCAGTACCAGCGGTTGTTGCACTCTCGGGCCAGTTTATTCAAAGCACTCATAGTCAGCAAAAACTAAAACCAAGCGGACGGTAATTACTTCCGATCATCAGTGCTTCCGGCTGTGGTTACAAAACGGATATGTTGAATGCATTTTTAACGATGATCTGGACGGTACGTGATCGTTTGTTTAATGTGAAAATGCTACAAACCGGTTAATGGCGGCTTAGCGACACTGGAGAGTTGGCAATCAACACAATCCCAACCACATCTAATAAGCATACAAACTGTGGTCGTGGACGCCTGTTTTCTCAGAAGTATTTCCCACCCGGGATCACGAACATGATCCAATGCAGACCGCAGCACCGACCATGGCCAGCGGCGATCCAGCCGGTACAATTATGTGTACACAAAGAATGGGAAAGGTTCTGAAGCTGACCTCGCCTGAAGCCAGTGTCCGGTCCGGAGCTGATAGATTGATACCCGACGTTCGGATTAGTAATTAGGTGCGGTACCGCCATAATAAGATGCTAAAGGACGTGCGAGATGTTTGCTGAGCAAACCAAAATCTCGAGTGACATGCGATCAGGTTTCTGGAAGGAGCTGGAGAAGGTTTCCAAAGAGAAGTAGGGAACACATTGTGAATGCAACAAAAGATTAAAATAAATAAGATACATAATAAATGAGCAATCGCCACAGAGTGACCTTGGATTGGCTGTGGGGAGCTAGCATAAATATATCTTATTTCTTGCAAATATTTGAAAGACGATACTTCAACAGGCGACGCAGCAAATTTAAACCTTTGTAATGCTTGGCAGCATAATCGCTAGACTCAACACACAGCAGAAATGATATACTTTCTAAGCAAATTAAACAAAAAGTAGCATTTTTAATTATTAACGTCTCTTGGCAACAACGTCGCACACGCCTGGGAAAGTCACGTACACCATCCTTGACAAAATCAAAAGCCATTTGCTGCCCATCTCGTTCGAGCGAGAACTTTGAGCGACAACTTTACCGAGAAAATAAACTTAAGATAATGTGTAACAAACTCGGGGCTGGGTGGAATTATAGGCGGGGTGGAAACTTTGTCCGTGCTAGACCAAGGCCCAAGGTCGAGCTCACAAGGCTACGACTCATCACTCAGCCTTCCTTCATCAGTTGCCTAGCGCCAAACAGAAGAACGATGGTGGAAATGGGAATTCCATCATCATAAAAAGATATCCTTCTGCCATTAGTCTAGTTGCAAGTACATACACACACATACACACTTAGAGATATGTTACTTTTTATTTCCAAATCCTTTCTTACTCGCCCTGTACTAATCGCATTGTTGTTCTCTTTGTTTACAGTATCGGATCCAGCGTCCTCAGCTTACACCAACGGTAAGTAACAACAGTACAAGACTCTCTATTTACTCACCCACCGAGCAAACTATCGGCCGTGAGCAATCCCACACTTCCGGTGACGGTTTTAGTGCGCTCTGTTTACCCAGATTACATTTGTTTTTCATTTTCCACCGCTTAACTGCCTGAACCTGCAGCACAGCTCTGGGAGGTGACAAGCTCACTACGAGTGCACTTTTCTTCCACCCGATGGCGGGCTAGAATGCATTCCCGTGCTTGCCTCTGCATTTGTGCTTTGTTTCGATTTTCCGCAAGTGCCGCTGTTGTGGTGCACGGGTTGGTGGTAACCGATCACCAACCAACCCTACAAACGGCTCTAATCTTTTCCTGTGTTCTGGGTCAACATAGGGGAAATGGGAAAGGGAGCAGAGAAAAAAGGGGGGGGGGGGGGGAGGGTGGCAAACAAGCAGCGAACCGATCAACTATAACAAACCGCTTCGTTGTACGAACAAATATTGCAAACGACACGCACTCGCACTGAAGTGTGGCGATGTGCAACATGCGAATGCACTTACACACTGCAGCCTGCCCGCAGATGATGATGTGAGGGACCACGGTACGATAAGCGATCGTTGCTTTGGGGTTAAAAGTGTTTCGTCTACATTTTTATAATACCAGAAGGCAGCTCAGAAAAGAAAGAGAAAATAAAAATTTAAAACATATGTTACATTGCACTTTTTAAAGTTTCAAACAAGTGCGCTCTTTTGAATGAAATTTTTTGTTGACTCTATTCCCTGAAACCAACCTTTTTTTTCAATTGTTTTTGGCGATTTCTATTAACATTTAAAGAACTTCTTTTGACTTTATTGTTATTAAAATCTTTATAAGCATAGGAGATGGAGTTTGAAACTATCCAAAGTAAATCCATTCTATATGGAATCTCTTTTCTCCCTTTAATTATGTTTTTTGTAAATACAATTTTGATTCTTCATATTGTTTTTATGCTTTATTACCAGACGCAAACCTAAGCTGCAATAATGCTGAGGGGTTGTTAACTATACATAAATTTTATTGTAAAATAGCGTTCATCAGCTATCAAGCTGTCGGTTTGGCAAAAAAAAACTGGTAACGTATTCTGCATGCACAATAATTTATTTAATTATTCTCCCTTTAAACACCACTTTTACGAGCTTGTTTTTCTATTCTACACCTAAAATGGGGTAGAAGTCTTAACTAATATGAAAGCAAACGTCTAGTACGCTGCGCACGTTCGCGGAATCGATGACGCCACGCTTCCGGCGGGAAGGCGGGTAGCACTCGAGAGAGATAAAAACAATACAACAACACACATTCAATGGCAACACTCAGTATCGAACGCATCGATTATCAGTATTGTGGTGCTTTTTTTCGACTGTACGATTGCCTCGCTTCATTTACGACACATACTCACATTGCCGCTCAGCTTGGTATAAGATCGCTCGAGCAAAGTTGTAAGCCGTTGTGTTCTGTAATCAGACTAGCCTATTCGATACGAATAACCCTAAGAATGTGAGATCGTAGAGGTGCGAAATCGAGTCCCCCAGTTCTTCTCCCTTTCCTTAGTGAAGGCATCTAATGTTTCAGTAACAACCATTCAGCGTGAAAACAAACCCTAATGCTGACTGGGCGTGAAATATTGGCAGCGCACGCCACACAACGCCACGACGCGAAAGTGGTAGAAGTTTCGCTGTTTTATCGTGACCCGAGCCGAGCTGATCGTGAGCGACAGTTTACGAAGCATGCTGTCAGCATGATGTTTACAGTTTGCCTACACACCTTCTTGCGCCCTTCCATCCTTCGCCGTGCACTAAACTATGCTGCTATCGCTCTCCTCAGCCTCATATTACGCCTTGCATCACCAACGCCACCCACCCAGCCGCTGCGCTCGGAGCACCGATAACAATTTCACCATCTGTAGCGAAAATGAGTCATGATCCAAGAAGCAGCACGGTGGAGAAAGTATGCAGCACAAGCCAGTTTTGCTCGGCCAAATGATGGTGATGCAAAAATCAATAAGAATTAGAGTGGATTATGAAGCGACACGATGCTTATCGGAACAGGTATCGCTCTAATGAAATAGATAAAGCGAATTAGTACAACATGATCGGTACCCTTATCTGGCGCTCTTTATTTGACTCACTCGGCGGCTTAACGAAGCGAGCTGAAGTACACACATAAATCAGCCGCACAGTGTTTCGGTGCGATGTAGTTCAACAGAAGCAAAACAAAGAGACATATAACTGAAGTTAAACCAGTAAGAAACTTCAATGAAAACAAGAGAAAGACATCATTCTTCTCACTGAACTCGGACGCGTGGTTTAAGAACGGCCTTTGATTCAATGCCGCGTGTCTTACCAGATGCAAATCATCAACCCCTTTCGCCGGCCAATAAGACTGTCAACAAAAAGAAAAGAAACCGAAATCATTTGATAGGTTTTAATTTTAACCCACGCTCTTTGACGAATTATCTCGGCGGGGTTGAGCATGGCAATTAAATAAACACAATGTGAAAGCGGTGCACCCGTACACAAGTGTACACGGGTTGGCCAAGCGTATAGGGGATTGTGTGTGCTTGTGCCGTCGCCGATAATTGGGATCGGGTGTGGCGCTGCCCCGTGAACCGGTAATACGAACCCCCGAAGGCCAGTGCGACAGGTGGGACGATGATTTTGCCATCCGATAATATGACTGACTTTGATGAAGATGGGTACCTTAACCTAGCTTGTTAGCGAGAATCATTTTAATTGATGCTGTACAGAATGAATTGCTTTTTCAGGAAAAAAAAAACAGTTTTGCCGTTTTTTTTGTTTTGCCTTTCCGTTATGCTAAGCGTTGCGAAATTCAGTGTGAATTCAGTGTGAAGCTACCCGTAAAGACGGTTACCATGTACGGCATCACTATTCATGTTCGTCATCGTTCGCTTCGCACGCCTACAACAGCCTAAACAGACGCCTAATAGAATCGTTCCTCTTACGGGGAAGAACACCACCGCCGTTGGGCAATGTAAACAGACTCCAAATGGCACGCAATGCGTAGTGGAATCTTCAGAGATACCCGGGGCGGTAGCGGAGGCCTAATGTCAGACCGCAACATAAACTTATCGATACAGCTTTCCGAATCCGGGGTGGGTAGTGGGCAACGCCACCCATAAATCAAACGCCCAGCGTCAAACAAACAGCACAAAACGGTCCACCGCTGCTTTTACTGACTACACCCTACTGAGGACATGAGATTTTTGCACATGCTATTTTCGTCCCGTTGTGGAAGGAAAGTTTGATAAAATGATGACTTCCTGATACTGGAGAGCACGTCGTCACACACTGATGAACCGTTTTTTGGAAGTGGGTGTTTGTTGATCGAAGTTAAAAAGAAAACAGATTTCCGTTCAAGTTCAAAGATCATGCATTTTTCTTCGCTTCCGCTCTCTCTCTCTAGCATTGCCTTCGCTATATTGCTCGTTAATAACGTCTGCTGGTCTGTAAGCAAACATTCGGCAAGATCAAAATTACCGGCTCAAAAAAGTCAATAAATCGATCGGGAACGATGATGGACGCTGCTGGTGGGTAGAAAGGGACGGGTGGAGAGGATTAAATACAAATATTTTTGCCTTCTGCACTCATTCACGATCGCACTGATCATAAACGGCAAATTGTGTATCTTGGAAAGCAAAGCGGATGATCTCGAAACAGTTGGAACACTTCCAGAAACGATACATCCACTCACTGCGGCTGTCTGCACGATGAAAACGATAAGCTGCTGCCCGGTGGTGGTTTGTGTCTTCGCTATGTACTATCGATCGTTCGCTTTTAGAGAACCTTCCTATGCAAACGAAGGTTCAACGGCTGGTTGAGTGGATTTGAGCGAACACATGTTACTTGCGGCCTCACACCACTCCCCAAACCTCCACTGCAAGAAGTATCCAAATTTGGCACCGAACTTTCACACGTCACCTGCACCCCCCCGGTTCGGTACCAAACAAACCCCGGCCGAGAGAACGGTTGGCGATCGGAAAACGGAAGGGAGGCGATTTATTTTTGCTTGCCAGAAAGAAAAACACCACCACAGACACACATCGGCACCGTTTCCACACGCGTCACGCTTTGCGTATGGGTGTGCTGGCGCTGTGGTTGTTTTCCACACATTAAGGCGGGGATTTTCCCGACGCGCGCCCCGTGCTCGGTTCTAGCCGTGAGCTGCAGTGTCGGTGCCACGTCCCAGCTGATTGCAGTCGTTCGGTCACGGTCGTCCTGGCCTAAAGCAAAACTTAAGGTCCTGTCGATTGCCGTCGGTTGTCGGCTGGCGTACAGCTCACGCTGTGCGTGGTGGTTACCGTTTTGCGTGCAGCGGCCAAACACAAAGGAGCCCAGTGCTACTTAGAACTTGTGCCAAGCAGGACCTGGAAATGTTCTGGAAAAAGTGATTTCCATTACTGAGAAAAAAGTGTCCTTTTATGTGAGCATCGAAACGACCATTCAATTGGCCATCTATTGATTGAATGTTATGAAAGTGTGTGAACAAAATCAGCTCGGGCACGGTGAGATCGGGACAATTGAGTCGTTCTCTGCATCCAGATTGTTCTGCAACGAAATCAGCACAAATTGAGCATGCCAGCAATTATTGCAATTGACGCTACTTCAGACTAGTTCCTCACTTGCAGCGGTACTGTGTAATCGATAGTGAAAACGACAAGCAGGTTCCGTCCGCTTTAATCGGATTGTGTGCACTACACTAGTGGTTTCCGTGCATCCTTATGGTTGAGCATAAACGACATCATCAGCGTTCAGAGACTTCCGGATACCAGAGGGCGATGTGGAAAGTGACACAATTTCCGCTACAATGTGCTGCATAGTCCGCAGACCTCCTGGAATGGTTACGCAAGACCGTTTGCTAATACAATTAAAAGTTTACCATCGCTCGGTGATGTAAAGCGATCCCGTTCGTGTAAATGGTACACAGCGAGTGGAATTATAGTGCATCTCGATACGGTGTTGATCGTGCAATTATCAGTGGTTGCAATATTATAACTTACGGTTGAAAGGAAAGTCCTTAACGTCCACCGACGGGCGACAGTGTTAACCAGCACCAGTTGTGCAACATTGTGTCCCGGTACCGTAGTGCGGGGTCAGCAGGGTTTGAGATAACGTCCCATTTTTACTCTCCACTTCTGCCCTGCCAGGATAAAGTGTGGTAGCAGTTGCAGCAGCAATAGGAGCACTATTGGAGCTGGAAAATTCCAAAACACTCATTGAATGGAAATAAGGTACAGAGTGTGTTTGTGTGCGTGTGTGGGAATGTAAGCGAGGGCAAATGCAATTGTAAAACGATCACATTGAACAAGCATTAAAACATGGTTCATGAACTCGGCCAGCGTGTCGTACCCGGGATGGAATAAATTAGTTTGTAACGGTCGTGTTTTTTTTCTTATTTTTTACTCCTCGACGTGCACTATGCGAAGGAAGTGCACATTGCCGCCCATGACACAGTGTGCGATCAATCGTTCAAACACATTCCTTTCCAATGAGCAAAAAGCGCAACAGCCCTGTGACACGGTTTTGTACGTAGGAATGCCAATATCAACCACCAGCAAAGGCAAGGTCAATGTCACTGCCCTATCGGAAGATATTTCCCTGTTTCCCTTTTATTCCAAAACGAGATTCCTTTACACGCAATCGGTAAAACGTCCAATCGGTGGCCAACAGGCTGCCAAGTTGAGCATTAACCGTTGTCAGTTGCGGTGTGATTGTTTCGATCAAACAACAAAACGGTTCATTCTTCGCCCGGTTAGCTTGCTAGCAAGGGGCACCTTGAAACGTTGCCAGGTTTGCACTGCTCAGCTGGCTGGTCCTTCCGAACCGTGCACGAGACATGCACACCTGTCCCAATGTCAGCGGTAAGGCATGTCATTCACTTACAGACGATCAGGCAGAGTTGTTTGTGTGGGATTGGTTGATAGTAAATGAGTGGAAAAGAGTTTCTACCAGTTAATGAGTTGCATTCCGTTAGAGACGCTAAACTCTTGGCATCAAATAACGATTATGGTTGAGCTAGGAAGCTTATGTACTGCCCATAAGAGGACATTATCTTCTATGAACTCTATTCTATCAACGATGACATCGATTATGGCTAGTTTGATTTCGAATCAACGTTTGTAATACGTTGTTTACACAATCGATAATACTGCAATTTGTATGCTTTGGATGTGCAACTTCAAATGTACAATCGATTTGCTTGTACTTCAACCAATAGGCCTATGATTACATCTGTTATAGGAATTATTTCCTGGCATACTGTAGCGCAGTGGTTTTCAACCTATGGTCTGCGCCGTTTAATAAATTTATTGTTTGGGTTCGTCTAATGATGTATCTCCTATAAGCTCCAAGAATAATTATAATAGTGTGATGAAAATATAAGCAACTACTCTCTCGCCATCTAAAAAGCAGCGGACTGCAGAAAGTGCAGAAGTGGTCCTAAAAGGTTGGAGAGCACTGCTGTAGCAGATTTATTTAATGCCTTCGTTTACCGAATATTCCCTAGCCATCGTTCTTCGTTGGCAATCACAGCACTGCCACTTTTATTTCCTTCGTACGATCGGCATCAAAGGCAACGTACGCGAGCGGCATGCTAAACCAGAATCACTAGCACCATCTATCTTACCGCAACCTGTACCGGCCATCTTGTCGAGGCGTTGGTGAGTTTGTTGGATTTGGTTCCGTTCCAGCATATCTTTGCCAGCTTCAAAGCTGGCGGTGTAAGTGTGGATTGCTTTGCGGTACCGGGCAACGAGTAGAAATATAAAAACGATCAATCGATCGCCACTGATCGTGTCTGATCTGACGGCGAATCTGCCTGCTAGTGAATTCAAGGTCCAAAAATAGCTTCCGTGGTGAGAGAAACGGCTTCTAATTTAATGGTATACTCCCTATTGATTCTGGTACTCGACTGAGTGTGCATTTGAAATGTAATTAATTATGAATATTTACAGCTATCTAGAGATTTAAAAAGATTTTTCAGTACGTTCGTATTTTCATTGCGGTATATGTGGTAGCAAATCACCAGCTCAGTACCGTAAAGATTGTCCCAACTATACGATCTAAAGATGACCTGTCTCAGCGACGCTGCTACGGATCGGGCTCATCACTTTTGCTCGCTACAATTGCTAGTTCGCCGGTACAACCGGTACGATTGGCCATGGTTTGCGGCAACAGAAAACCATTGGGAAAGTTGGCGGTAATTACCGTTACCGATTCCAGAACCGGTTTGTTTGTTGAGACGAAGTAGCAAATACACGGGACCGTCTTGCAAGTTCCCGTAGGCAATCTATTTGCTTGGCTTTGTTGAAATTCGTTTTTTGCCATCTTTCGCCTACCAGACAACAGCCAGCTGATGAAGGAACGTGGCCAGCTGACGCGCAAAGTACAGCTGATGTGAAACGTGATTCAGCATTAAATAAAGCCAAAGCCAATGGTAGGGACAGTGTTGGGACATGTAAGCTGCTGTTTGACTTTGTTTTCCTGTGTTGAACTTTAAGGGCTGGGTGTCTGTTAATGTTTAGGTCGCATTTCTTTGTGCCGGAGGGACAAAATATTAAGTTTTACTAGAGATTGGCAATTCTGAAAAATGGTTTCATTTTGTATGTGCTAATTAGTCACTTGGTAGCCATGTCTAAAGGACTAAAGTCTCAAGTGATAAAAATAAACAATTCAACAAAGCCCTTCTATTGCCACCGTTTGACTATTCCATCCCTATCAAACAGACAGCATTGATTTACGATCCAGCAAGAGAAGAAACCCTGAAATTCACGCGAGATTACACTCATCATAAATACTTTAAATTGATAACAAATTATCTGCAGATGGTTCGTGTGGCTGTGTGCGAGTGTACGAGAATCAATAAGTAGATCGATCATATTCACATGCTTATCAACGAGGGTGGGTTTTCTATTTCGTCGCACCTTTAAGCCATTTCTTGTGGCAGCTCACGTGACGAACCGGCGTACGCGTCTTGGTTTACGTATCATTCACTCGTTTGACTTGCTCGATTGGTAGTAAATGATAATAAATTACGCTTCTTCGTAGCAACCGGGAGCATCGAGTCCATTCGGGCAGGGTTGAATTCAATGCAAGATATATTCCTCCAGACACATAAGAAGAGACGAGATGCTAACGTTGCATCGTGCGTGGTAGTGGTCATACTGTCAGGCTTTAATGATGGTTCGATTACCTGATAATAAGTCGTCAAGGTCAGCCGAAAGCAACACCCGGTTCGCGCATCCTTGGCTGCTTTATCTCCATTTCCGAATTGGAAATGGAAAAAACAACGGCGTCACGCTGGAGCTATTACCTTGGACTTTACGCGGCGAGCTGCGATACTCAAAGCAGCGCTAGAGACAAATCCGACTGCACGCCTTGTTTTTTCCATAATCACCAAAACACGTGCTGCTAAATGGTGATAAATTCATACAGCGATGGAGCTGTTGTGCTGTGTGGGTTTTTGTTTTCACTCGGGCATCAAATTGGTGCGAATTAATTTACACATTTTGTTGCCTTTTGCTCTCCATGACGCGTCTCGAACTTTTCACCTTTTTTTACCAACCAGTATATGTTTTTGGCTCATGCTGCATCAAACCGGTTCCCGAATACTGCGGTACGAGATGCGCCCGATAATATCGACCGGCAAACATTTAAACCATTTCTCAGACACCGCGACGCCATCGCGTTTGAAGGTCAACGTGGCGCTCCGCTTGTCAAGAACACCTTCCAAGGGTATTTCGTCCATATTGGTTGAGCGGACTCTAGTGCGGCGGGCGCGTACACGCAATTGCTGCCACTGTATATGGCTCTCTTTTTTTTGCTTGCGAGTCTTTTGGAAGCAAGAGCGACTGGAGTAGAGAAAGCATAAGTGGAATAATAAATGAGTATGATGGAGAATCTTTGCTGAAAGCATTTTTGCAGATCGTACGGTTGTAGGCCGCCCCGGGCGATGACATTGAACTTTGTGAAGTTTCAAGAGCAACAGCATCACTGGGAGGAAGAATGGCAATTCGGATAGGCTGTCTCCAATGCAAAATAAAGAAAGATGTCCATTATCACATTCAATAGTAACATGCTTTTGCGATCCACAAGCTGAGGTACATGGTAATGAGAAATCATTGGCCAAAGCATCTCAAAGGTGGTAACAAAGGAATTATTTTAAATAGTTACTACCAAGTGAAAAACGGCAAATCGTGATATAACCAATTGAAAGAACTTTTTTGGACGAGCTTCTTCACGGTAGTAGGTGACTGTTTGCAAACTCGCACCACAAAAGGCACTTTGGTTTATTTTTAAAAGACAATTTGAATGTTTGTAGGAATACCCTTAAAATAAATAAAATTCAAACATTATGCACTGTAAATACCTTTCAAAATTAAATAGGAATCAAGCAACTGGTAGGTTAATGCTATTGTATATCTTTAAAACACATTGTTGATGCTTTAATATTTCACTGTTACGCTGTTGTATATCATCCTACCATCCTCTCAGATGTGACTCAGAAGTTTAATTTGTTCAGTTCCAAAATGATATACATAGATTTCTGTCTCTGTTATACTTTAAATGTACTATTATAAAATACTGAAACCAAAATTAGAAAAGAATCGTTCCCAATACCTGGGTATTTTAAATGAGACTTTTAGATTTATTACGCATTCATGCTAATTTGAAAGCATTCATGGATACATTTTTAACAAGAACTAGTCCATTTGCATACAGGTTTGCTGTTTTCGTGAGTTTAACAAGCTTAACAACAAAGCTTTTCTGGGACGAGTGACACATTTGTAAGATATGTTCTTATACAAATTTCAGAATTTCAAATGTCCATAGCATTGATTGTTATTTGGCTCAATAACCATAGATCTTGGTCTGCCAGAGCCCGGTATTGCCTTGGATACTTTTTAATGGCTGTTTGGTGTACGCATAGGATAATAGGAGGCTCGGTCGATATGGGACATGAGCCCATGATGAACGCGTTCTTAAGTTTTACGAATTGAAACTGTTCCACGGTACCGGCCTATCCTCCATGTATGGCTAACTTCATTTATGTTCTTTAATTTGTTTATTTAGTTGAATTTTGCTTGATGTTTCGATAAATATCTTCGAAGAGCCTCTGCCTTTGAAGTAAGTCACTGAAAACCAAGTCCACAAGCAGTGGTACAGGCAGGCCTTGACCGACAACGGTTGTTGAACAAAAAGAAGAAGACCTTCGAAGAGTTAACCAGATAAATGTTCACGTGACGGGAAATAAATGAGCGATAATAGTTAAAGTACGTTAAAATCCTGCATTATTGAAAATTATCTGCATATTTCCATCTTTTTCTTTTCAAATTGCAATTCAATCATTCCAGAAGAGAATAATCATTTAATTATTCTGTTTAACATTGATGTACAGTGTCACGTAGAACATGAGTAATTCATTTAAGCTCATTTAAGTCCTCCATGGTTGCAGTTTAACAAGTGTCACCATTTTAGCATCCGATGAAATAACAGTAAAACTCCATCCACGGGTACTTTATTACTGCTCATAAAAAACAACAAGTAAAGATGCGTGACAAATTAATACAGATGATTTGCTTTGACACTACAGAACTGAATAGAACCAGAATTGTTATTACTGTTGACATGCGCCCTCCCATCTAATCGCGGAAATTAACAGCGCAATCCTATTCCCTTTCCTAATGGCGCCCACTGCTCTATTGACCAATATTCTGGTCTCCATACCTCCTAGTCCGCCGATCCACCACCGTGGTTAACGATCGTTTAACTGCACAGCATCAAGCCTTGACCCCTTTTTACATCCAACTCAAACAAACCAACCAACCAGCCGCAGATCAATTGAGCACAATTTTACTGCAGTTGCCTTTGCTTGGTCGCGTGCAAACTCTCGCCCATAGCCGACAGCAGTGTTTAACCGTTTTTCGTGTTGCGTTTTGTCTTTGCAGTGAAAACAGCGAGCAGCACAAAGACGATGCGTTCCGTGAGATCATTGCAAGCTGCCGATCGCTGAGCAAGTATGAAACAAACATCAAGTCCGCCCTGCCCCAGATCCTGTCGGCGATTGTGGCCGCCTCGTTTCACATCGTCATCGGCATATCGCTGGCGTACTCGGCCATCCTGATCCCGCAGCTCGAGCAGCCCGGTAGCGATGTGCCGATCACAAAAGCGCAATCCTCCTGGATTGCATCGATTATCGTGATCATGGTGCCGATCGGGTCGCTAGTTGCTGGCGTCATGATGGAGTTTCTCGGCCGGCTCAACACGATCAAACTGGCGGCCGTACCGTGTGTGGCCGGCTGGGTTGCCATCGCGCTGGCGAACAACTTCACCTGGATCATGGTTGGGCGTGTGCTGACCGGTTTTGCCTGCGCGCTCGGTACCAGTCCCGCCATCGTCTACATCACGGAGGTGGCCCGGCCCGACATGCGCGGATCGTTGATCTCCTCCGGCCCAACGCTGGCTTCCCTCGGTAAGATGGGTTTTGCAGAACGAAAGGTTCAACATAAAACATGCTGACTGGCGTTTACCTCTTGCAGGAATGGTTATTGCGTACGCGAAGGGCGCTTTCATGGACTGGCGGCTGGTGTCGTGGATTTGCATCATCTACACAATTGTGCCGGTACTTCTAATACAACTGTTCGTGCCAGAATCACCCGTCTGGCTGGTGTCGAAGGGACGCATTGAAGATGCTGCACGATCGCTTCGATTTCTCTACAAAAAATATCCACAACCAGAGCATACGGTAAGGGCCGGATGTTCCATATCCAATTAGCGTTTAATGTGTCTCTCTTTCCAATAAATACTGCTCTCGTTACGCGACGCTGTAAACTCATTCAGAGTTTACTACTCAATAAAGATTAATTCCTTCCCCTTTTTGCCATCATTAAACAAACGTATGGGAGCATGTTCGTTGGCAACAGAAGCACTTTCCCGTTCGATACTATTACTCGTATACAGAGGTGTCAAACTGAACTTTCTCTTCGCTTTTCTACTCATTGCAGGACCAAACGCTGTCGGAAATGCATCTAAACGCACTGCTGAAAGAACGTGAAACCAAAATGGCCGAAGCGCAGAAGAACGTCAACCGGCACGGCCAGCAGCAGTCAAAGCTGCGCGGCTTCCTCAAACCCACCGGCTACAAACCGATGATCATTCTGTTTTGGTTTTTCCTGATCCAGCAGTTCAGCGGCATCTACATCACGCTCTTCTTCGCGGTAACCTTCATCCAAGACGTCGGCACCGAGGTGAACGCGTTCACGGCCTCCATCTTTGTCGGGTTGACGCGCTTCTCGATGTCGCTGCTGAACGCTTGGCTGCTGAAACGATTCCCCCGCCGCCAGCTGGTCATGGTGTCAACCACCGGCATGGCCATTTGCATGTTCGTCTCGGGGTTGTTTACGCTCTGGATAAAGGAGGGCACCACCACACTCACGTGGATCCCGGTCGTCGGTTTGCTGCTGTACGTGTGCGCCTCCATGATTGGGCTGCTCACCATACCGTGGACGATGACGGCAGAACTGTTCCCGACGGATATTCGCGGCATCGCGCACTCGATATCATACTCGATGGCTAATCTGTTGATGTTCTTTGCCGTTCAAAGCTACCGGTAGGCTCGGAAAAAGAGCATCCTCTTCTTGAAGCGCCATTTTATAACACAATTTTTTAATGCTTTTTTACAGAACCATAACCGATCTGCTCGGTGGAGCGTACGCGGTGCAGTGGATGTTTGCCGTAGTGTCTGTGATCGGATTTTTCTTCGCCCTATTCTTCCTGCCCGAGACGCATGGTAAAAGTTTGGCCGAAATAGAGGCGTTCTTTGCGGGCAAATCGCAACCCCAGCGCGTACCGACGGAACCAGCAGCCAAACCGTCCGTGACGGAGCATCTGATACGCAGTCCCAGCCGGGAGGCAAAGCTGAGGGAGGTGGAGCTGATGCTGAAGAACAAAAATGGTGCTTAGAAGGGGGTATAAAACTGAGTTGCAGGAGACGAATAAGACCACACACTGACTGTACTGCGGTAGTATTGAAAATGCTACCTAAGCAGTTGTACTTAACGTAGCAAAGAGGATAAGAACAGGCACAATGAATCAATTCAGTAACTGGCGGCACCTTCTAGAATATATATCGTAGGTCGAGGAGAAACTGGTGATTGAATCAGTACAACAGGAATATACACATACACACACACTCATGCATAAACATATTTATTTTTAGTATTTTCAAATTCCGTAAATCTTCTCGCGAAACGAAACGGCGGCAAAAGCTATAAACAACGACTTAACCCGCAATGCACGTTTGATTCCGGAAGGTATGCCGAAACGGTGACATGTTGTGTATTGATTGATTAATTTCGATGGAACGTTGCGGGCAAAGTTGCGAAATTGATTCGGCAGACTGTGTTTGATGAAGCCATACGCCTGACGACAAAGACCAGCACCACACACCCCACGGTGAAGCCATTTAATGCAATCCAAGTTCAAAACACAGTGTATTAATCGTATTCGAAGTATTGCAAGTGCGTAGATTTAGTTCGAAATAAATTGTTGAAATGAACGTGCGATCAACGTGTGATTGAGCCGTGTTTTTCTGTCTTTCTAAAGAAAGGTACGTTTCGATTCCGACACGTTCTGTTCGATTACGGCAAACGATGACAGTATGCGAATAGGTATCCTCTTATCAATTTTGAAGTTAAATTGTCAAAACAATGAGTGTAACCTGTTAAAACATGTCATACAAACATTTATAATAAATTCAAACATTAAAACGTAGCTAATCACTGAGGTGTTATGGGCAATGAATCAAAAAACATATAAATTGTCCAGCAACTTTGAATATCATTATTGAATTTTATTACCAAAAATCAACGATAAAAAAAACTCAAGTAACCCAACATATCACAAAATTAAGCTTTTGCTCGAATAGCTCGAAACAAAGCTCTGAAAGAGCTTTCATCAAAACTGCTCGCTAAAACTAAGTTAGACGTCTAACGTACGTTAGAATCTCGCTGAACGTTAGTTGAGAGCTTTCTTCCCTCTCTCTGTATCAGAAAAATAAAGGTTAAAATGTAGTGTTTTTTAATGGCATGAATAAATATTAATAAATTTCTTCTTCATTCAAAAGAGATATACGTGATTAAGATAAATAAAAAAACCAGTAGGACAATTGGCAGAAAATGAAATTTAACTCGTTTTTGATTTAGTAGGATTTCTGAATAATTTTGAATAAATTATAATGTGCTTCTAATTTCTATTTCTAAATTTATCTATTAGTGTGGCCCTTTACGATTCTAGTCAGTTTTTTACGATTTTCAGTCTAGATCAGGGGTCTCCAAACTACAGCCCGCGGGCCGGATGCGGTACTCGGGAGCCTATTATGCGGCCCTTGGTGGTTTTGTTAAGGTTTGAAGAAATAGATAATTATTGTGACTATTTTTAAAGAAAATGTGATTGTTGCTATTCAGAGACGTAGACCAAGCTTAAATAATAGAAAGCTATAGAAGTTTTGTATATCATGTTAGTATTTTCCTATAAAGACGAAATTTAAAAGTTCGCATTAACTACAGACAACGGAAAGATGGCCCTCAACAGCATTATATGTGTAGCAATGCGGCTCGCGAAGTGAAAAGTTTGGAGACCCCTGGTCTAGATTATTCTAGCCTCAAAGCTAGAATTATATTGGAGTACCTGCTCGAAAAATGGTAAAACAAAAATGGTGGTGTTTACATTTATCCCAAGGTGAATTAAAGAGATCTGGTCATGGAATCCATAATCAAAGTGTATGTAGTACAGGTGGTCTCATCGCAAATTTAAATACCACTTTTTGACAGGATGTATGAAAACTTTTGTTCAAACAAACTTTCAGGAGGCCTATACAAAAAACACTCTTAAAATCTTCATTCAGAAACAGAAGCGATAAAAATCAGCCTTCTAAATTCATACACCTTGGGATAAGCCCTCCTGTATATTATACCCACTTAAACAGCTGCTCGAAAACTACTATACAATGCAAACAGCTGACTGGCTGAAATTTCAGCCTACGAACTTAAAACGGAAAGGGCCCCAGTATTTGAAATGTAAAATTTATTTTTGAAGTGATATAGGTAATTATATTGGACAAGTATCACTGTCAGCGACTCTAGATTCTATGGCTTTAGGACTTTGTACGACGGCGATGTTTTCATTACAGCCTGTTGTTTTTAAAACTTGAAGCTCAGTGAAGCTTTTATTTAATTGATAAATGGAAACATCCTTGCTTGTGAGTCATTCGCATTCGGAGAGCAAACTATCATTTTTTTTTAGCATTGTCCATTGTCCATTGACCATTGTCATTATACTCAAAGCCTCTTTTATTGAAACTCACAACGTTGGAACGATCGTATAGCTTTCAATAGAGTAGGTTGCTTTTTGTAAATTATTTGTGCAGGATTATTTTAATAAAATCGGGGCTTTTTTATTTGTAACGAAATGAATCGATGTTAATTAAATGCTATCTTGTGAAAACGTTGGTCGTTGAACATTTATTTGGCAGGTTTTAGTGCACTGCGTGTTTTAGAAATATTTAATCTGATGATCTAATAAGATATTGCATAAAAAAAATCGTTGCGTTAAACGGGATAATTGCTCGAATATTTGACTTCCATTGCCTTTCCTTAACACAAGAAAGCTTTTGCTACTTTGAATTAAGCTTCCATTTCGAAACATTATCTTTTCTTCTCTCTCTCTTTTTCGAATTTGTTTTCCTCCCCATCCTATCGTCAGAATCCAGATTGTTTTCCACCATGTACGCGAGCACACATACATGCGCACTATTGTTCGCGTCCCCCTGTTCCATCATCCACTCCCCAAAATGCGGTACCGAGCGGTAGTTTTGTTTTGAAAAACTTTGCCGGAAAGCTCGCGTACGGCACAGAGAATCGTGCGCTACATAAATTATGCTCAATTTTTCTCCGGTGAAACGATACCAAACGACTCTCTTGGAGCTGGAATCGGGGAGCTTATGCTTTAACGATTAATTTGTTGTTTATATCGAAATACCTTTTCCTCTCTCTTTATCTCTCCCTCTCTGGGTGAAAAAAGTATTCAAACGCGCTGCAGAAGCTCTCAGCAATACCGAACCGAAGGTCCTGTTTCCCTATCCACCGACATCGGCTTCCCGAGAGTTTGCTTTCGCAACTGGAAAAACTGCAACATATTTGCTCTCATCCATTCAGTCATCTTGCAACGGTGCTAGCAGGCAAACGGAAAATTCAATCGCTAGTGAATGTGTGGTTGGTCGGTTAGTGAGAAGAGGTTTTTTTTGTGTGTGTATTCATCCATTCAATAGTTTTGCGGAAAAGAGCAACATAAGAGAAAGAAACTCCAATGAAAATCGTGTGCGTGTATGGAGAATCCTACAAAGGATTTACGATGAAAAGCGAAGCTCAACGGCACCAGGCCGCTGCGTAGATAGCTGTATTATTCAAAAAAGTAAAAAAAAAATCATAAAGAAAACGTTCCTCAAACGAAAGTTCCGTTCGTGCTATTCAATGTGACATTCAATGTGGGCCTGTGAAAGGCGTACGAAGTGTGTGTAAGTCTTGCACCAAGTGGAATCGTTTCGTTCAAGTTTTTCGTGCGGCGTATCGTTAGAAAAAGCACGTACGCAGTCCTACGATGGGCGACGGCATCGCTTGCTGCGCCGGTCTACTAAGTGCCCAGAGAGAAACCCCCGACGGTGACGAAAATTTTCGATAGGGAAAATTGGGGCCTCACGACAAAATAAAGGCATTCAAAGCAAGGCGCACCCCCCCTACATTATAGCGTGGCCTTTTCGTTCAGAGCTTTGAAGAAGAAAAAAAAAACAAGAAATATACAAAGGGATCTTTTTTCTGGAAAAGAATCTTGAGTCACGAATAAAAACCATAACAACTCGCTGGCCATCTACAACTTAGTTTGTGCATCAGTGTAAAGTTTAGTGAGACTATGGTGAAACATTTCATCATCCGGTTTGGTATTCGAGTAGCAACAAAGTGATTGGAAATTTTATTTTCTGTGTAAGTGTGTAAACGATTGTAAGAAGAAGAAAAAGTTTCCCCACGCTTGTGTGATCCCGTGACAAAATCAAAAATAATCCCATATCACGCGCAAGCCAAACCCCGTGCGGTGCAGTGCGAAATTCCTTCTCTAGATTTTTGCGCAAAGAAAAGAAGGGCAGTGTGTGAGAGTGTCTGTGTGCGTGTGTGTATGATAGTGTGTTTTTGTGCCACAAGTTCTTTCTTTGCAACCACCACCAACTCCTGCATTGGAGTATTGTAAAAGCAGGCTGCATTCGACGGTACATCCGTTCACACTAGCTGTGTCGTAGCAAACCGATCCCTCTTGCATTCGAGTTTGTTTTTGGGAGACAGGTTTAGACAGGTAAGCTTAAGTGGGTTAACATTTCTGATAAATTGCCATCATCAGTTTGTTTAAGCAAAACAAATTGGTTTATCCACAGCGTGTCTTTGTGTCACAAGTTGGAGTTTTTCTTTATGGAAAGCTTTTCGTCCACCTTTCGACCTTTTGCGTACCGTACCGAAGGATGTATTCATCTTTTCCCCCACTCAAAACGACGGTGATGGTGTGAAAATGTAGGTCAATAAACTTGCCGTTTAGCTCACCGTAAATACGTTTACTGTTACAAAAACTACGCCAAAAGCATCCTCACACCGATGAAAAGACGGTGAGTGTGACAGAGCCTAACCCAGGACGGCAGTCAGACACGTAAGGTGAAAGCGAGAAAGAGCCTGCCGGCCGGGAAAACGGGAGAGCAAGGTTCGTTACCGAGAGCAGAAAGGACGATAGAGAGAGCGTATGTTGTTTGAAAGCAAATTAAAGAGAGAGAGAGCGCGCGCGAGTATCTTTTACGACCTCCTTTTCCCCGACAGAACCACGGTATCGGCGCTGGTTTCCGGTTTCCACCCCGAGCTCGAAGACGAAAGCTTGAACTGGAAAATTGCTCTGAACCGAGTTTCCCACGGCACGTCTATGCTTACGTTTGGAAATGACGCTTGACGGGCATACCGAACCTCCCGTGCGTTTGACACAAAGACGGAGGGGTTTTGTGTTCTTTTGCCACACGGCGTCAGAGCCTTTGTCGTGATGGGTTTGTTTCATTGTTGTCCAACTTTTGTCCTCGAGTATGCGATATTAATATGCGAACCACCCCCTTAACCATTACCAGCTGGGTCGTGTTTTCTGCCGAATGGCTTATTGAGATTTGTGGAGAGTGAACTCTGCTCCATATGGAAATTAGTACAGGAACCTCACAAATGGAAAATATCTGTACAATGTTTGTTGAGTGCTTGGCCTGAAGTGCGACAGTAGCAAATGGACAAACACTATTAAAAGGGGGGCAACACGGTTATACACACAGAAGGTGACAATAATCTGTGAAGCGACTCTCTTTTTATCGTCGCGTTTGTTTAAGGCTGGTTTGCTTTCCACTTTCTGTGCGATAATTATTTCCACCCCCCACCCCTTGCGACACACAATGCGTCGGGATTAACGTTTGTTAAACATCATCAAAAGTCAGCACACGTCTCAACTAACAGCCAGCTGATGACGGCGGTGGTAAATATTGAGCACGTGTTGTTGCTAAAAGTTTCAGCCCACAAAAGGCGTTTGGTCTCTTCTAGTTGCTGAGAGCCGAAAAAAAACAACAAAAACAAATGGCGCAATGGTTTTGCAATTATAGCGCAAATTGTGATTGTCAGGAGCACATTAACAGTGTCTTACAGCCGGGAGCTTATCTTGCTCAAATAGCAAGCATACCGCAAACAGCTCAACAATCCTAAAATAACACAGTACTTTCATTATTAAAAACTACCGTTCGCTCGCTTCTCCTCTGCCCTTTGAGCTGTTTTCTGTTTGCGAAAAATCGTAGCAGAAAGCACATAAAGAAAAAGCGTTGTTGAGCAGAAAGCATTGCGAATTTCAGATCCATAGTATCAAGCCCACCCATAATTGTGGGCTATCGTTTTTTTATTAGCTTTTTTTCTCGAGTTTTCTTTCGACAAAACCCGGCTCGATCTGATTTCAGCTACCAGCCCAAAACACCGCTGTGCCATGTTTTTTCGACGAATCAAAAGTTGCTGGTACAGATTTCATCGGGATAAGCATTTGGAGAAATAAAATGGCTCGGGGATACGATTTTGGACGAAACTTGGAGCACAACTTGGAGCGCAAAGTTGTGTGTTTTTTTGTTGTTGTTGTCGGTGCGCACGTGTATATGTGTCTGTTTTGCGTTGATATTGCCTTCGCCTACCCATGAAGGAACAGGAAGCTGGGAAAAGTAATACACCGTAACGTTGTACTTTGATGCTTTCTAATATTGTACACAGCTGTGATAAGAGATATGCGTCTTGCTGTTTGCTTTTGATTTATGAGGGTTTAATGAATATCTTAGAGAACGGTTTAAAACTCTTTTTGACTACTTAGATTTGTTTTAAATGATTTAGGGCAATAACACTTAATTCTTTTCATTGATTTTTGTGACTACTTACACCATCATAAGAATGTCATAAAAATGAATAACTTAATGATATTCTTTTAGTGATTATTAACGTTCAAGTGGATCATACAGCGGAGCCGATGATTATCGTGAGTGATTATCGATAAAATGCGCAACAGATGCGATCAACTTGCACCAATTATACCCTAACAAACGGATTTTTTTTGCGAATTAACTAATTATATAAATCCAGTGGATATAAAACCAGCTTGAAAAACGATTTTTATAATCAACTTATGGTAGAATAAATAGTCTGTTGGGTTATCTCAACACATAACCCACATTCAAATTGGAAAAAAATCTACGAACCTTTTCTAATAATTAAGCTGTAAATAAAAAAAGGGTGCATATAACCCTTCGAATACATGAGATAATAGGGCCTAAACAATGAATCAAAGGAAAATACCGTGAACTGGTAATCGATACATACCCAGAAAAAGACACGAGATAAGCTGCAGAACATTGAATCCCTCTTGATCCTTCAAAATTGTATAATAATTCAAACAGTTTTCAGCACATACCAATTTTAAAATAAAAAAGTTGCTTAATGACGCAAGGGCTTAATTCGACTATATTTTGGTCATAAAAAACCAGCAATATAATTTTGTTCTAATTTATATACTGCAAGATATAATTTTTCAAACATGCAACCTCTTAAAAATGAACTCACTCTTGTCTGTTGGGCGCAGTGTTCCCGACATTCGACCTTTAAAAGGCAAGCCGTCTGCATTGCTGACTTCACAAATAAATTGTAGCTCTCTACTGCAAAACAACTACCACCCGTAGGCACTATCCCGAGCCGGTTTGCGGTTGGTATCCAATTAAAATGATTAAAGCGAGCGATTCCACATCCCGAAACGTGTGCTCGTACTTATAGCCAAAGCATACTAATAACACCGCTCTTTTGACCGTGACGCTCCCGCTGGATAACTATGATAACTTCCGGCTATAGGGCCATTCTAAACGAGTTTATAAAGTTTAACAAATGAAGATATACTGCTGATGTTAATGATGATGTTGGTTTGCCTAATTCGGGTACAGTGTTGGTCCATGTTTAACTGCTTGTGTTTTAAAAAAGACTGACGAAAAGAATTGAACCCAATGAAACAGAATCTATTGTTTGTTCATCAAATTAACTCAGAAGGTACATATTTGTTTGGTTACATTATTTATTATCCTATTTATATTATGATAAATAGAAGAATTCAAATAATATACACAAATAAATGTAATTACATAATAAGGCAGAGTTCGGTTGATTGCATTCATCAGGCTCATGGCGACCCGTGTAATTTAAACAGAGTTTGTAATCTTTCATCCTCGACCCAACTTTCCCTAGCAAATAGGAAGGAAGTTGATAGGAAGTTGATATAAAATGATTCGACGTAATTTGACGTAATTCCATCAGTATCATCGTTTCTTCATAATTTCAAAGTTCGAAAAGCTTCTCAACCGTACTGCTAGCTGTTTGCATTCAAAATTTTCTCCAGAAAACCTTTCTGCTTCCATTAGAGTATACCTTTGCTCCATTTCTGTGTGAATTCTAACGAAATGTCATGCACTAATGAACAGACACCAAGATGTGTGAATGCAGGATGGCCATGCCAGAGCACTCAAGCACGAGCTGCGGGGGTAGTCTAATGGTAAGGTAGGAAAACTCTACCGAATGTGCATCATGCAAATCATGGTAGCATACATTATCATGAGAATCGGTGGGAGCAGTAGTAATGCGATTGGAAACGGTGTTGTCATGTAGTCGTTGAATGCATTTGTTTTTTTTCTATTTGTAAACCTTTATACTTAGAATTACAAATTCATCCCACGTATGCACGTATCGGAATTGGAACGAGCGAGAGATGGTTGTTTGAAATGGTTCTCTTATTAGTAGTGACACAAATTGTCGAACAAAATATTACTTTCAATCCTTTTCAATATTTATAACAGTCATTTTCATAGCCAGTTCACTGCACTTTAGTCCACAGCTAGCAAACCAAATAGCTCCACGATGTATCGTGTATCACTGAAAAGCATCCCGTACCGTGTTTCTGTCACTGCAGATTCAATCGCTTCCGAGGCTCAACAGTTCCAGCAACAATGCCGTCTTGCTGTGCGGTTACATTAAACCCACAATCGAGCATCCAGCGGTCATATAGCACACCGCAATAACTGGCGGAAATGAAAATGGCTAGTTTGATACAGCGTTTCTCGTTGCTACGTCCATTGTGAATGCTTTGCGAAGCTTCGCCGCTCCTGACTCAATGCATGGATCCCGTCCGGTGTATAGGACATTCAATATTGTACCATCACTAATTGGGGCACATTACACGTTGGTGTAATTACTCTTTCGCCGAACGCTCGGCAGCATAAAGCATTGTGGAATGAAATTGGTTCTCGCGTAGTCCGCACCCGCCCGCTTATCGATATCGGTTCGATTTGGGTTGCCTTTTTTTTCGAGGAAAATAATAAATTTTTCCCTCCGTGTGGCATAGATAGAACAGCTTATCTCGGGGTAATTGTTTTGTTCGTTATAGAGTACAGGGATTTATCGCTATCTAGTTTCGGGTTGTTGCTGTGTTACTAAGCAATGATTCATGATCTCAGGTATTTCACAGTACCATGCCTACCTAGCTTTACGTGGAGCAAATTAAAACGAAGCATAAAATAGTGTTACTTTAATAACGCTTAACATATAACACTTAATGTAGTATAGCTTTGCTAACACAACTATTCTATAAATATATCACTTTTATTTGTTTTTAAAACAATCATTTAAATATTTTTCTCCCACACTCAAGTACCACTTTTGTTGCTGCGCTATAGCTTGATTAGGCTATTGGAATGAATACACCGCCTCCCCTCATTTTCTTGCACAGTGTCGATCGATTACGACCGTTTGCTCTTGGTGAGAGTTTTAATTATATCCCTTTTGTGCGAGCACGAAAGAAAAACATGACCTGTTTACACTGAAATCCATACGTTCGCGTTTAGCGCGGCGCCGGTGCGGTAGTAATTCCATGGTCCCTGCCCAAGCCTTGGAAAGGCAAACGGAAAACCCCCTAACCATGAAATGGTGAGCAAACGAAGGCAAGTCATTAACTTGCTCCCAAGTGTTTTGAAAAATAGAAGTGCGAGAGAAAAAATAAACAGAAAATAAACAAGTACATTCGTACACCCTGCAGAATACGGTAGTGCCATATCATTTCAAACTGACGACGGTGAAGCTTGCGCTCATGCGATTCCCCGGCACAAAGGATGCTCCGTGCCATTGTTGAAAAGTTGTGCTGCTGCAGCCAACCAGTTCACTCAATCAAATTAACCTCATAAGCTGGTATCGCACTTGCTTTAGAATTAAAAACCTCCATTCATCTACCCGCGATACGTAGACCGCAAACAATGTCTTGTGCTGGGGTTAACCTGTAGAGTGGTTCCCATTTTCCATACCATCTCGTTAACTTTTCACGCCCAAACAAAAAGCCCAGCGCCTAGGTTCCTCGTGGAACGGCGGGGGATTTTTTACCGTCAAATTGCATTTTTTCCGCTTGGAAGGTTTTACGCAAAAAGGAAGGCACATTGATGTAATGGTTTATTTTTAAATCAACAGGATTGCAATCAACAAATTCTGCTGACGCACATAATGGAGCCCAAAAGTTTGGTACATATGGCGCAGTAGAAGGTCTGCGGCGTTTTTTTTTGTATTTGGTTTGTCTGTGTGGTTGAATTATCCTGCCGAGTCGGATCACCTACCATGGAATAGTAATCAGACCGTGCCATTACCGTGCACGTCTGACCGTTCGGGAGACACACGCATGTAACAAGTTTTGGCTCCGTTCGCCGATGGGGTTGGCAAATAGCAGGCTATTTGTAACAGGTGTGCCAAGGCTAGACGCCGATACGAGCCCCTACGGACGACGGGCGTTCATTGTTTACTGGCAGTGTGATGCGCGAAATCGTACAGAAGAGGAGTTGAGGGTTATAATATCCCAGGATGAAACATCGTTTCAGTCATCATACTGCTAGACCTGTTAATGCTGTCATTCGGTACCATACTTTAGCAAACAGTTATTATGAAAGAAGAGGAAATCATTCTTTAATATAGGAAAGCATCATCACAAATGCATGACAACTTTTTTTCTACCATTTCCCTTGTGTCCTACAAATTCGCTAACAATATCTAATATCTCCACTTACGGGGTACTAGACATTGCACTAAGCATCTTGTCCACCGACTGCTCCGTACATTGTACATATCGGGAGAAAATGTGAACTTGGGAGCAAAAAAACTCAACAAGCCGGCAATTGTAGAAAAGAAATATTAGACGAGTCAAGTCAAGTACCGACGGACGAGAGTGCTACGTAATCTGTCAAGATCCTCAGTGCAATACGGAGGAAGGCAGGATCCTACCCTGACGGTACTGCTTTCTGTCAGTCATCGTCTATTGTTGTGCCTTACCTGGTTGGTAGTGGGACCCAGGGTCAACAACTGAAGCAAAAATCGCTCCACAACCGTGCCCGAAAGTGCAAACGCAGTTTGAGCAATGAGCGAAAGCGTAATCCAGGATTAAACGAGCTCTTTGTGTGGGCGGATGGAGGTGAATTGTGTCACCGAAGGAGCTCCCGCCATTGGGCAGTCTACATCTTGAGTATTTTTCGAAGGGAGGGAGCGAGAAGAGGGAGTGAACGAAACGACGACGATGATTTGTTTGTTCGGGTTTTTCTTTTTATGCTCTCCGACACCCAAGTTGGTCATCGTTCAAAGCCATGCGCAGCGTCATAACCATTTTGTGGGCCATCGCAAATGCGTGCCAATTTGGGATGGGTTCCAACGAATTGACACACTTTTGCATGGCACTTGGACGTGTTAGTATGTAAGCGTGTACACGCTCATAAGTGGAGGAAATTTCAGATTTCCCCTGAGAGCTGCCCGGTCTGCCGTTTCAGTAATGACAAGGTTAAAGCGTAGCCGCGCCAAACAACAACCTTATGCTTTCGATTACAATCGTGCCACACCGAGATGGTATTCCTGCACATGCCATACAACTGTCCTATTGCTCCACAGGCAACCATTTTTGGGCCTCATACTTTCACGTCCAATTTTGGCTACTACCGTTGATTACACGCACGCATGAGTGTATTTGTGTGGGATGTTAATTTATGATATTTTGTTGTTGTTGCTGGGAGGAGCCCAGCCAACATTCATTAGTTTGCATTACTCCCCGGGGGACGTATGCAAATTTATGCGACGGATTTTGTTTACCGGATTCTGCTACTAGGGCCCATTCGTTCCCGTTCGATCGAGCGGTGGGATGTTTCTTCGAAACCTTCTTCACTGGCTTCGTATTTCCCCTGGCGTCCTTGATTGACGGGTTGATTGACAGTGGGGGCCTTTCCGATGCAGTAAGCGAACCCATAAATTTTCACACTGCAAATGAAGAATAATGAAAATGCCTCCGATTTGACAGCATCCTTGCCCGTTTGGCAAATGACGCAACAGGCCTGTGGCCCAGCTGTTCTGGTAAAAACGTGACAGCACTTGCCTTTTTGGAACGAAGGCACGACCGACACGTGCCTCGGTAGGATGTTTTTTTTGTTTTTTTTTCTCAGATAAATTTGAGGAAAACCCCCGTATAAAGATGACTTTCATTTTTCTCTGCCAGTTCGATCGTTTCCGAAGTAGCTATTTTGAGCACACCAAGGGGGAAAAACGTATTGAAATAAATCCACTGAACTGGTGCCACTGACAGCCGCTGTGAGAGCTGCTCTTCTTATGGTGGGAAGCTTTTCTTTATTCCCCGTTTGTTGAAACTCATCCCCCAAATGCTATTGACATTTTAGCTTACGGTGCAGCGGAGCAAGTAAAGGCTACGGCTGTCTAAGCCAAGTGCAGCCTGTGCCGTTGCGGTATTTGCCACAAGTGCATAGGGAAATACGCTTTCCGGGAGTGGTCCGTGCCATGTTCTGCATGACAAACGAGGTAATGTGGAGAAAAGGCCGACACCCAACCGATCCTGGCGTTCCGTACACAATGGCGTGCAGTGGTAGGCAGTTGACTTTACGAATCATCTTTCCTGGCATGTAGACGTGCTACGTACAATGGAAGTACTCGTTGTTTGTTTTATCCCAAGCTGTTGGACAAGCCCAGTCTGCCGGCAAGACCGAACGGAAGATGTTTATTACATCAATAACACTTTTCCAGCCCCTTATCAGGCTTCTTGATAATTGAAGATGTATACAGCGTGTAAGATCAGTGCTTTAAGATATCCCCAAGAGCTGGAGGAGAAAAGCGTACAAATGTGATGTAGGATTCGATACGGGTTGCGGTTTTAGAGTGTATATAGTGAAAAAGGTATCGTATGTGTTTGATGTTTGATTTATAATTGAAAGATAATCCTTAAAAGATTCATTGCCTCAGTTTGTATCATGCTTTGCTTATGTTTGGCTCATTCATAATTCCTTTGTGTTGGATAGTTGTTGACAAATATTCATACTAACGTTTAAGTGCGCAATCATTATTTTGTTGATTCCGTGAGCTTTATTTAACATTTTCAACGATCATAAAACCAATCAAAAAATATATTTGCTTTAATGAAATAACTCAGAAGAGCACTGTTTTTATAACGGTACAATTGAAAAGGACTAGTTTTTTTTTAAATGCAGAATATACCTTAAAGCACACCTTTAAAAATTTGCTCTCAATCCAAAGCACGTTACGAATCTTTCTCTATCACCGAGGCCTTTATGATTATGAGGGTAGTTTGGGTTTTGCTGCTTCCCTAACCGACAAATCCTACACTCAATAACAGTCCAATTAAACATTCATAACCATCAGACTGGTCGTCCAGCGGTTAGCACTTCAAGATCAACGTTCACTATACGATAACCTTGAGACGTTTGCGAACCAGCAAAAGGACAGAGTTACCGGTGCGAGCGGGAATGAATGGTCCGTATCTTGATGGATGGAACAACACTTGCCGCTTTCCAACCTTTTCAAGCACCTGCTGAAGAAGGGTTGGGTTAGGCTATCGAGATGGTGTGAAATAATTACAAGCTACCCTTTTTCAGCACAAGGAGGTGGATGTTTGTTATCTTTGGTTGACAGATGGACAAAGATGCAATACAGAATGTAACGATATAGAAATTTAAATATTTACTACTGCTTCAAAGAAATCTAAATGAAACAAAGTTCCTCATACAAGACGACTACTCGTTGCTCAAAGACTGATTTTTGCTCCAATCTATTGTCAGGGGCTCCATTTACCCCATTACCAGTGTGCGTGTCTGAAAGCTTTTTCCCACTCTTCAGGCAACACCAAAAAAAGCAGACACGCAGTCGGAAAAAGGGATGGAAAACAATTGTCCCGAGCAGACACGGGATCGATCGGGGTGCTGATAAATGACCATTCACTCACATTAACAATCGAAACGGTACCGTGCACGTGTGCGAACCGGACGTGATTCCATGGCGTTAAATTGTAAATGCCGTGACTAGGAGATTTTCCTCTTCCGATGACACGAACGGATCGAACTGCGTCCCTGTTTGCCTCTTCCAGCACTGTCCTTCGCTGACACATACCGTGATCATAAATTGTTGCTGTATGTACTGTGTACAGTGGTGTGGTACGTTTAGCTTCGTCGTGATGTTTTAGTTTTTATTTTTTATTGATAATAGTGCACCATTTTCCACGCGCACAAAAATCATTCTCTGTGGCGGTACACGGAAATACGCCATTAATGTGTAAATCTCGTTTTTCCTCCCTATACATGCATTTACCGGCATTTGCGTCCCAAGCGCCAGGGCATGATCGATTCGATTTCAAAGCAAACATTTTGTTATCCTTCCGATGCTTTACCGGGAAGGTGACAAAATGTAAGGAAACGAGCACAGCATACTTTTAGGCGCCATCGAAACCAAAGGCCGGCAGCGTTACACTGCTTCGTTATTGGAGGGGTTCTCGTTTTTTTCTGCGAAAAACTCAACCATCCCTGCTCATCGACGGCGCAAAGCCCATTTTTTCAGAACTTTCTCGGAAAGGATCGTTTCCTGGGGATCCCAACGGTAGCGCTAACCGAGAGGCGAGAGTCGTGAAGCACACACAAACACACCACGGTCGTGCAAATCCTCGAATCCTTACCAATTTGCTCTTATCAACAACCGACCGGTCCCGGCTGGGTTTCACGATGTCGCTAGAGAGGCTTCGGTATAGCAATAATCAGCATCAGAGTTGAAAATCGGCTTTTCCATGGAAAGGAACCTGCCAAAAATGTGCGAGCGAAACGGTAGAGAAACCTATCATCCGATGCCCGTGCCCCATCGCCCGAACCTAACGAAAAAGGGACTAATTTTCCAACACGCACATCTTGTTTCGTCGGAAAAGCATACAGAAAAAAACGTAATTCTTCCTGAGGCGCTAGCAACAAAACAGGCAAAACACAGCGAATGTATCGCACACGGGATACGGATACGCTCGGGATGTCGGGCGTTTGTCTTTAATCTTTCTGTTCACTGCAAGTAGACGCTTAAAGCCATCGCAACACAGTGGCTGTTTGATGCTTGTCAACCTTATTTAGCCACATTATCGTGAAACGGAAATCCAAACCTCTCCCCTTTGATGATCCCTTTTCGTTGCCGACGTGCTCGCGGGATCCCAATTCAAGGGAGCCTTTATCGAAAGTGCTAAATTGATTGTAAAATCAATAGAAACCTCCGCACCATGAGTTGTGCGTTTGTGTGAGTGTGTATCAGGTCTCGTGGAGCTGATACTGGCTTCGGCTACAGAGTGGTAGAAAAAAAGACGCTTCCCCAGCAGTGGCACAGTGCGGCTGCAGGCAAATGGTAATGTAAATAAGGTACTCTTACTAATCCTACTGTTGCCATCCGGGGCCCTTGCCGGCGACTGACAAACGACAGTCGGTGGCAATTCATCCAAAACACAACCCTGCCCAAGTCCAGTGTTGGCCGAGACCACCCGTTGTTCCCGAAGCGGAAAATGCTTGCGGTGGTTGATGTTGTGGTTGTAGAGCTGTCAGGAATTATGACCTCAGCGGTTTTGGGTCGAGTTTAGTACACGTTCACATTTCGAATGATTAAACAACTAGCAGTGACAGGGAGCGCAGTTGTTGGTGAACTTTAAATGTTTGCTAGGCTAGTTCTTGGTATTCAATAAATGGGGCCCTTTCCGTTTTAAGTTCGTAGGCTGAAGTTTCAGCCTGTCAGCTGTTTGCATTGTATAGCAGTTTTCGAGCAGCTATCTAATTGAGTATAATATACAGGTGGGCTTATCCCAAGGTGTATGAATTTAGAAGGCTGATTTTTATCGCTTCTGTTTATGAATGAAGATGTTAAAAGTGTTTTGAGTATTCGTCAAGCCTCAAAAAAGCTTGTTTGAACAAAAGTTTTCACTCGTTCTCTCAAAAGTTCAAAATTAGTTATGAAAAAAATGCTATGAGACCACCTGGACTACATACACTTTGATTCCAGATTCCACCACCTGATCTCTTTAATGCACCTTGGGATAAATGTAAACAAACCTGTGTTTTCGAGCAGGTACTCGAATCTAATTCTAGCTTTTAGGCTAAAATTTTCTAGACTGAAAATCGCAGGCTAGTTTTTTGTGTGGTTTTGTATGGATTGTTTACATGATTTCAGCCTCCAACTGTCAAACTCCATACAAAAAACTAACTAGAATCGTGAAGGCCCCCAATAACAGTTTTTAACGTTTTGAGTGTATTAAATAAGATTTTTAATGAAGATCACGAGTATCCAAACTGAATAGTTCGCGAGCCGTTTGATTTGAATAGTGAAAATAATAAACACTTTATATTAGAGAACATGTTGTCATTAACTAGAGCGAATTAAATCTAATTTAGATAATCAGATGTTTATTGTGTTCAAAGTCCGTCAGAGAACGGTATAACTAGGCTTAGTTTTTACAAGACAAATATCGATTCTAATGGTAAGTAACATCTTGGCCCACGCTCTAAGAATAATGATTCATTACTGCAGCCGACGTGGAGAGCTTTATGACCAGCGTAGATAAAAAAAATCGAAATTAAACTTTTGTAAATCTATTATGTACTCCAGAATGTATTATATAGCGTTAGCTATAGCTCTCATGCCGTACAGCAAACGAACATCACTAATCGATGATCAATTAATCATATGTAGATTTAATAGAGGTGATTTAAAGCGCACGTACGAAAATTAAGAAATTACGTTTGAAATGTATTTTGTAACCTGATTTTTTTCCCGTTTTACATAGGTTTGGTTTCTGTAATTGAAAAAATAAAATAGAATGATAAAATAAATATTTATTTTATTAACAACTGACCCCATAGAAAAACGAAAACAAAAATATTATTTATTCTGGCTTCTTGAAGCAAAATATTTGATTTCTATGTTGTAACTAGTCAACATAAACTGGCAAATGGAAAGTATACACAGAAACTGGATGATTCAAAAACTTTTCTCACCGTGGAAAAAGGAGCACCAAACGAATATTATTAAAATTTATTTTAAATTTGCGAGTAGACTACTATCATGTATGTGTTCATCTTTTTATATCTATTATATTATGGAATATGCTTGAATTTAATCCTTACACAATTTTTTCTATGATTGGAACATCAAAATTAAAAATAATTCATTTAATTATAATTTAAACTCAGGCAAATAAAATGTTGCGTGAAAAATTTGTTGAATAGCTCTTCGTCTACCGTTATGAATCAACCTACGGACAGCTTCAGCCGGACATTCGGCATGTTTTTATTGAATTTCTTCAAACCCAGTCCCTGGCCATACCACTTTTTAATTTTATATGATTGCCATAATGTACAACAATCAATCAAAAATGTAACTGGCTCCTAGTAGGCCCTGATGCCACAGTAAATAAATATTTTCTGTCGGTCAGTTCATCACCAGATGCGTTCTTAGCAGTATTATTAAAAACCGACGTCAGCGTCATTTCTTCGATAATTCCTATTAATCGCGTGCAAGTGCATATAAATACATCGGAATCTATTAAGGCAGTAGTTATCAAAGTGAAGTTATCTCTTAATTTCATTTAATCACGTATTACATTCTGTCCGGAATTTGAAGCAAGATTTTTTATGTTGTTTTTAATCCCGTGACAACCGCGTTTTTAATTGTATAAAAATGTGTTTTAAGACAGTGATAATAACAAGAAATCAACAATATTTAAAGATTTATGTGACAAATGGCTTGATGGCCGTACGGGAAAGCCCGTCAATTCGCGTAGCAGTTCTTCGGTTATATGCATCTATTGGTCTAGGAGGAAATCCCGAATGAAGTGCAACATCCAGAATGAAGTGTCCAGACATTAAGACAAGTTAAAACTAAAAAGATGTAGTGTGTGTGTGTGAATTTGAAGATTATAAAAGTAATTTTGAGGCTGTCTGGAATATGACTTAATCAGCAATACGGTGTATTTCTATTTTTATCAAAAACTGTGTATGTATTTTCATTTATAGTTCACTAAAAATTACATAGAGGTTATTTTGTATTCGTTTTGTTGCAAATGCGTTCAAAAATGTTTCTGAAAAAAGAAAATGATTTCTCATGCAACAAAACAGTTCTCACAACATAATTTTGATAGTTTGGACAAAGTTTTTCTTATACTGTTTGCTAAAGGAATCCAATGAAGGCTATTGTGAGTTCTAAAAGATAATTAATAAGCAAAACATTTCAGAGTAATCAAATATGGTTCAATTGACAGAAGTCATGATTATCTAAGAAAAAAAAGACTACTTCAAATCATTTCCAGAAGAGCTGTATCTGTAGTTTCCACCAAGTTTGCTTGGCTTTGCTTGTAATTGACAGTCAAAACAACCGCATCGTCAGATTCAGCAGACATGCGCGAATCAGTACACGTGCCGGTAGGAGGAAAAAAACGTAGCGTCCTTTCAGCGCTAGGAACCCCAGGGGCTGTTTCGTAAGGGCGTTTCAGATGCTACAGTAATAGCCTCCAAGGCGCAATAATATATCGGGTCCCACGCTGCTCCAATGTTTTTGCTGCTGCCGCTGTTGCGACCATCGCTGCTACTGCTGCTTCTGTTATTGCTGCCGCTTTGAATACCGGCAAGCTTATGAAGCTCTGTGTATGGGTGGAATCGATGTGTGCGTTCGTGAATGAGTTGAGTAGAGGGAGGAAGAACAGAAGAACAGCAGGAAAAAAGGCTTCAACTTCCATGACTCGCAAGCAACCATGACTCATTACAGCGCCCGATCTGCAATGGTGGTCGGAGAGGGTAGTATCCTTGAAACAGTACCGGCTGGTTGACCGATAAACTGGTCAGTAAACGAGCTTTTTGTTGTGGAATATTTACCAAAATGTCAGCACCGCAAATGCTGGCGGTTGTTGTGACATCATTTCGACGGCTAACCGGCTGGTGTGCGTTGGTTTGATTGCTTCATTTTTTGTCGTCGTGTTTGACTATCGTCAATGAGTAATAGCGGGGAAGAGGAAAAAACGTACGATAACGAAGGTGTGGGAAATGCCAGTCAAATTGAATTTCACACAAAGTTTCTCGCAGACCTTTGGACAAGCGGGTGCGTTTCAACCCGTCATAGCAACATTCTTCAATCTGGCCACATTTTCTATAACCTTACATTCGGGCAGAGGCTTTGCCTTCGTCATCGCGTATGCACAATCTGGAGAGCGTAATTCAATTGCCGTCCGTTTGGCAAACGAACCATTTTGGGATGCCGGTGGTTATTTGTGTAGTGCGAGCGTCTCGTAGCGAATGAATCTGCGATTTCCTAGTGTGCGGATGGTTTATTGATTTTTAGTTAAGAATACATTCATACCAGCCGGCTATGTAAAACGAATCGCTCTGTTAAACTCCGAGCGACAGACTGAATTATGAGTTAGCAAAAAAAAAGTAATTACATAGCATAATGAAGTTAGACCAGGGCTTTTATTTTTTTAATAAAATCGATTACACCAGTTCCGCTGAGAATGTCCTCATGCGCACACACATTCAGAACGGGAATTGTAAATGGTGTTTAACATCGAAAGCGTACAAACTGTATCCATCTTGGTCCATTTCATTGTGCAAAATCTTCCAACGCAGCTAATTGCTTCAGCTTAAGTAAATCGAATTAATTTGATGTTAAATGTATTGCTTGTGCCTGGCTAACAGGCAGGGCGGTAAAAATACCAATTCGGTTAGTCTTAATTGGATCGATGGTAGCGAATCGATAGGCTGATGGACGTCGGTATAATTGCTATTGCTTTGCTTTCGGATTGTCTTGTCGATTGATTAGTTAACAATCTAGCGTTGATCGTGTCAAGCTCTATCGATCTTGGTGCGTTGCATGCGATAGTTGTTTAGTCAACATTTGTAACTTTTGCTCTTCAACGGCATTGTTTGGGGTGATGGACAATGTTGATGATTTTCTGATGTGATAATCGGCAATCTATTCTCGCAACATCATTGCTGATGGCGTAGGAAACCGAATTCGAAAGTTAGGTACTTTTCTTTTTTCATTTTTGCAATAATACATAAAATCTAAATAAATAGTTCATGTTTTGATGTGACTTTAGCCCCCTGGCTTTCAGTTAAATCATTTATTGAATGTAACTGATGTAAGGTCGGATGGGAATTGGTAAATTACTATCCAGGTAACCTTCTTTGGCATTTTATTCGATCCAGGCTTGTTGACATGATAAAGAATTGTCTTTTGAGGTGGCATCTTGGTCCGTCCTATTAAATAAATAAATGAAATAAAATAAATCTTATTCTTATCGTGTTACACCGCACCCAAATAAACGTGTATCCTTGTTTGGAAAAAAAAATCGTTACACTTGCGACCTTGTAGCAGTAAAAACAACAAAGAACAAACAGAAGATGAATGAATTATCATTAGTGAACAATATTGAATGATTCCTTTTCTTAATATTTTAACATGTTTTTAAGCAGCATATTTAACTTCTAGCTTCTTGTCACCAATCAAGTCACCAATACCGTCGTTTTCCACAAATTCCGCTAGTCCGAGCAGATATTTTTATGACTCCAACATTGATTTCGAAGCCGTAAACAAGGTTCTCAAGCTCATAAAATGAGCCTCTTGCCTCCAGAATGTACAAAATTCAATGTCATGCTATAAACTATGCTATCTTCCGCATTCTCCCTCCAACATACCATACACCAAGATGAATTCCAAAATATCAAACATTTCTTACAACCCTCAACGCGTCGAGAATGCTTTATGACATCGGACCGACCATGAAGCGGTTTTCTCAAGGCGTTCTTTGCGTTCCTCGTCCCTATTTGAGGTCACATTACTGACTCCTCTGCTCACTGGTCGATAACATTCATTATCGTAAAAACCATTATCCGATTACTTTTACAGCTGGCACGTATCAGCGTTTCTAAGCGGCACATCCTTTGTCCCTATGCGAGCATGCTTTTGCATGCACCGCAAACCACCATCGGGCTGTAGCAATGTACGAGTTCGCATGTTACTAAGACTGATGCTGCGACGTATCAAGTGCGCATTGACATCGGTCTCGAAGGTTCACATTTGCACATTCTCATAAGCATCCTTATTTTCCTCCCGTTTCACAGAAATTATCCGTGGCCGCAGCTTAAGCGATTCTGGTGCAAGATGCATTCGGTCGGCATTCATTCGGCGCTTGCCATCAAGCGGCAGCGCAAGAGACGCGACAATCAGCGCAAGGCCCGGGAGCGCCGCTACAGCATACAGAGCTCGGAAAGCGGTGACACCCATTCGCCGCACGGTTCGACACGTCGAAAATTTCACCCCCAGAAAGTGCACATCACCGATAATAATAATTTAGATACGAAAGTAAGTATGTCTACATCTTTTCGAGGGGGGAGGTACGTGTTCGGGGCGGTGGTCGAGCTAAATCTTGCCATCAGACATCAGACCGGGTTGCGAAAGATTTCGGTGTGAACACTGACTGGAAGCTCCAAGGCGGACACTTAGTTCAGGGACAGGAAATTAGATTGGACCACAGCACGCAATCGAGCGGGGATCCGGAAATTTATCCACTCGTCCTCTCATGTGCTCTCACACGGATCGCTTCCCTCTCCGCAGGTAGTCACCAGCATTGGTATGCTGCACATAGGAGTCGTGTTCGTAGTTTTCGGAATCTTTTTACTAGGCGCTGGATTTTTTCCAGATAATCTATCCAATCAACCGCAACAATCGTGGCACCTGCTAGGTAAGTGAAAGCACGTCAACCGGTGTCAGTGACACTACAACAAGTCGCCGCCTGCGCTTGACTCCGATCGTCTTATGCTTATCTTTCTCGCAGGCAAAGGCTCCTGGTGGAATGAACTGATCTGCACGGGCCTGTTTGCCGTCGGTCTGGGCATATTTCTAATCATTCTCAACTGTGTGATAAGTAATCGAGAGGAGCAGGATCTCGAGAGCTACGTCCAGCGGCAGCTGACACGTTCCCGGTCCGGTGAGTACACGCAAACCAGCATACCAGATCTGTGGGGCGTGGGGTTTTATTCCCATGAGTGACTGTGATGCCACTTTGGGAAATCATGACGAGGTAAATGCCACATCCAGTTAGCAGACACGACTTGACCGGTGGGCCGGTATTGACGAAGATCGAACAATGTTCTCTTTTTTTTGTGTTTCGTTGTGCACCGCTCACAATCCGATTAATAAATGATTAGATGAGGAATTTCTTTCGCAAGTCGCACATAAAGCGTCATGCGTTGGAACTGGCAATAATACATAGAGGACTGTCACACAACGCACGTCCGGCACTTCACTTTCGATTGACCTCCGTCAGTCAGCGACCAAATGAAAGAGTGTGTTAGTGTGTCTGGTATATAATTTAAGCGAAACAGTTCTGTAGTGCACGTCCAGCCAATTGTTTGTCGTTTTGGCAAGGACTACGGTCTAGGTCGTGTGTACGTGTGGTATCACGCAAGACAAAGGCAGTTGGCGAATAGCTACAATATATTATTCATCGTATCAAAAGAGCTTCACGGTCAGCGTTTTCTTTGTGCAAAGGTTGTACGACAAAGCTCTTGCATACCTTGAGTTCCATGAGTCGTTTCTTCGTCTAGAAAGTTATTGTTATTGTAATAAATATAATTTTAAACGTGTGACAAATACGAAACTCATATTTCTATAGCAATACAGCATTCCATTTTTTCGAATAATCTTTTAAAAAGCTCCACAAAAAAATGGCATCGATATCCCGTGTTGAAAAATATGACCTTTCATAAATGGCATTTTAGCATCAATTTATTTTCCGAATGGACAAAACTTTTGTGCTGTTAGGAATGTACTTCTTGTCATCGATATTAACACGGCGTGAACAGTCCCAAACCGCTCAGCATGACGGAACGTGGCTGCCACTTTCTTTTTTTATCCGGCACTTTCCTTTCGTCTGCCAAATTGTACGGAGAAACCTAAACGCCCTTTTTCACATTTTTCAGCTGGATAAGGTTGCCTCGGATTACTTGTCCATACAAAACAAAACAAATGTTCCTACCCCACCCGGTACCTGTGCCAAAGTGTCATATCATCCGGAAGGCACAGACGAACGGAAGCAGTAGGAGTAGAAAAAGACGTAAAATTTGAAATCAATATCTACGCCCATTGAGTGAAAGCTTTGATATTGCCGTAAAATACGCGAATATCGATTAATGATGCCGTCAGTAGCACACTGTGGAGGCTGTGAGAAAGCCACGCGGCCAGAAATAACCGCACATTCCCCATCCAATCGGAATCCATTTTCTGGCATGCCATCCGCCAGAGCTCGTCGTTTGCAACCGGACGTGCTCTTGATATCGGTCAACCCATGGCTGAAGCACGTCATAACCGTTGAGGCTTCTTAATGCCCGGTGGTTTTTGGCTTTGGTCGGGATAGATCGATCTCATTATCGATTGTGGGCATTCTGTTCTCTCTCTCTTTCTCTCAGTCTTTCTCTACTTTATTATTCCTTTCTTCTGGTTTATTATCTTCTTCGTTTTCTTTCTCTTTCCCTCTCTTTCTATCTCTCTATCCTTGTATAGGTCATCGACTGGAGCGTGACGTCGAGACGGGCGGACTAACCACACGCCATCATCGCAAAGCCATGCAGATACAGAAGGGTGCCGCCGAACGGGGCCTGGACGATCTTTCCAACTCGAATGTGCTGCTGACACCGACCAGCAGCGAAGTGGTTACCCCGACAACACCGTCCGGAGGTAAGCCAGGCGCACTCATATCCACAGCAACGAAAGGGCATGAAAGACCTTCTGTCGTTGCTTAGCAAAAACCCACCACCAGCACCACCACCATCACCAGCACAACACCAATCCATCACCATTCACCCTCGGCTTTCGTTCAAGTTCATTAGTACATTTTATATATTCTGCAACTAGCGCTCACACCATTCATTATGATAGCTTTTCCATCACCATCTTAGCTGCAAAGTATCACCATATAGACGCGGTTACTGTTTCTACGCCGTAGCCTTTCTGGTAGCCCTTTCATAGCACCCATCATCAGCAAGCACCTCATAAATTTGCAACCGTATCCCCGGGAAGCACATTAATCTTGTTTTATTCCACCATGCTGGTCAGTTTTTCGTTCTCTTTTTTCCAATTTTCTCTTTTCGTCTCTTTTTTTCAATTCTCCTTCCCTCATCTGCGCCTCACACATCACTCGACATTTTGGCTTCTTATCGCTTTAAAGTTTTTCGTTTCTTTCTCTCTATTTTGTTTCGGTATTTTATGGTTTGTTAAACTCGATAACATCATCTGTTCCTCTTTCTACCTTGGACGCGTTTTAAACTGGGCACTTAGTATGTGTGTGTGTCTGCTCGACTGGAAAGTGTGCAGATGCTCACCCCAGCCGCTGAGTAACTGCCCGCTATACGGTATGGATGGTGCATTCTCGATCGATAATAGCTTTGTTTGAGCGACTTGGAATCAGATGCTGCAGCAACACCGCCCGACAGTGTTATTGGGTTGCTTTCAGGCTGCCTTCTGCACTATCGTGGCCATACCGATATGATTTTATTGTATCCCGCTGCTCTCCCCACAGCTGGCATTCTGGTGGAACGTTCAAGGTCGCCGGCATTGCCGTTGGCATATTTTACCCTCCATTGGGTGGATTAAAAAGAAATTAGTTTTAATCGTGCCCAGTGCCCGTGTCCAACGCTTGATGAAAAATGCTAATTCATCTTGGGCGAGAAAAGACCCTCGATTCAGTGTTGCTAGGTACCAGTTTGTTGTGATGTTAGTATTGGTGCTGTCTGGTCGAGGATTGCTGGAAGAAGCTCATTTTGCTAGTTTATAATGCAAATGGGTTTGTTTTTTTTAAATAATAATCATACCGTAATTGTAATAATATGCACATTAACCAAATTGGTTGTTTAATAGCGTTGTTCATAATGAAATTTTATTACCTTATCGAATCAGCTCGCA
Organism: Anopheles coluzzii; assembly: GCF_943734685.1. NCBI lineage: Eukaryota > Metazoa > Arthropoda > Insecta > Diptera > Culicidae > Anopheles > Anopheles coluzzii. Next base: position 41,416,387 of record NC_064671.1, on the reverse strand, counting down.
CGCTAAATTGTGTGTAAAAACCCACAACACAAATTTTAAACACGTGTTGTTCAACTGATTGACGTATTAATTACTAAAATGAGCGTGTTAACAAGCCTGCAGCGTACATATGTCACAACAATATTTGCTTGCGTTCGCTTCCTCAAGCAGTTTGTTTTGCAACGAAAAAAAGCTAAGGCAAGAAAAGCAAAAAAAAACCCTATCCAATTAACATTATAGCCACTCGCTACACCCAACCTTTCCCCCCTGCTCTTGTTTTCTTTTAAACAATTTCATTTTTATTTGTTCTTTTATACACAATCGATCCTGCCCTTGTTGTTTTTTACTTCTATGCTCCTTACCCACACTCGTGTCGAATATTTCGTACAGCGAAATGATTTCATTACTCCTTCTCCCTTGCCGAATGGAGACGCCCAGCTCCGTTTAATAAGCGACCGGGCGCCTCCATATTCTGGGAGCGTAATTTGCATCGCTCGCTCGTAATAACGCGGCGCGACAGTTGATGCAGGCTGGCAACCGGGCTAATGAATATTCATAGCCCACCAACAGATGTATCATTCAAACCATTCGTTCAGCCGAACCGAATAAGCGTCCTGTATCAATGTTTGGGTAGTTTAATTTTGACTAATTTCAAGCTGCCAGTGCACAATGGGTAAACGTTTAGTGTGGTTTGTGTGAATGTTATGCATAAAAAATATTCTTTCTAATTAACTTCTTTCAACCCAGTTTAAAATAATAAAAAAAATAAAATAATATGTAAACAAAAATAATGCCATATATTATTTACGAACATTTGAGTTTTTATAACAAAACACTTGAAAACTATGTTTAAATTAATAATTTGATACTCAATGATTTAGTGGTGGGACAAAAATATAGATCTTTTCATTACTCAATTTAATGTAACTTGTCTAAACGTAATGCATTTTTATCAACATATGCTCAATTTTCAATCCGTCACATTGTGGTGAGCTTTTTTTTCTCACTGTGCAATAACGGTAGCACAAGTCACTACATAGATACCACAACTCCAATTTCCAGACCCTGATATTGTTCAGCGAATGTATCATGGGTGCAACAATTGCAACCACCATGCCCCAATTTCGTGCGCTGCCAAATTAATGTCTAAACCCGTCTATTGAATCAATGTTGGAAGAGTCTGGTAGTCGTTTTATACACAGTTAGCTCAAGGTGAAAGGTGGTTTTAGACCAAAAAAAACCGGAAAACAACAAACAGGTCGTAAGCAAACGATGTACCAACATGCCAGCTTCATATTTTTTGTAGACTTTTGGTTTTTGTGCTCCAAATAGACTTTGGGTTCCGATTACCCCCCCCCCCCCTCCCTCCTTGCTTCGTACGTACGGAACATCAGACACTTGACAGACGGAAATTGCACATCAAAAAGCTCACATACGTTTTATGGAAATGTATCACACCTTCGGGTGAGGTTTTGCTGCTCCTTTAAAACTGGCATGCATTTTCAAGCTATTCTTTTGAAAAATGAGCACCGATATTCTTTGCAATTTTATTTCATCACTTCCCCTCACACTCACGATCGGCTATCCTCACCGCAAACGGCATAAGCGTTTCCACCTTTAACTATTTACCTATTCATTTTGTCTTCTTTTTTTGTTCATTCCCTCTTGCTTCTCTTCATTCCCATCCTTCCATACTGATCTCACCCGTTTTATCGCCTTCTCGCTATACACACAACATCGACGCAACGCTGTTGTGGATACGCAAACCGGATGCTTCCACTGCATTTATGTTCATTTTTCACGGCCACATTTCGGCTATCAAATAACCCTGCATACCGGCATACCGGCCTCGCCGCTGCTCAAATCAAAAATATGCTGCTATGCTATGCGTTCCCTTTCTTCCCTCGTCCTTCTACTTCTTCTTCTTCGCCAACTGTCAACATTGGGTATGGTGATGGGTGCAACACCAATTGCTGGAACGTTGAATCCAAACACACTTGACACTGAAACCGACATCAAAATTCCATAAGGCTATGCTTTGTAAGACTATCACCGAGCTACATCCCGATCCTGGCGCCATGCAATCTGCGGAGCAAAGGGACACTGGCGCAAGGCAAGTTGAGCAAATATAAATCCATTTCCCCTAGTGGAAGAAACACTTCCTTACGTTTGGCTTCTTTTTTCCTCTTTCTCTCGTTTTTCAAACGTTTGATGTTTCTTGGTGTCGTTGTTGGTCGTTGTCTGTGTGTGTTTTTTCCCATCTATTTTCCTTTTTTTTAAACCCCCTTTCCGGCTTTTTGCTGTGCTGCCTGTGAGCCTGTACACACCCCGTTGTGGCGTATCTGTGTGATCGGCTTGCGAAACATACGATAGCCCTGATTTTGCTCGCTGTCCATTGTTGCTTCAACTGCCTTTTACTGTTTTTTGCTCTTCAGACCCATCCACTTGACCGTACGTGTACCATACCCATCCTGTTCATCGTCTGTATGTGTGTCATTATTTGTCAATGTTGAGGATCATAAATAAAAAAAATGTACATAAATCACCGGTGCATCAGTGCAATACTTCTGCATTATGCTGGTCTGTGTCAAATTGTCGTTTCTTCTGGGTCGACAAGCTTTCTGTCTCGTGCTTTTCTCGATTCAAATTGCAATTACTGTCATTGATGGCAATGCACTTTCCCTATGGTTGCCCCAACGGTAGCAATCAAACCGTAGGAATTTGTGAAATCTATTCTGTTCACAAAGGCGAACCTATGTTGTCATGACCCTTGGAAGCCTTATTGAATACAAGGAAAGATCAATAAACAAGCTCAATTGATCATTCATTGTGTTCGAATTTTGATACACATGAAATCAAATTGATAAATAAATAGGACATCTAAGTGAGTTTTCATGTTGTTTTCCACATTATAACTTAGCATTGTAAAGGAAGCAAGCCACAAAATGGATCGATTCTGAGTAAACTCAGCAACACAATCAATTAATTGTTCTTCTCTCATACACTGGTTCCTTTTAAATATAATCGTTTCGCATGGCACTTTTTTGCTACCATCAATTTCTTGTCCTTTCCAACTATTATCAATTAAACTATTTGATTGGAAAACTCTTTACGTTGTTGTGTTTTGTTTAATTCCACTTCGTTTCGCTACCCTCAAACTCATTCTCACTTTGGTTTAAACGCTGTCTGACGCACGTAACCCTTGATACAAACGAACAAACCCAACCACCGCCAACACCAATTTGCCAGTTCGTAATTGAAACTGCAGCGAAACATGTATGGCCACTAATTTGCCTAACTGCACGAAAAAGGGCATCCCGGTGCAAACGTTCGATTTAAAACGCAACTATCTTAAAAATTCCATCGACCCAGTCGATATCGATTTGGGCTAAATGCCAATGGACTATTTCAAATGGACACGATTTTGAAGGTATCACTGTGTTTTTTTTTGTTCACGAGAAACTAAAATAAAAAAAAAACTCCCCTTTCGTTTGCCCGACCGCGCAGTTTTATTTACGAACGGCACAAAAACTGGTGATTGCACGGTGTTGCCTCTTTCGTTGTTTTATTGTTTTCTATATTAATATTTTTTGTTTTCTCTCCACACTTCATCTCTTAACGAATTTTCCTCACACTCTAATACTTCTCTTTCTCTCTTTTCCTTCTTTCCGTAACACCTTCTGGGACTTTCTTCTGTATTCTTTGTGTTTTGTTATTGCTTTGGTTTACCTGTTTTTAACTTTTTTTTCTAAATTCTAAAAAAAAAATTATATCACCCTTCGAAATGCATGCACTACTACAGTTGCACTTATAATGCCAGCAAATTATAAACCACACGTTGAAATACTAATGTGATACTGCCATCCGTATATCCGTTGCATTGCAAGCCTCACGAGCCTGTTATTCTTAATTCAGCCACCGATTTGAATTGATAAAACCAAAAACTAGATAAACAATAAATATATAGAATAAATTATTGAAACCATAAGATCTCAACGTATATATTAAAAAAACAAGAAGAACAACCACAAAAAACTCTGATGCAATAATATTTAACGTAATGAGCGCAGAAACAAACCCAAAGCTATTATTAAGTGACGAGTTAAACTAAATAAAGCTAAACCAAACATGAAAGCAATCACCACCGTAAAGTACAAACTAAAATGTTCAGAAAAAAAATCCTAAATGTTAAACTATGAAATAGTAAACTTCTATGCAATGTATCAATGTGTGTAATTGTATCATCAACTAAAGCAATACGTTGCACCGTGAAATAGGACGATAAAAGTATAAATCATGTTAAATAATAAAAATAAACATAAATAAAACACACGCATTAAACGGTGCACAATTCACAAAGCCAACGAATGTTATTAAAACCAATATCAAATAAGCTTATTGCAAAAGATGAAAGGTGAATGTAAAAAAGAAAATATCTGTTGTTTTTGTGAGTTTCAGTTTTTTTTTTATTCTTTTTTCTATTTCTTCCCTTTGATATCTTTTTTAACATTCGCTTGTTTACTGCCTATCTGTAAAAAATCACACTACCCCTGCGTCCCATTCCTTCCCATTATTAGGTGTTTTATGCTCCAAACCAGACTAAAGCTCTTCGGGCGACATTGTGTTTCTGAAGTGTAGGCACGTGTAAGAGTGTGTGTGTGTGTATGAGTGACACAAAATGAAAGGTAGACATGATTTTTCCACCTCCATCATAATACAGGGTAATCTATGGGGACGCCGAATACGATTTCGAGGACAAACCGATGTGCCAATGATGTGTTTTTATGTGTTTAATGTTTAGTTCACACGTTGCATTCTTGTGTTGCATTCGCTTTGTCGGAACTGTTGTTGTTTACAAGAGAAAGGGAGTGAGAGAAGACACGTTTTGTGCGACATTTTTCATACCTTTCGAAACTGGTTTTTTTCTGCCTGTCTTTTCCTGATCGCATTTTTTCGCCTTTAGCTTTTACCGTCTTTTTCCACTTTTTCTTGCTAAAACCGTTTTTGCTCTGTCAAATCTATATTTTCTTTGATCGTAATTGTAGTGTCTCAAGCACTGCGCTACTCCATTTTCTGCACATCATTCCATCTTCTCCTTAGAATCATTTCGACTTTTAGAAAGCGCATTTCGTAGACGTTAATTTCCTGTAGGGAAACAATTCCTGTTCAGTTTATCATGGCTTTCCATATGCTTCAATTGGATTTTCGGTTGGTAGTGAATAGTCACAAACTTTGTCTTTTTATATCTTGTTTATTTCCGGGTCCTTTTACGACATCAAACCATGAAAAGAGACCCAACATAAACGAGGCAGTCTCTGTTGACGCGTTTTGGTTCTTGTGATGGAACAGATTTCGTCTTTTAAAACCTAACAATTTTTATTTTGTCACGCTTGTCTGTTCCCCTTGAATGGGTGTGTGTGTTTATGTTTTTTGTTAATTTTTGCAAAGATCTGTACGCGTGTTAATATGTGTTGTTTTGTTCTCCTCTGTCCTGCACTGATAAACACCACATAACTCAACGATGTCTTATTATTTTCCATCTCTCCATTTCTCATCCACGATCAATTAACTCGACCCCACCCTAAATGGCTGTCGCAACTGCAGTTCTGGGTGCTTCTGGTGAGATACTGTTGGAGAAAATTTTGGAAGAGGACAGCAGCTACGGCGACGCGGACTACTACTCCCGGAACGTGGGCCAATCGCCTCCCGGTGCAGATAACGATAAGCGACTGCTGCTGGGCAACGGGCATACTGGCGCCATACACATGACCGACATCTAAAAGCGGAGTAAAAGAGCGAGAGCGAGCGAGCAGGTGGCACGTGTGCAGCGTTGCGTATCGGTAGGCTGACGCGAATTGTGATGACGATTTTTGTAGTTTTGGTAGAGCTTTTTGCTGGTGGGTTTGAGGGGGGGAGGTGTAGTGAGAGAGGGAAATTAAAATGGAATCCCTCGGCGAAATAAAAACACACTGTTTACATCTTTTTCTGTCATTACGTTCGGATTTTGTGGAATGATCTTCAAATGTTACAGAACTTGTAGGTGATAGTACAAGTAAAATGTAGTTTTTTTTTATTTCAAATCTTCAAAACCATAACTGCTAAAAAAATAATCACTAAAGTTGATCCCAGGCTGCCCAGAAAATGACCATCCTATCCATTTTTATTTATGGAGAGAACCGAAATCAACTAAGCACTATTAAGGCAAGCCAGAATCTCGTTTAATACGTGGAAACGGGGGAAGATAAATCTTGTCCACTGCTTCCCGTTTTTATCCCTCCTGCCGGGCGCCATAAAATAATCGATGATGAAGTGTGGGTGCGCTCAGTAAAGCATAAGAAGGAACGTACGAACCAGCCAACATTAAAAAAAAACATAGTCAACCAGTTGATTGATTGACATCCGCTCGAATCAAATTAAATTCCCACTGAGATTAATCACCACGTGATCATCATCATGATCGGGAGAGCGGGATAAGGGAAAATCACAACCAGACGGTGTGGAGAAAGCATGGAAAGCTCGTGAACGCATTAACGCACCGTACGCGTAACACACAGTAAGCACAAGAAAAACAAATCCCGATAAACAACCATCATCATATCGCGCATATTTCGCCCAATATGCTTCAGACGCGCTCAGTAAGCTTTTTGGCCTTTATTTTCGTGCGGCTTGACGGATTCGGTCTCGTTTGGCAAGTTAACTAAATGTTGAGCAGGAACAAAAAGAGAAACTACTAAAGCTTCATACATATATATTCGGCTAATCACGACAGATGTTTCTATTTTACACAAATGAAAGTCTCATATTGTACGAAAAACACGGAAAAATATTTACGACACAGAGTGTGAGTGTGTGTGTATAAGTGCTGATTTTTTAACAAGTCATCGTAAGAACATTGATGTTGTAAGCAAGACTGGGTCAAGAGGTATTGAAAGGTTAAAATATGTCTCCATTAATCGTATACATGAATGTGAATGGCGTTTAGTACCTTTTTGATGTTGTGCATGTATTTTATTTACATTTCATCTACCATTTACCATCACAGCACGTGGAACAGTGACAGAGGTGTGCGATACTGCAGAACAGTAATGCGATCAAACATAAATCTACTTGTTAACACAACAACGGGAACGTTTTAAGGATATGGCGTAAGCCAACGTGTAACGCTGAGAATAATGAGGGAGAAAGAATTGTAATTAAATATGATAACATGATAACGCCACTTCTATACTTGCTATATGCGATAGGATAGGAAAGCTACTGAAAAGTTACCAACACAGGATCATCGATAGAAGTAAAAAAGTGCTGCGTGAACACGCTCTTGGCTCATCAGCGCTCATACCAACCTTTCTTTTTTCTACAATATTTAGTACGATCATCAATAGATGTAAACAGAACCTGGTGCGCTTAATAATCAGTCTTCTGTTTCATGTCTACGTGCAGCACAGCAACAGTAGTAGAAACAAGCATTTGCCTTACCGGCTCAACGTCTCTTTGCGTATCAGCAAACTTACAGTACCACATGCATTTAACAAATTCGCAGTTAAGTAGTAAATGGCTTCATGGCCTACATACTTGCGACAAAACAAAACAAAAAATCGATCGATAATTAGTTAAGAAAAGGAAAATAAAAGACATTCTTCTCTGAACGCTGATGGAACACAACTGTACACCAAAGAAACACGTTTCGGGCAGCATTTCTAATACCAATACCGTAAACAATCAGCAAGAAGAGGCGGATAGTTAGTGAAATGTGACAAAAAAAAAAAACAAACAAATATACTCCACACACTGTAACTGTGTACAATGATTGCTCGGTGTAGTTCGGTTTCGAGTTTTGGTTTTATTTTTTGCTTCGACAAGCTCGAGTAATCATTTTACTGCCAAGTAATAAAAGGGTAAACGCGCAACACACCTGTCTCCTGGGTGAGTTTGAAGGTACTATTCATCGTTTATGAGGCAAAACCCGGGAACGGATAAAAGTTTGGTTGGTAATGAACACATTCTCGGAAAACATATTTTCTCTTTCCCGGAACAATACGCTTACGTGAAACTTTTGTGGCAAAATGGGGGAAAAAAGAGTGGAATCAAATCAAAGAAATTGTGACAGAAAATTAAGGGAGAGATTCCGAAAATAGCTTAAGATTGATGTGTCTTTATAGAGTTTGTATGATTTCGCCTATTAATCTTCATTTTTAGTACTGAAGCGTGTGACTGATCGAAGCGTAAACATAACTGAAACTCAATTAGATCCCTACACAATAAACATCAACTTCACGTTTCATCAATTACCCCGGGGTGATGGGTAAAAATTAATTCTTACAAAATACATTTACGCTCCCTTGCCCTTCTTCACGCCATCTTCAATTAATTTCCATTTGCGCACTTCAAAATAATTCCCGAAACACGTGCTAATTGGTGCCCATAGTTCCATGACCTTATAGTTTGCGATTCAGCACTACTTGTACCCCGTTCGAGTTGTTTATCGTTTTAACAGGAGTGCACAACACAGAAACCCATTCAGGCGTGTTTGATCTCTGTCAGGGAAAATTGGATTGTGCTGGAAAATTTTACCGCCCCAGCTCGGCTCAGCATTTGTATAATCAACATCAGCTGACGCAGAAGGCAAATGTTTGCACGAGTCCCACGATATGGGACTCATCCTTTCCACCACTATTAACAAACACACATACACACACCCACGTACACACTATCGAAGAAACCTCTTTGATACAGTCGTGTGGTAAATAGTTTGCGGGTGATTACTTTGCAAGATTCAAGCCATACTTCACGACCTGTTTACGTCCCAGCTAGTGAAGATGTTGCGCATTATCTTCATCCAGCGCTCGTCTATCAACTCTCGCCCTCGTCTTTGAGGATAGACGGTAGCATATAAAATATATATATAAACGTTTCGAGACAAGCTTACCGGCAAGCTCGTGAATTTCGCGAATTTGTGGTTTTCTATTCACACACGCTTGCCTTTGTGTGTGAAACTGTGTGGATTGTCGACCATAGAGGAACAGGGTACAGGTTGTTAAAAACGTTGTCTAAGTTTTACCTCCCACCAAGGAATCATTTACAACTCATGCGTGTCATATGGCGAAGCGGTAATAAATAACAAATGTGGTACCTACATTGACAGTGCTTCATTTTACACGGCAAACGTAAAATCGCAATCAAAGTGTTGAAAATATGTCTTCGGAACATTAAAGTTTAATGAAAAAGGGTGAAAAGCGTGAGCGTAGGGAATACAGTGGAATTACCAGGGAAATTAATGTTTAATTATTGTGATTATTTTTTCATATAATTATAAACATTGAAAAAATTAAGAACAAAATTTCAACACAAGGGATAAAAAACATAAAAATCACCAAATAGTGAAAAGAATGCAAAAGAAGAGATGAAAATGGACGTTTGCGAATTTGTTGCGAGAAAGCAAAGGATAACACATTTAAATGTAACACACTTTCATGAAAAACAAGTGAACAAATGAATGTGTATTGTGTGATCACTAACGAGAATCTCCAGAAATTATTCCATATCCCGAGACACATCCTGTGCACCATTGATGATGACCTGAAAGATAGCGAAAACCGAAGAATCCTTTGTCACAAAAACTTGAAAAGCAGTTAAAGAGAGTATATGCTACCTTACATTCGAAAGGATACTTTTCGTTCAACAAAGAAAGTACTAGAGATGTGTTTTGTTTCTATCACACTGTTAGGTATCGAAAATGTTGGATGTTTTTTAGCGTCGTTACTATGGAAGAGATATTTTTTAAAAGGAAAGGTAAACACAAAATCTGTCATGTCTCCTGAAAGAGATGAACAAATGCATAAACCGGACGTGGATACGTAGGGCAGCAAGGTAGAAGGCAAAGAGGTAGATCGCCATGCGCAGGATGGAAGCAACATTTGCTACACAAACGTTTTGCGCATCGGTATGAATCAATACACCTAAAACACATGATATATACTCCGACCAATTTATAGCTAAGATCTATTTTCAATCTTTTTCTATAAGCATGTTTAAAGTGAACGATCGTCGTCACTTTGTACGCGATCGTTCAATCGTATGCGGAAGCGTAGAAATGAAAAAAACGTAGCGCAAAACAGAACAAAAGGGAAAACATGTTCCACAGTCTCAATAATACACACAAACAGATAGAACTTCTAGCACACACACACACCAGATCACTAGTCACGGCAAAAAAAAGTCCCCCAACCCAAGTTAGTGGTTTTCTACGGTTAACTCGTAACGACAACGACGTGCTAGAATTACACACATAAAACTTACCGTGCGAATAATAAGTTCGTATGGTAGATTTTGCTGCACAAATAAATCGCTATTATGATCACTGTAAACGTTCAATAGCTAAAAAACAAGTACGACACTTCCCTAAAGATCGACAAGCAAAGTTTGATGGTGGTGAAGTGTTAATTAAAAGAAATTGAATAGGAATTGCACACACACACACACACACACGCACGGATGGATAAAGAAAAGGCAAAACGAAAAGATACATAACGCATAACGCTAAGCATTAAGGCTAGGCTGAAACTATCTTCCGAATCAAACGTTCTTTTTTTTACAATTGTGTCACGATAATCTATTGCAAACGGCTGTACACTGTATGATGTTAGCAGAAAAATTGCATGTAAATCAATTTTGCACAAGCGTTTGATGTGAAGTGATTCCTTCGAAATTATTGGTTCACTGTTTTGTGTATGTTAAGTTTTGCAACAGCAAAATACCATCTTCTGTGTTATTTAGTTCTATCTGTCGTCTAAAAGTTAATGAAATTATTTCGAGATCTAAAAAGACATTGCTAACATTAACAATAGCACCATAACAGTATAATATATCATGAGAAAAGTTGGTGGAATGTTTAAAAAAAAGCAAGAACATGACATGTTCAGGCCCTAGTTCGTACATACATAAATCGGTATTGCCTTTCGATAGTCGGTTTTGTACAAACATTCATATTTAAGATATTGCAAATCTGTTACCCGATAGAATAGTAGGACGAACGAGAAGATAATTCACCATAGTCTCTCAATACACCGTATAATCCCCTCCGTTAATCAATAAATCAAACTAACGAATTTATGTTGCCAATACCTTATACGACATTTGTTTCTACAACACACGCAGTCATACACCATTTTCGAATTGAATCTTTCGCTTGTATAAGATGCCAAAATAAGTAAACAGATAAAAAAGAAGAGGAATAAAAATCATGTGTATCGCATTTTAGTGCCATGCACGGACAGGTTCACTTAAATAACATCTGCATCTGGGTAAGGGAAATTGCGCTACAATTTACTGTAAACTATAATTTATAATGCTATTGAGCGGGATTTTTAAACGATTAAAAATCTAATGCTAAAAACGGTTATATTTTAAAACCGAAACCGAATCTGATTTCGCTAATTAAACACGTGACTGCATTGTAAATGTGATCAAACGGTAGTAATCATACTTCGGAATGGAATGGACGATTCCCAGTCCGAATGGCAAGCCACTAGGTACGTGATGGTGTAACATGTAACTAACGCACGCATACAAATACATTCATTTTACACATTTATTACAATTACGGAAATGAGGTAAGGGAAGAGAGGAAAAATTACTATCTATCGACACCTCGTCGAACCTGACAGAGGCTGTGTGGAAGAACGACCGGAGTAACACAAACTAAGAGCGAATGTCGTTCGAATAAAACATACAATCTGAATCATAATACTTCACGTTTGATGAGCACGTTTAATCTTGGAAAGCGGGCGAGATTATTGGAGAGTATCTTCCAAACAAAAAACAACAAAATAAAACAAAGAATCGCACCAGTATCAAGAACAGCAAACGGTGGAACGGTATTAACGATAAGTGAACTAAAGAAAATTACCGTACTTGGACGTGGGAGCACCTTAATTACAGTGGTAATGTGTAGGATAAATTTCTCAGTACAGTACAGCAACAGCAACCACACTAATAACATCAAATTTCCATTGCTATATGCTTTATTTAAGGGCAAACAAACAAAACACAAACCCAAAACAAAACAAACGTTAAACTATAAGAATGCAAGCATTAAGCATAAGAAAGCGTATTACATTTGACTTGAAAGCTTCAGTGACAGAGAGCAACAAAACGATGCAACAAACGGTCAAAAATAGAGGGTGTTGAATAACAGAGAGAGAGAGAGAAAAAGCAAGCAAGCGATTGAGCATCAACGTTTAGTCAATACGAAGAAAAACACCTATACATTGAACTAAATGAAGTGAGAAATAAATCGAATATTCTGAAAATCTTACATCGTGTGTTTGTGAATGATGCATTTGCTTTCAATTTCATGTTTTATTTCACTGTTTTAAAAGATTGTTCCTTACCAATCCCTATTCTATATCGTAGCAGAAGCTGACTCATCGCGTTGGCGAACATTCTTTGCTTCTGGTAGCCGTTTCGAGGCGTAACTTTTTGTTGCCCCGCTTTATCGCCTTCTGTTCCATTTCCTCAAAGTGACTGATAAACATGGCTTTTAGGGCGGGATAGAACTTACACAATGTTGGCAAATCGTCCAGCGTTACTTCCATGTTGTCGAAGGCAATGCCCAGATCGGTGCCCAGGCCCGTCTGCTGCTGATCTGGCCGGAGGCGGGGAATTTTGGCGTACCGCTGGCTAAAGTGTGTTAGCAGCGTGTATCGTGCATTCATTTTACGGCCCTGTTCGATCGCCTGCGACAGTGTACTGTGCATTTTGATGCGTGCCTCCGCTGCTAGTTCATCCTCCATCGTTGCCTCGTGTATGAGCACGGTCGAATCACGGCCCAGCTCGATCAGGCTTTCGCAAGGCATCGTGTCGCCACTGTACGTGATTTTTACATCTCCTTCGATGTTCGTTTCCGGGTGCGTTCCAAGCGATGCCACTTTCAACGCGACCCCGAACGAATGGGGACAGTGGCGAACGCGACAGGTGGCAATCTCCTTGATGCCCAGTGCTAGCAGCTTTTCATCTTGTAGAGGATTTTCCAACTAAAAGCAAATGTCGTTAGTGTGTTTTACATGTGCACAATCCGAATTATTAACTTACCAGATCAGCATTCTTTACAAGCACATAGTCTTTGTGGATGGTTTCGAACCGACAATCGTACAGCCTCAGCCAGTAGGAAATTTGTTCCGGTGCCACCAGAGTTAAGCGTTCACAATTATCACCCAACAGCTTCTTGCGAGCTTGTAACAGACCAATCAAACCTGAAAGTGACATGAATTGATACAATTTTTAGCCTTTCACAATAGGAATTTGTAAAAATTTAGAAATGTATGTCATACCTAGATGATGATCTGCATGTAGGTGAGAAATGTAGACCGTTTTTATCGATCGCAAGATTTCTTCTGCTTGCTCTTTCCCAAAAACTCGCCATATCTGCCCCACGGTTCCTTCGCCACAGTCCAACAGTATCGATGATTGTTTGCTAAAACGCGTAAAAGTGCATCAATTTTACCAAATGCGAACGATACATGCAACTGCTGATCAAAAGTGTATGCAAAAGTAAATCTTACCTAGTCAAGATCAAAATAGCACTAACGTTTCGCGTTTTGTTCGGAATCGATGATCCGGTGCCGAGAAAAATTAAGCGTGGAAATTGTTCTGCCCTAACCGCGGCAGACCTTCGAGCGGTGTGTTGTGCGAGTTGTTGCTTCAATTCAGCAAGTGCCTCTTTAAAGTCCGGTAACAGCTCCAGTTCATTAAGGTACTCCTGCGGATTCAAGGATGCCTCCAGCGTTCTAGAGTAATATTAAAACGGATGTTGGCATAAACAATGGTATAATTAATTTGGTCTCATTTCTTACCTATCGATGCCTTTCGGAGGTCGAATGTGCATGTAACTCAGTGAAGACGATCGCACCAAATCTGTGTCGTTTGCTGGAGGATCCGCATACTGATTGTTTTCCTCTCTGCGTTGAAATAGAAAGAATTGTAATAATGGCGAAAGCTTTCGTTCACATTGTCATATACCTTAGAAGCGGGAAGATTTGTCCATCCAGTTGGTTCAAGTGATACTGTATCCGGTGTGCCGCAATGTACCCGGAAAAGCTATTCACCTCGTTCAGCGCAATATGCCTGGTGCTGGCGGAAAACCGGTCCATAAACTGTCGATACTCATCACAGCGCATCACATCGAGCGGACTGAAGTGCACCACAAAAATGGCCTGATCGGATTCTTCCGCCGCTGTTTGCTGATACTTCTCAAACAGTTCCGCCTTTGCCACGAAATCGTCCATGTACTCCCGGCTGGGAATGTCGATGAACATGAACACCGGACCGGGATCATCAGGCGCCCGCACCTCACACGATCTCACAACGCGACCATCGGGAAGCGTAACATCGTTGCCATTTTTCAGCTGTCCCAACAGAGGCCCGGGCGGAACACCCAGCTCCACACACTTCTCTAACGACAGCTGCCCATGGCGTGGTTTCAGCTTGCAGATGTAAGCCATTACCGAACTTTCCTCCCGCTTTGTCCAGTTGGTCGATTGAACGGTTTTAGCAGCATCCGATTGGGGCTTTTGAAGTGTTTCCCGTTTTCTCTCGTACGCATAGTAATCCGTGTCGTCAACGGTGGCTTCATCCTGGTTTTGGTCTTCGTCGGATCCGGCTTCCCTGGTACCGCTGGCCGGTTGCCGATTGATCACGACGTAGCGAAGCGTCATAACATGGTCCTCGTACACATCCCCCGTCGCATACTCGGACGCTTCCACTTTCATGTCCTTCAGTATGACGAACCGTCGCATCGCTTTGAACAGCTCGTCCAGCCCGGGCGGTCCGTGAAGCGACACGGCCGGTACACCGACGTCTTGCATCGTCAAGCAGATGCCTGGCAGGCCGCCGATCCGTTCCCAGTTGGTTCGTGTCATGAAAATGTTTTCCAAACAGGACAGCTTCGTTTTATGCTCGTACGCCAACCTTTGCGTACCTTCGCCACAGTTGAACAGGTAGCGGGTTTGGTCCGTAAACAGATACACCGAGGCCGGTGTGCCCGGTGCACCGCATCCCAACACCTGCAGGTTCACGATGCCGGGTGAAACTTTCGACACCTTTTGCTTCAGCTTCAAACGTTGCTTCTGTGCCTCGGCAATGTGTTTCGGATCGAGCGGCATTTTGCTGAGCAGCTTGTTCAATTTCTTATGCGCAGAGTTCCAGCGTACAGGCACTTTTGATCTAACTACATTAGAGTTTACCAATCTGCTGAATGTATACATATATTGTGGACTGGTGCTCACCGTGCTCACAACCGAAACGAAAACTTAACAACGTGCAACGTGCAGAAATCATATGGTTTGGTAGCAGCTTCCCTGACCAATCTTGACAAGTGTTTGTTTACATCAAAAGCCGGCACATCGATGAGCATGTTTTTTTTAAACAAAAAGCAAATTTTTCAACTGCTTTAAATAGACATCCATATGAACTGAAAAAAACGATATTTAAGAGGACGTTTTCGATTGAAAATCAAATTATTCCTACCTGGATCTATTTTTCACTACCGGCATTTTCAAAACTCTTGCTTGATATATTATGAAGTTAGTAAATTTTCTTGACACATTTAAAACATATTTTCCTATCTTAATTGTTTTAATGTTGTTTCAAGTTATATTAAATACCTCTGATATTATTTATTTTAAAATAAATAAAATGAAGTTAATTCAATTGCCATATTACATATTTCAAATAATTCTGATGATTTATAAAGACATGGTTGTCACTTGTGATGTTCTTAGGGGCGACCCGCTGTGTTGTAGCGCAAACTCTGGGTAGCCATTTTGTCCTCCGAGAAAGGTAGCCATTTTTCATCGGTCTAGCTCGCGTCGTGAAGTTCGGTCACGTAGCTCCGCATATTGTTTGATTGCAGGCGCTTTACATATTAGGCAGATTAATTAAAGTGTTTTAAAACGTTATTACTCGCTTGTGGATAAGTGGCAACTCGGGGAATCCATCAAAATGAGTGGATACGCACGTCCGCCTCCGAGAATAGATGGAATGATTTCACTTAAGGTAAGAGACCATTATCTTTTTTTCCATGCATTGCTTTATCTCGTGTACGGCATAAATGACCTCGGTAGTCCCTATCTGCTGCATGAAGGCGATTAAAAGTTATCCGAGATTAAACTGTTGGTGGGTCTTGTTTCCCTCAACGGCTCTAAGCTAGAAAGCCACGTCCACGGGAACGCTGGCTAATGCGTAGTAGGGAGAAAGTTGGACATGCCATACCGAGAACTGGTATAACATCCCTCCATATTTTAGCATATGTTGCAGATGAACTGGAAACCATTGCTGGAATGTATCGTGTGTGTGTTTGTACTTATGCCTGCGTTTGTTTTTCAGGTCGACAACTTAACCTACCGCACAACACCGGATGATTTGAGACGGGTGTTTGAACGTTGCGGAGAAGTCGGAGATATTTACATTCCCCGCGATCGACACACGCGTGAAAGCCGTGGCTTTGCCTTCGTTCGGTTAGTTGGTGTGATTCAGCGTAATGGAATCGTTCAAGGTTATGTTCAACATGCATTCTTTCCCGCCCTTTGCATTAGATTCTATGACAAGCGTGATGCCGAAGACGCACTAGACGCCATGGACGGACGCATGTTGGACGGCAGGGAGCTCCGCGTCCAAATGGCTCGTTACGGGCGGCCAACTTCTCCACAGCGTCGCGGAAACCGATACAACGGTCGCGAACGGGGACGCTCCCGTGAACGCCACCGTCGCCGCTCTCGGTCTCGCAGTCCCGAGCATCGGCGCCGTTCGTACTCTCGCTCTAAGTCCCGTACACCGCGCTCCCGATCGGGCAGTAAATCATCTCGCGGCAAGGATTCCCGCTCTCGCAGCCCTGCCGAACGTGGACACTACTAGTGAGACGATGTGTATATTTTATTAAGGTATGTTACCGTTTAAAATTTTTACATTTTACAAGATTTGCAGATTAATATTAATTGCATTTCTCATGCTCGTTTCAGATCATCCATCTACAATCGTTGTGAGATGGGAATATTTTTTTTGATTCTGACGACACACGTCCACTGGATAGGAACCAGGTAAAACATTGAAGCCCATTATTTGTTTGTTTCCCTCTTACCTGTCCCTTCGCGAACTCAATTCGTTGGTCTACGTTTTTGTATTGGTATAAGTACCCTGCACAGTGGTTTGCTACACATGCGAACCACATCTGATATAGCCGTAGTGTAGCGTACGTATGGCTTCGTTGAAATTCATGTACCAACTGAGAACCTCTCAAACCTTCCTGATGTATTCGTAACCCAATTTCCCTTCAGAATTTCGGCCATCATACCAAAGCCTCACTTTCTTTAAAAAAAAAACAAAACGAACGCTCATTCTCAGTGCGGTGTTGAATGTAGGAACGCTACGGTTGAAGTTGGGAAATTTTTACATAAGTCGTTCTGAATCGGATTGCCACTGCCGTATGTGGTTCCGCCTCAAACGGGCATATGATGCATCGGAATACGTCCGATTGCTGGAAGATCTTCTTCTCGCGGTTTAAATCTTCACTAAAACAGTTTCGCTTTATGTTTTATGTTTTTATTTTTCGTTCGTATTAGTAACAACGACCCGAACATATTCGGTACGCTTTTTTTCGCGCTGACACATTTGTGTGCAGCCTTTTTTGAGCCCTTGCTTTTTGTTCTGTTTGTTTGATTCAATTTATACTAATCGATGTCGAACGCGCACGGTTGCAATGGCCGCGCGAACAATACACCCAACACAGTATCAATCTGTTTAGCCCACCAGTACCGTTAGCTCGTACTAAATGAACTACCTGTTTCACCATATAGGGCAACTTGCGGGTTTGCAGCTGCTGCCTCCCAGCGCAGAATTGCCCCATCCGGTAACTGCTTTCCATTCCTGAGTGTCTTCTGCAAAACGCTGTCGCCTTTTTGCATCTAGTTTTCGCTGGGCAAGACAAGACACACACATTCTCTCTCTCTGTCTGATAGAGTGGAGCGGAAAGGCGAACGTGCGTGTGGATGAAGGAGGAGAGGCAGCGAACGCGGAGAACGTTGCTGCGAGATCAATCTGCCGCCAGTCAGTGTCCCGTTCGTCACCGCGTTCTGCTGTGAGCCAGTTTGAGCGAAGGGATATGTATGCAGGCAGGTGTTGCGGCGTAGATGTTGATCCTTGAGCTGCAACCCTTCACGAACCGAATGCTTGCCGTGCTGTGGTGGCGTTAAGGAGTATCGGGGTTATTCCGTACCCGGCGGCCGGTAAAAATGGTGATGCAGTGCGCTGGTGATGCTGGAGAAGTGGCCCGGCGTCCAGACGATCGTCCGCTACTTGCCCGTGGGAACGTTAGGAAAAAAGAGACAAAAGTTCCGAATCATCCATCCGCTTCGACAGCAGGTAGATCTTGTTCGGAGAGAAGAGCGAAGGCGGAGTGTGGTCCATTTGCAGGCAGGCGGTTTCCGGTTTATCCTGTCCCGGTGCTGCCTCAATGCTCTCGGATCGCTGCTTTTATCGGCCGCCGAATGGAGAAGCGATAGGCGGAAGAAGACGTGGCATGTGTGTCGTCGGCTTCTGTTCCGGCCGCGGGTTTCCGGTTTCGGTGCGATGCTGGAGGGGACCGCTGCTGCATCTGGGTGGCGTTGGCGGTGTTCTAGATGCTGCTGCTGCTGGTCCTGAACTGGCGTGAGAAGACTGTTGGTGTGCTTGTGCTCCGTCCGTCCAGAAAGTCCGTCCTGTTTCGTCTGTGGCGAACGTGATTTCTTCGTGTTCTGCGTGTCTTTCTTCTCTTCTTCTTTTCTTCCAGCTGAAGTAGTGTGTGTGTGTGTGTGTGTGTGTGGATGTGTGTGTATGACTATCCTTTTCCTCAATTTCCAAGAATCCCTTACTTCTACTCTCTAGTAGATGCTGTTATTGTGTTACTTTTAGTTTTGTTTTTTTTTATTGTTTCGCCACTGCTTATCTCTTTCTGTACGTTTGTACATCTCTGTAACATAACACTACAATGTTGGATCCCGCTTTCGAGGTTCCAAACGACAAGCATGCACACACACGTTAACACTTACACATAACTATATTGTACCATAGAGCTTTTAACAGTGTTACCTTACATGTCTGTCCCGTCTTGCGGTGTTGGAGATGCCCCTCCAAATGCGGAGAAGCTTCACCTAAACTGATTAGTAACGACGGATCTGGACCGAGGCGTGTATATGTTTGCCGTTTGCTGATATCTTCTTTAAGAACTTGCACGGCAACGCGATCAAATACGGCTGGGTGAGGATGGAGATCATTGCATGGAAAACCGCATCGAGCCACGGCTGTGTGTGTGTTGGCGATTCTTTGGAGCTCACACTTCTGCTGGTTGCGCGAGCTGATAAAAGCAGCACAAGAGAGGAAAGCCTGCTAATTTTGGGGCCTTTAGAGTAAAGTATGGGCAGACGACACCGCCGCTGTAGCAGTGTAAAAGCAGCAGCAGTAGCAGCGACAGTAGCAGATCATAAGCACGATCGCATTTTGTAGCATCTCGAGCAGCTGTGCGAGCGATCGTGTAGGAAACGGCCTAACGTTTTAGGCACAACTAAACTCGACGTACAAGATCTTTGAAGATCGAAGCAGAGAGGGGTAATGCACGCACCAGCGGCGACGCGATTCCTACACAACACACTTCGGTGGAGAGCACACAACAAACAGCAATGTGTCTCTGAACAATAGTTGTACTGTTGTTGTGCTCTTGTTTTCATCGGTTCGTGCCGCCATCAGTAACTGCACGGGCAGCTCTATTGCGTGACACATCGTGTATAAGCTGTTTATACTGCGGCACAGCTACTGCTTTCCAGCGCAGAGCAGAAGAAGGTGGTTGGATAGCAGAGAAAGGAGATGGAATTGGATGGAGGGTGATGAACAGATCAAAACGCGTTTTCAACGAGCCACTCGTAAAAACAGTCACGTCCTGCTGGACAGGCTGGCAGGCGGTTAAGTTCTGGAAATTATTTCGGATGTTACATTTTTCTCTTCGTTTAGCTGTACAATTACTTCTTATCTTCCCCCTGTTCGGCGTGTCGACGAGCAATGCTGAATGAACCAGTTAGAACAATTCCCAACAGTATGCAGTTTTATGTTTTTGCAGATTGAACACACAACTAATACAAATAATTGACAACCGCGCAACAATCAACATGAGAGACACAACGTTATCCGCGTACACGAGAGTGTGTGTGTACCATTCCCAACTCTTCGACCGACGGAAGCGCTCTTCATTTCTGCTTGGAACAACAGGATACGACCATTTAACAACACACACTCACTGGGGACAATGCGTGTAACTAACTTCGTAAGGTTGGGTGCGTATAATAGGGAATAGTACTGTAATAAGAGCGAATTTGGTTTGAATCTTACGTGTTTGCGTAAAAACAGAAAAAAAGAATTAAATGAGTGCATTGCGGTACACCACTGCAGAGTGTGCAGAAGGAGCTAACGTTTCAATTTCAATCGTTTTGCATCGTTCTCTCAAGTCGTGAGGGGTATCAATTGTAAGCATAGTTGAATTGCATACCAACTAAGAGAGGAGAGCGACCATCTTCGTCGTGACAAAAGTGAAGCGAAACGAACACAGTTTGGCGGTGTAATACTAGTTAAATTCTACGGCATTTTCGTACACCTGTATTCCCTTCCCTCGGTGGCCACTCATCAACGTCGGCTGGAGCTGTGTTTTACTTATTTTCTTTAGCAACATTATTACACATTATCAGAAAACTGTAGCAGCGCATGCAAGCAAGCAGAGAAAACGGTCACGGTAAGTGCGGAATATGTACTGTTTGGTGGCCGCCCTGGGAATGGAATGGTGTTTTAATATACTTACGTTTTTGTAAATTTCCATCAGCTTTACGTCTTTCAATATAGTTCTTGATAACAAGAAGCAACAGCAGAGAGAGGGAGAGATCATATTTAAGCAGTAAATTCGTACAGATTGTACCTTACAAAGCCAGCGGCAGACGGCTGCTTTTATATTTTCTAGGGGCTGCGGGAATGTGTGCTTATGGCTTTTATAAACACACACACATACACTCGGTTCAAAGCAAGAATTGTGCACTGTTTTATAATTCAAAGCAACTAACGAAGGCAAAAACACTCGTGCCAATGGTTTTGAAGAGATAACGGCCGATAAAAAGGGGAATTACTGTACTTTTTCGCGTATATATTTCACAATCCATAAGTTCTGAGAATTGCTCTTAGAACAGAAACGGTTGTGTTTAGTCCGCAAAATGTACGATGATTCAAGGACACCCATGGCGGTTAGGGTTAGTTTTTCAGAAGTAAAGCTCTAATTATGATTTAAAAAGACGCGATTGGCGACGAGTAAAGATTTTCGAAAATAAAACGCTTTCATTTTCAATCCGCTCTGTTATCTGTAGTAGTGCTAATTGTAGCGGTTCACATTGAGTTGTGCCCTGAGCACGACACCCTATGTGGCCAGGTATATATAAAATGATCAAATAAAGATAAACGACAACTCTATTGCACACGTGTTAATTTTTTACTTTCAACATCAAAGCTGACATAATTGCAAGATAAATTTCGTACATCGAACTTCTGCTGCTGCGTCGTCGAGTTTTAATAATTGAAGAAATTTCCATCCCCGGACTGGCGCGAATAGCCAGGATTCGTCAACGGTGTGTGCGGTCCGGTATTCATCAATTTGACACTGTTCGGCGAAGCCTTCTCCTTCAGCCCACCGATAAGGAGTGGATGCTTGAGTGGGATGATTTTTTCCGGACTCAAATCACGTGTGTTGCGCAGTCGACGGAACGTGCTCCGGCCCAGCGTTTCTTCCTGCAGCACAACGTCATTCTTGCCGAGAAACAGATCGTCCGAGTGGTTGTACTGGGCGGCTAGCGTAATATCGAGGGAATCTACTGGTATTTGGCTGGAAATGGTAACGATTTCGTTTTAAATTGGCTTTCTCAACTGGCAGAGTTACAACCACAAGGAGGCATAACATACCCATGGTTAGCGAAGTGAGCTGCTCGCCTTGCCGAACTCAGCGTTTGGTGGTAGAACACACGTTCATTAGGTGGCAACGAATCGGACCATCGTTTTGAGGGCTGTGTTTCCGGTGGTACTGGTAGCGGCCTCCGATAGACTCCTTCGCCTTCGATGCAGGGAATGTGTTCTTCGTTTCGTTCACGCTTTATCGGTGTTTTCGGTTGTTTCTGCACCATTGCCTTTTAACGTAGAGGAAACCACTTCACTCAAAATCAACTTTCAGATATAAATGCTAAAAAACAACGAAACGGTTAACAAGTTCTCAAGATTTATTCGTTTCCTAATAAAATTTCACTTCCTCGCACTCGATACAGTACTTTCTGGCCCCCAAAGCCTGCTAGACGAGTTTGGATTGGCTCAGGCAACATTGAAACATATCGCCTTCTACGATATAGCAACAGTGCGGCGATACTAGCGGTCGGTAAGGTTAGATGATGCATAGGCATGCTGAAAGGATGTGTTAAATCGATTTTGCTCCACCCTTCTCCTGTACGCAACGCACACAGGGCTGTGTGGTGGAACATTACCATACCGACGCATGCAACTTCCGGTCGCATTTCCATAGTAACTGACGCTCCCCCCTTTCAGCAGTCCGTAGTAATCGTTTTCGGTACCTTTCTCTCCGGCGATTCGCTATCGGCCTTGACATCATTCTGCGACTCCTCCTCAGCGGAGTCTCCTTTGGGAGTTCGTTTTTGCTTCCGCTTATTCTGATTCTGGGCACTTTTTAGCATTTTGTTGTCGCTTACCCTAGAAAAGAAGGAATCGAAAAGAATGGCATGATTTAATGTTCACTCCTTCACGTTCGAACACGGTCGATACAACGCAACGTACATTTGTGTCGCCCGCGTTCCAGGGCCCCAGTGGGCGGCAGGATTCTCCGGGAACCGGCTCAACGATTCCTTCCGGCTGGGCGGGTTCGCATCCGGATGTATTTCATCGATATTGTACACTTTGGCCGGTTCCTTTCGTAAAATGGCCGTCAGCGGTACGCCCTCCAGAAACCGGTCAGCCTTAACCGGGTGTAACCGATGCCAGCAGCGCAAAATGTCCCACAGCACACCGATCGGTGCATCGGTTTTGATTGAGGTACGGCTAGCGTGGGAGTAGGACACCCGAAAGCCGGCATGCAGCAGCGCGGACCGTAGCTTTAGCATTCCGATCGATTCCAGCTTCAGTATGCCACACATGCGGTCCAGCGTGTAGTACAGTGGCACATCGTGCAGCTCCTCTCGGATCACCGTCAGCGTGCCATAGATGCGCCGGATCGTCGTCAATCGCTTTGAATCCTCCTGCTCCACCGTCTGCAGCAGCTCGGCCAAGAACTGCTCATCGTGCAACGGAGCCGACCATATCGGACCGCCCATGTGGTGCTGATGGTTGCAATGCTCACACCGGCTGCCGACAAACGGACCGGTCGGTATGCCAAACTTGATCTGCTGCGGGTTCGCCTCGGTCGGGTTCGGCTTGAGAATGCCCAGCGGTTGCAGGGTGAGTGCCTCGCAGCCCGTACACTGGAACACCATCGATTGCTTGCTGCTGCTCTTCTTGCACGCGTACTGGCCGGTGTAGATGCGCACAAACACGCGTATATAGAAGTCGGCCGATATGCTGAGCAATGGTTTCATGTAGCGGCCGTACCGCGTGGCCGTCGTTTCGATGCAGCGAAGCAGAATGCGCAACGCCATCTCGTGGCAGGCTTTCGTTTTGAGCGGCACCGAACCATACTTGACGTAGCACGCTTCCGGTGTGTTGCCAGCCAGAACGGCCATATCGGTCGCGGTGATGAGAAGCAGTCCACCGTCCTCAATGCTTTGGACGGCTCCGTCGAGGAAGCGCGTCGGATGGCCGTACGGATCGAGATCGATCGCGGTGAAGCGTTGTTCCGGTTTGGTCGACATGTACATAAGCGTCCTGTGGAAGTAGTGATGAAGATGTTAAACAGAGAACTTGATATTTGTAGCACAGCAACCGATCGAAGCTTACATCGCATCATTGTAGCTGGGCGTGATTAGATGCTCTATCTGATTGTGCTTCACATTTTGCTCGATCGATTCCACCGCTGACTTGGAGAGGTCGTTTGCTATGATTTCCTTGACGCCCGGAATTTCTTTCGCATAACGTATGCTGCGCAGTCCCGTCGCCGACAGCGCCTCCAGGATGCGTAATCCATTCTGAAAAGGGAGGGAAAAAAGTGGTTTTATAATGGAGAAGTTTTAATGGGTTTTCATTACTGTTTACACGCTTACCTCATGTTTCACACCTGCCTCGAGCTTGGTATCGGCTCCGTTCGTCGCATCGTCCGATGCGTTCTTTCGTTGACGTTCGGCGCTCTTTTCCCTTTGGTAAATCCGCGAGAAGGTGGTCAGCACGCAGATGCTCAAATCACGATTAAATTCCTGCACTGGGTTGTAGAACACATGCTCGGCGACCAGTATTTCCGCGCTGCCTTCGCGTATCGTTTTCAGCGAACCCGTTTTTGTATCACCCTCAGCCATGGTGGTTAGTGTACGGGAATGTATATTCACTGGAAAGGGCACCAAATTCCTAGCGAGCCGGTGTTTTGCTGCAAATCGTACCGCACCACACGTAAACAAGATCGCACGTGCCATGAACGCGATGACGTATAGAAAGATGACCGAAACTCATCGGACCACCCTGTTTTGTTTGTGTGGCACTTTTTCTCTCTCTAAACCTTGGGCGTAGCAAGTGTCATGCGTTGGCAGTTGGAATGTATTCGGGAGGGGGAGGGCACAAATTATGGCACAGTTTTCTTCCCACAATCAACAAAAGATAAATTCCTAACATATTTGTTTTGTGTTATCAGCTGGTGGTGGTGTTGCTGCGGAGATTTAAAATCACAATGGCTGAGGCGGTCCTGATCGGTGAACAGATCGAGGACGATGAGGTGCAGGAGATTCTCAAAACGGGCACGGATCTGCGCCAGTATGCGGCCCAGATCGAGAAGGAGTTCAAGGAGGTGGAGAATCGGTCCATCGATGATTACATCAAGGAGAGCCAAAACATTGCCAACCTGCACAACCAGATCGGCAACACGTCGAACATACTGGAGCGGATGGAGTCGATGCTGATGGACATACAGGATGCGCTGAACAACATCAGCACCGAGATCACGTCGCTGCAGAAAAAGTCCGTCTCGATGTCGGTGCAGCTCACCAACCGGCAGTCGATACGGGCGCAAATCTCGCAGTTCATCGAGGATATGGCCGTGCCGGAGGAGATGGTCAGCTGCATCATGGACAGCCCGGTGACGGAGAAAGAGTTTGTGGCGCATCTGAACGAGCTGAACCACAAGCTGAACCTGATGAAGGAGCTTAACTTTAAGGAGAGCAAATCGTCGCAGGACGTGAGCGACGTGCTGCAGAAGCTGAAGATTAAAGCGATGAGCAAGCTGCGCCTCTACCTGATGGAGCAGATCTACAAGTTCCGCAAACCGATGGCCAACTATCAGATTCCGCAGAACGCGATGCTGAAGTACAAGTTTTTCTTCGAGTTTATTCTGTCGAACGAGCGGACCGTGGCGCAGGAGATCTGCAACGAGTACGTCGACACGATGAGCAAGATTTACTACAGCTACTTTAAGAGCTACTCGACGCGGCTGGGCTCGCTCAAGTTCGAGGAAGCCGTATCGAAGGACGATCTGATGGGGCTGGATGATTCCGGGCCGAAGGGTATCTTTTCCAAGACGAGCTCGCTGAAGAACAAGAGCACGGTGTTTTCGATCGGCGACCGGGGCGAAGTACTTAATCAGCAGCTCGAGGCACCGATCATTGTGCCGCACGCGCAGCAAAAGTTCCGGTACGCGTACGAAGCCCTATTCCGGTCGGAGCAGTACGCGCTGGTGGACAATGCCTGCCGGGAGTATCTGTTTGTGACGGACTTTTTCATCGTGCGGGGAGCGCAGGCACAGGAACTGTTTAATCAGATCATGGGAAAAACGACCGCACTGTTAATTGTAAGGAAGATGTGCGGCAGCCTCTGTTGTGTTGTGATTTTAAACACATTTTTGTCATTTTTGTGTAAATTTTATAGAAAAATCTGGAAACCTACGTGCAAGATTGTTACGATACGATAGCACTGTTCCTGTGCATCCAGCTATGCTTCCGGTATCAGCTGATGTGCCACAAAAGATGCGTTCCTGCGTTGGACAAGTATGAGCAGCATTCTCTCATCTCGGAGTACAATTAATAATCCATTGAATGATTCTCCCTTTGAAGATATTGGGACAATTTGCATGCTGTGATCTGGCCCCGATTTGAGCAAGTGTTTCGTATGAACATTCAAAGCATCCAGGACTGTGATCCGACCAAATTCCCCAAAGAAACTGGACCACACTATGTAAGCGGCCGATCGGATGGATCGGATTGGCATTGGTGGTGGATGGCCCGATTCTTACACGAATTATTTAAATTTACCGTTTCAGATAACGCGCCGGTACGCGGAATTTTCTGCCGCCATCGTGGGCATTACGGAAAACTTCCCGAACGAGCTGGTTAGCCACATGCTGCTCGAACTGCAGGAAGAGGTAAAGTGTTTCATGCTCCGTATGGCGGCCATTTTCACCACGCGCAAGGAACAGCTGATCTATTTAATTAACAACTACGATCTGGTGCTCGGCGTGCTGATGGAACGCACGCGAGACAACTCGAAGGAGGCGGAAGCGTTCCGCGAATTGCTGAGCACGCGGAGTGCCGAGTATGTGGAGGAAATTCTAGCACCTCATCTGGGCGGCATCATACAGTTCGTGAAGGACTGTGAGCAGCTGCGCGATAAGGAGCAGACGGAGGAGCTGAAGCGCCAGGAGCGCCGTTCGTTACAGCTGGTGGCAAACTTTAGTGCCAACTGGAAGAAGTCGCTCGAGGAGCTTAACCGTGAGGTTTTTCTATCATTCCCATCGCTGTTGACCGGGTCGCAGCTGCTGCAGCTTGCGCTGGCCCAGCTCGTGCAATACTATCACAAGTTCTACAAACTGCTGACACCGAATGCGCGGGCACAGCTGGTTAATATTCATGTGATAATGATCGAAGTGAAGAAGTACAAGAGCAACTTCTAGACGGGAGCAAGCAGGATTGTGTTTTCGGAAACATTACCATATAGTAGCATACACATTAGCTAGAGCGATGACTTACGTACTTCATTTTGTTTTATTTATTATTGGTTGTATGGTGGAATAAAAAAATACAAGAACACACAAAACCTATTGCACCGAAAAGGACGTGGCCGTAGGCGAGAGATTGGTCACGCTGCAGCAGCAACGAGTTTCAAAAATGATTTTCGTAATAAACTCCTTGTAACTTTACACATTCCCGAACATGGTCGTCTCGCTCTCTCTGTCTCTCTCTCTAGTCTTCATCCTGGAACAACATATCAACCAGATCAGCGTTGGCACACTGGGAACCGTCCAGCCGCTGGGGCGATCGCCATCGCAGCAGCGTAGGCAGAAACACCAGATGGGTCCGTGGATCCTTACGGTACGGGCAGTTCAGATCTTTCCAGCTAAAAGTAAAAACATAAAGCGGATAAGCAAATGTGCACCGTCATTCCCGTGGGTGACATCACATCCCGCACTGCCTACTTCCGCTTTGCGCGTTTACTCACAATGGACGCTCGATTTCTACCGTGATGAAGTGGCTCTTCTCCGGCGCAGATTCCAGCGCCTTCGTGACGACAGGTGCGGCTGTATGGAAAAAAGAGACACAGACAAACTGATAAGCGACTGCGGTGACCCATCAACGTCCGCTAGGCACGGGCATATCGATTCCTCCGGGAGACATTCATTAATGATTAATCTTATCTGCGTGCTTCATGATGATGATGATGATGGTTGGTGGAGAGTGGTTGTAGCGGTCGGATAGCCAGCCCCGAAGCCCACATCCACTTACCCTTCACACAGTACGGACACCAGCTTTCCCCGTTCTCATCCTTGCTGCCGGTGAACAGAATGTGCACCGGTTCGCCGGTGCTTTCCAAACTTTCGGCCAGCTTCGTGAACTCCTCATACCCGGTCACCTTATGCTTTACTACCATCTTTGCAAACCGCACAAGACTAGCACGCATTCACTAGGGGAAACGGAATGGGATATTGATGCGAAGGCACTTTTGAACACTTTTTAACTTATATTTATCCCTATCGCAGGATACACAGGGAACACTCCTTTTGTTGTGCAACCGCAACACACTGCTGGGAAGGGCAACCACTTTCTGTTGTTTTTATGGGGGAATGAAGGCTGTGTGTTCCATTGCAGGGTTACTGGAAGAGTTGTCAATGCTGTCAAGGAGTTTGAAGTGTGGCCTGGTATTTTTCTCGTTTTTATTTTGGGGATGTTTTACACGATTTTAGTTGTTTCAATAAATTTTAATGACTGAATAAGTTTTAAAGCATACAGGAAAATAGTACTGAGAAGTTAAATGTGTGCAAAAATACAATTGGAATTGTCTCATCTTGAGCTATCTATACTCCTTGGCCAGGTACAGTGATGATTTTGTTATTTGGGCAACCCCTTGTGAATTTGACGTTTGTCGCATGCGGTTTGTTGTTTTGTCTTGCTCCTTGGTGCAAGGTGGTGCCGGTATTATCCCAAATTGCGTAAAACGAGCGCAGTTTTCGATAAGTTTTCTTTGCCGATTGAATCCCAGACAAGATGACTATCAGCAATTTGATACGTTCGCGCTGCTCGCTAGCTGCCGCTAAATCGTTTCTGGAGGTAAGTTTGCTGTTTCATTTTTCACCATTGAAAGGGTGGGTTCACCATTTCCATTGCGAGATTATATAATTTCCATTCCGTCTCGTCCCCATTGTCCCCGGCGCGCAGAACGTGAAATCATTTTCCAGCCATGCAACGTTTGCGGAGCACAAGCAGCTGGAAAAGATTCGCAACATCGGCATCTCGGCACACATCGACAGCGGCAAGACGACGCTGACCGAGCGCATCCTGTTCTACACCGGGCGCATCAAGGAGATGCACGAGGTGAAGGGCAAGGACAACGTGGGCGCTACGATGGACTCGATGGAGCTGGAGCGGCAGCGTGGTATCACGATCCAGTCGGCCGCGACGTACACGATCTGGAAGGATCACAACATCAACATCATCGATACGCCCGGGCACGTCGACTTTACGGTCGAGGTGGAACGTGCCCTGCGCGTGCTGGACGGTGCGGTGCTGGTGCTGTGCAGTGTCGGCGGTGTCCAGAGCCAAACGCTCACCGTGAACCGGCAGATGAAGCGCTACAATGTGCCGTGCTTGGCGTTCATCAACAAGCTCGACCGGTCCGGGGCCAATCCGTACCGGGTGCTGGGCCAGATGCGCTCCAAGCTGAACCACAACGCAGCGTTCGTGCAGCTGCCGATTGGGGTGGAAAGTAACTGCAAGGGTGTGATCGACCTCGTCAAACAGCGTGCACTGTACTTCGAGGAACCGTATGGGCTGAAAATACGGGAGGATGAAATTCCGGCCGATATGCGCACGGAGAGCGCGGAACGAAGACAGGAACTGATCGAACATTTATCGAACGTGGACGAAAAGATTGGTGAACTGTTCCTGGAGGAGCGGGAGGCGACGGTGGACGACATTATGGGTGCGATTCGACGGTCGACGCTGAAGCGTGCCTTTACGCCAGTGCTCGTCGGTACGGCGCTCAAGAATAAGGGCGTCCAGCCGCTGCTGGATGCGGTGCTGGACTATCTGCCCCACCCGGGAGAGGTCGAGAATGTGGCGCTGGTCGAGAAGAAGGACGAAGAACCGCAGAAGGTGCCGCTGAATCCGGCTCGCGATGGAAAGGATCCGTTCGTTGGGTTAGCGTTCAAGCTGGAGGCTGGCCGGTTCGGTCAGTTGACCTATCTGCGCTGCTACCAGGGCGTGCTGCGCAAGGGCGACAACATTTTCAACACACGGTCGGGCAAAAAGATTCGCCTAGCACGGCTGGTCCGGCTACACTCCAACCAAATGGAGGACGTGAACGAGGTGTACGCTGGGGACATTTTCGCACTGTTCGGTGTCGACTGTGCATCGGGCGATACGTTCGTCACCAATCCAAAGCTGGAACTGTCGATGGAATCGATTTTCGTACCCGATCCGGTCGTGTCGATGGCAATCAAGCCGACCAACTCGAAGGATCGTGACAACTTCGCCAAAGCGATCGCGCGCTTCACCAAGGAAGATCCAACGTTCCACTTCGAGTACGACGCGGACGTGAAGGAAACGCTCGTCTCGGGTATGGGTGAGCTGCATCTCGAAATCTACGCCCAGCGCATGGAGCGCGAGTACAACTGTCCGGTAACGCTCGGCAAGCCCAAGGTAGCGTTCCGCGAAACGCTCATCGGACCGTGCGAGTTTGACTATCTGCACAAGAAGCAGTCCGGCGGGCAAGGACAGTATGCGCGCGTTTCGGGAATACTGGAACCGCTGCCCCCGCACCAAAACACCACGATCGAGTTCGTGGACGAAACGATGGGCACGAATGTGCCGAAACAGTTCATCCCCGGTATCGAGAAAGGATTCCGCCAGATGGCGGAAAAGGGTCTCCTATCGGGCCACAAGCTGTCCGGCATTAAGTTCCGCCTGCAGGACGGTGCCCACCACATCGTAGACTCAAGCGAACTTGCGTTCATGCTGGCGGCCCAGGGCGCCATCAAGAGTGTGTTCGAAAACGGTAGCTGGCAGATACTGGAACCGATCATGATGGTGGAGGTGACGGCACCGGAAGAGTTCCAGGGCACGGTGATTGGGCAGTTGAACAAGCGGCACGGTATCATTACGGGTACGGAGGGTGCCGAGGGTTGGTTTACCGTGTACGCGGAGGTGCCGCTGAACGACATGTTCGGGTACGCCGGTGAGCTGCGCTCGAGCACGCAGGGCAAGGGTGAGTTTAGCATGGAGTATAGCCGCTACTCGCCCTGTATGCCCGAGGTGCAGGAAAAGCTGTGCCACGAGTATCAGGTGTCGCAGGGCCTGGTGGTCGACAAGAAGCAGAAGAAGAAGAACTAACATGTGGTGTGGATGTGGGAGAGAGATCGTGGAAGTAATCAATCTGTAAATAATTCGAGTGTGTTAAGTTTAAACATTATTTAAGGCGACATTATTTGGTACACGACGGAATTCCCCCGCAACAGGGGAGAAATAAATCATTCAAAGAAAAAAAAAGAGATCCTTATTAACCTTATTATAAATGTGTGATTTTTATTACCAGTGTGATATTGATTTATCCATTGGAATTTTAGTTTTACATGGTTTTGCAAATTGTCCTAGACAGAAAGTAGGGGTGGGTCGGAAAAGCCGGGTTTCGTTTTCTTGTATTATAGAATGTTCCTTACGTTCTAGAAAAAATGCTAAACCTCACACTCACAAATGCTGATGGGGTTGATTGACTCTTCCTGTTCGATTCGCTCACCCACTTTTTCTCTCTGCCTCAACCTATCTTTTTTGCTTTCTTTTTTTTCGTCCTTTTGCTATAGTCTTTTGGGTTGTAAATTTGTGTATTTAAAAAGTGTATCCTGCAAAGAATACATGTTTAGGAGGGTAGATAAATTGTCTAGTGGGCTATTATTCGCCCGAAACTCTGGAACTCCTGCGGTATGTACCGAAGATCTCACCTGCATGCCGCCTAAAGCACACTTCTCAACTTCCTTTCCTGTAATCTCGTACAAATTTGCCTAATCGATCTGTAAAAGGATCCATGGTGCTTTTTCTCTCTTTCTCTTACTTTCTCTCGCTCTCTCTCTCTCCATTTGATACTACAAAAAAAAACCCCAACAATATCCTACAACGTGGCATTTAAAACATCCCATTTTATACCTGCGTCTCGGAAGCACTCTTGCTACTTCCGCGGCTTAGCGCAGCAGACTCCTCGGCGCAAACGATCTTCCCTCCGGCGGCGGCGGTGGTACTGCTGGCGCTATTATTGCTATTGGCACGACCATTGCTGCTACCCGACCGGGAGTTCATCCAAAACTCGCGCTTCATTTTCTGTAATAATTATTGATTTGTTTTTGGGTAGGCCAATTTTAGAGTTACAAACAACGCGTGTGGTGTAATGGCTGGACACGTGGTAACGAGCGAACAATGGGTAACGCGCAAACGGTTTTACACGAGCCTAGCGCTAATACTAATAGTGTTAATAATAATAATACGTAAAGGTAGCAATCGGGTGGGTTACTATGGTGATTGAATGATTTGCGTTTTTTTCTTCTCTATTTTGTTTTAATGGACGTCACAGTGTACGAAAAAGGGACGAAATTGGTTTCCACGCTATGCTCTAAGTGTGTGCTAAACTATGAAGCACAATACTATTTTACGTTTAGGTAGGTTTTCAACAATGAAGTAATGGAAAAAATGGATTTAAAATATGTCCTGCTATGAAACATTAAACACAATTTTGAATAAAATATCTATCAACAGAGGGTGCATGTCTGACACAGGTCTCTGCAGGTCAGTTTCCAATGTAAACATAATTATTCAACGCTCGTGGGATATTTTGGATATCTGTGCTGTTAAAAAATATGTAGCGTTTGTTGAATAATGTAGTTAAGATTGGAAAATGACACGAAAAACAGTGTAATGGTGATCGTCAGAGTTGGAATTACAGTGATGTGCATTAAACGTTTAAACAAATTGTACAGCTGATTAACATCGTGTAATGCAATGCAAATGGAACGAAATGTTTAAATTGCCTATTTTTTTACAATGTAATGTATATATGCAGTGAAACAATGTGAAATAAAGAGGTAGCCCCATTTACGCAAGCCTTCGCTATTTGCTTTTTAAAAATGCACTACTAGTAACTAAATCAGCACGCTCTAGTGTATTGCCTACTTGAAAGCCATCCATTTTCATCCAAAACTGCGCTGATCTATTGCAAGAATATTTCATTCGAATACAAACTGTTGCTAATTTTTGCTAACAGACACACTCACAAAAACCATCCACGGGATGCAGTTACGTACAATTTACACAAAATCGGCCTGATTTTAATACTTAGAGGGTGTAGGGAAGTAGTCGGATGTTAGTATTCGCCAGGTTTCAGGGGCCTGTGTTGGTGTGTTGTGTTTATGTGTTTAGATGTCTGTGAAGGTGCTCTAATCGATCTGTGTTTGTATTGGCCTTTTTTTTCTTCATCTCGCTCTCTCAATCTCTATTTCTCTCTCTTTCTAGCGTCGTCACTTGAAAGGAATTGAGTAGTTTGTCAGTATCTTGTGTCAGTATACTTTGCTAAAGCCGGGACTTCTAACACAAGGATGCACTTGAATGCAATGGATAATGGCGCTGAGCTTAAAATGTAGGTACTAAACGCACACATACAGATAGACACACAGACAGACCAAGCACAGACACATGAGCCAGCGAAACGTGCGGAAAATCGTTAGACCTGTGTCCTCTTCTGGTGACTTAATTGACGACTCGGTTCATCCGCCACCTCATCTTCCTCCCGCATGGTGGACAGTCTTTTTTCAGTTTCACTCAATTTAGATCTGCAATGAGTGGGAGAAAGATGTAGAGTAGTTAAAACTAGTGTTCTGCTTTATGATTTTTTTTTCTGATTTAATTATGTTAATCTTTGGTCACGAGTGATTTGAATCTCGAATCGAATATCAAAAGATTTATGAATCTTTGTAGATGCATATGAAGCTCTAAAATATATTTATAAATCACTAGAAGGTTCACGAATCTTTGGATATTCATGAGTGTACAGATCCATTCATGGATGCACTTTAACACTGTGAGCGTAGGCATTTTGCACTGACTTTCTGCGGAAAATATAGTACAAGATAAGAGAGCGGTGAGAGCGTTTCGTTGGCTAACGGTCGTTCATTCTCTTTCTGATCCTTAGAGACGGTTAGTGGGGGGAGCTCGGAATCGGTACTACCCGATTCCGATTCCGTATTCGGAATTAATTCCGGAGTAGATTCCGATTCCGGAGTCGATGCCGGAGTAGATTCCGGAGTCGATTCCGGAGTTGACTCCGGGAATTGCAATTTGCCCCGTTAATTTGTTGCAATTGAAATAAGATGTTTCAGATACGAAATCAGTCCGGGAATCTCGAAGAGAATGGATCGTTTACAAGTAAATTTTGACTCTTAGCGGTTATCAATACGTAGTATCATTGGATCCAAACGCCTATTTTTATGGAGATGCCGAAACCGACTCCGTTTCGAAACCGATTCTGATTTCGGATCCAATTCCCGAACCAATTCTGGCCGATTCCGTAGCCAATATCGATTTTGAAATCGATTCCAGAAAACTTCATTTTTCCAATCACTAGAGGCGATTCCGCTTCTGCATTATGTTCTCTATTTCATCCCGCTGCGATACTGTCTGCTGAGAGTCGATCGAAATCGATCGCCGCAGCACCCAGAGTGTTAAAGATTCATTCAGATTCATGCATCTGGATTAGTGCTACCCATTTCTACAAGAGATTCAAGCATCTTTAGAGATTTATGTTCTATCGAGGCTACAGGTTAATTATGACAAACAGAATGCTTTATAAATGATTTTAGATTTATAAATCTACTGAAATTCAACAATATTCTATTATTGAATACCGTATGAATCAGAAACCTTTAAAGATTCTTGAATTTTTAGAGATTCATGAATTTTTAGTTTTTTTTTATATTCATGAATCCGCAGAGATTCATGAATTAAAAAAAAAATCATGAATATAAAACTTTGATATTCATATAAATTTATTTATTTCATAGATTTATTCAGAACCATGAATCAAAATCAGAGTTATTTATCTCTAGTTAGAACAGTTAATAACCATCGTTTTCCCACTGACACCCTTTCACTTACAATTGCTGTTGCGAATGTTTCACGGGGGTTTGTTTCTTGGTGAAGAGCACATTGCAGTTGTTGACCTGCTTCCAGATGGTCGTCCGGTTGACCTCTTCCGATATGTTGATCTTGCCTTTCTCGTTCACGGTGCCATTTTCCAGCGGTAGCTGCAGATTGTCCGCCGAATGCTGTCCAGAGTCCTGTTTGGGAATGGGTGGGAGTGACGTAAAAAGGTGCAACGAGATAACAGGTGGATGCTTCAAATATCCACTGGCCATGTCCCGCGCGGTTAGTTGGAGGAATGCTGTCAGTGGTCGATGTTTGGTGGCAAAGCGTGTGGAAAGGAGCGCGTCCAGTTTTTTGTTAGCGTCGTCTTTTGTGTCATGGTGATGGTGGAGAAAGGGATTTGTGAAATTAAAAGGATTTTCCTGCGTTCGTAATGCGTGCTCGTGCATCGTTTGGTATCTTTTAGTATCAAGGCTTTGAAAGGCGCATGCAGAGAAGGTAAGTAATTTTCAAACAGATAGATAAAGGAGCAATCCACAAAATGGTTTAGTGGTTAGTAACGATGATTTGTGTTCGCTGTGCTGTTAGTAGATTTAGGTTTTCCTGTCGAGGAGAGAGTAAATTGAAATGTTTGAAAAGGTGAAAGAAGTGTAGATTAAATTATAATAAGTAAAGCTTGAGTTGTGGTTTTGAGTGCTGACATACTGTGACAATTGAAACAAACAAAAACATAATTATAAAAACGCTACTATAATTTACCCGAAGTTTTACAGTTTATACTGTAAGTTGATCTTCAAACTAAACATCGAAAGCATTGTAGTTTTTGTCATTTTTTTTAAATGACAGTAATTTTTTAACATGTGTTGTCTGAAAGAGGGTCTGATGTTTCGGATAAAGATGAAAAAAGGATAGTTATTTCGATATCAATTATGAAATGATAATAACCATATACACAGCTACATGCAGTTACTATAAACCTCCGCCTGTAACGAATGTTCTTGTTCAATAGTTTTAGTAATTATGTTTTTATGACTACAACAAATATCAAGTTTTCCAAAAAAAACTTATTTTTTCCATTATTTTCTTATTTTTTACTCTAATCCATGATACCTGAAGTCGGAGATATCTATCATCTAAGTGTAGCATTTCGCTGTACCATCGGTTGTGTTTTAAGTAACTGCACGTATGTTTGAGTAGCTAAATTACAAAAAGGGAAATAATATGTTTTAATGAATGTTTTGAATGAAGTGTTGTTTCTGTGGTAGAGTTTCGTGTTGTTGTAAATTTATTTATCTCTGGTCAGTTATGCTATCTGCTTCTGCTATACAACTACTGCACAAAACGAACGCCAAAATTAGTTTAAAAACGATTACGCTCCGCACAGAACATATTAAATAAGTCTACGGTTGCAACATTGGCTAGTAATGAAACAGCAATTACGACTTTAACTAAAACTAAGCATGGTGCATTTAGCTAAAGTATTCTTTCCTTTTCAGACCTGTGTCGTATGTTTGTGTGATTGTTTTTGTGTACGGGTGTTGTTGTTTTATTTTTCGTTGTAAATATTATTGTTTTAAAATTAATTATTTGTGTTGCTACGTAGCACTTACGAGTGGATGTAACTCTTCAAAATATAAATGAACCGATAGCAGATAGTAAACAAAGGCGTAACGAACTAAACTAAAGCAACCGGACAGTAACTTTGTATCGTGGTGGTGTGAAAGTAATTTACGATTAAAAAGTAAGGTGCACAGGTGCATAGGTTTACTAACTTTAAACGATAATTTAGCAAAAAAATAATTAGCTAATGGAATGGAAGCATTGTAGAGCGATGGCTCCAGTTAATATAGCAAAGAAATAGCAAAGATTGCACTAAGAGGAGTAAAATACTAGCCGTAAGAGCCGGACTAAGGACCTATTATGCGATCCCGTGCAGGTGGGAACCGTTGGACGACAATAAACGGATACACTACACAATTCGAATGGAACTTTACAAGGAATCGAGCGAGCGGAGAAGTAGTGAGGGGGGGGGGGGAGTACAGAAGGAGGGAAGTCATTAGCTATTGGGGTTAGTGCTGTTGGATTTGTTCGTCTGTTCGGCCACTTTGGTAACGCTGATCGTGGTGACTGGCTGCTGTTTCGGCTTGGCGCCGATACAGCACCCAACCAGCCGTCTGTAAATTCCCACCTCGCCGTCCTCGAGCTGGTGCAGATCGTCCGCCCGGGCCCGCTTCGTCATCTCGGGCATGATGTCGTCCAGGATCTTGAGCTCGCGCTTGGTAAAGATGTAATCGAGCGACTTGCGCACGCCAATCATCACCACCAGCATCAGCGGGAAGAGGATCGAGGTGATCGAGAACGATTTGATCAGCCACAGCACGGCAAAGCATGCCAGCTGTATCATGGTGAACAGATGCACCCGCCGAATGGGGACCTACGCAGGAACGAGAAGTTTGAACAGAGAACAAAAGATGGTTAAATATCTTAGATAACTGTGTTTTGTGCAATTTAAATGGCACGGGAAGGAGCATTTTTACCTGTCGCAAGAACATGTAGTCCGGCTGGTACTTGGCAGGCATCAGCATGATCAGCAGCCGATCGAAGAACTGTAGCCCCTTGAGGGCCGACACGCCCATGTACAGAAACACACCGTACAGCACCGGCATGGGAATGTGGGACAGCAACGGGGTCAGCAGCACCGAGCATCCGATCATGAGGAAGATCAGTATGTGGGTGACGCGCTGCTCCCGTACGCCGATAAACTGCGGCTTCTCGCCCGGTGCCGCCGTCTCGGACTCTTTCTTGAGGGAATTGACATGATTAATACTGAGCACGGTGGCAGCAACAAACCTTAGGAAGAGGAAGAACGTCGCGTTAGTTAGAGCCGGCGTGAGCTTGGAGCAATGCTACACTTACCAGGGCAGACCCATCATGGTGCAGATCTGTATCAGACAAGCCAGCACGAACAGATCGAGATGGTAGCCACAACCTTTGGTGAGTTTGTGCTCCTTCCTATTGATTATCACAGCCGTTATTTGTTGATCCATGAATATCAGTATCGTGCCGAGCAGGGCGGGCAGGATCGCGAGGGCCGACGACCAGGCCGGATTGCTCTCGTGGAATGGCATGATGATCCAGCCGCGGTCCGGGATCGTGCGCTTGAACTCGCTCGGCACGTCCAGCTTCGGTGTGGCGATGCGCGTAAAGACGTCCAGCAGCGTCATCGAGAAGATCGCTATCGTGACGGAAAAGTCGCTAATGAACTGGCGCACAACTGCCGGGAAGAACAGCGCATTCTTGAAGTCCTTCAGGATGACCGAGATGATGTACGTGCCGAGGAACAGCACGATCGACATAAGGAAGACGTCCGACACGTACTCGGGCTTGTCACAGTCGGCACCGGTTAGCGTTCCGTTGAGGGTCTGGTATGATCAGGGGTTTTTTGTATTGAAAATTAAATATAATTCTATAGCAACGTTAACCGTTTCCAGCACAC
Organism: Anopheles coluzzii; assembly: GCF_943734685.1. Classification (NCBI taxonomy): domain Eukaryota; kingdom Metazoa; phylum Arthropoda; class Insecta; order Diptera; family Culicidae; genus Anopheles; species Anopheles coluzzii. The sequence goes on along the minus strand of NC_064671.1, from coordinate 41,378,065 downwards.
TTACCTTACACGTTCGCAGATCGTACTGTGCCCACTGATGGACGGCTTCCGGCGTTAGCTCATGCGTTGCTGGCGGCAGGCACGCACAATCATACTTCCCGCCCGCCGTGTTCAGCGGATACTCCTGCCCGATGTGAAACACGTTCTCGATCGCCTTGTAGATGAAGATGACCGCGATCAAGCAGGCAAAGTTTTCCTCCGTGAAGCGCGTGATGTAGCAAACCAGCGCGCTTGCGTCGACCGCCACCAGCACGACGAGAATGATCGAGATCCAGGTACCGATCCAGAACCGGAACGTCAGATAGTCCCAGCCCACCTTCTGACAAAACTCGTACACGATCGTCTCGAACACCAGCACCGGACCGGTCGAGCCGAGTATCGTGAGCGGCTGGCCGGAGAAGAACCCGTACCCGATGCCGCACACGAAGCCCGACACGAGCGATTCCATCGCGGCAATATTGTTGCCGGTGGCCGTCCCCAGCAACCCGCCGAACGTGATGATCGGCGACAGGCAGGCAAAGTACAGGAAGATCCACGACGCGACGCACTGCATCGACAGGCCGTCCTTGAAGTCGGACAGATAGAACGGCGCCTTCCGCTTCAGATCGTTGATCAGCCCACCGAAAAGGCGGCCCGTGCGGGACAGGCCCGCCTCCTCGCGCTGCCGCTGCTCCTCCAGCTCTTCGTCGATCTCTTCCTTGGGGTTTTTCTCGGGCGGCCGTTTGCGTACCTCCTGCGAGGGTATGGCGGCCGGCGGCTCTATTCGAATCGAAGGATCCCACTCGCCCGGCGGCAGCACCGTGACCGCGTCGAGAAACTCGTCAATGCCGGCGAGCAAATGCTCGCGCCTCTTCGCGCGGTAGGCAACTTCGTGGAATATCTCGTCCGACATGAGGGTCGCCATGGCGCGGCCAATTTCGTGAAAGCTGCCATGGCTGCCGGGCGGTCCGAGCAGGATGAAGATAAATCTAGCGAAACGTAGCGAATTGTAGTTGGACGTGAACGCGGAAAATAGTACTCCTCCTCCTCCACAAAACCCAAAAGTCGGCTTACCTGGTCGGTACTGGCACCTCGGTCAGGTCGCCCATCACCGAGGCGGTGTTGAGCCGCAGGAACGCCGACAGCGTCTTGTCGAGAAAGTCAACCTCGCCCACGAGAATGTTGCTCGCCTCGGCGCCGGGCGGAATTTTGCGCATGAAGTGTGTGTTCGTTTTATGCTCGCCGTTCTGCAGCTCGCCCGAGCTGGCGTTGCGCGGCATCGAAACGTTGCTCGGACTTTGCGTCATATTTTCTCCTGTGCGGGTGTGAGATGCCGGGAAAGATTAGTTTCGGTTTGGGGGACAGTTTTGTTTTGTTTTGAAATGCAGGATGAGTTGTGTACACTGCGTGTTCTTGTTTTGGAAACAGGTGTCAGTTTCCTGTTGTTTCGGGTGTGTGAAGGAAGCAAATTTCTAATTCGTTCTACTTGTCGTGGAGTTTAGGAGACTGATTAACGGACAATAAATACGAATGGGAGAGAAATATTACACAAATAACGTACAATACCTACATAAGAAAATTAGAGTAGGGTTTACTGTTAATTATTGTTACATTATTTTATATAAATTGTTGTTAAAAACATGCAGCATACTGTGGCGAGTTAGTACGGTACGATTAAACACAAATAAAGGAGGACGACTACTCAAACACTTTACGAAATAAAACGCTACACGTCTGCTACAGAAGCTCCCCAGGAGGGCAGACAAACTCATTTGTTATCATTACTTTAGTGCTGATGCTCTGACTTTCAGCAGGACTGGTTCACGTTTCAGAACTGTACAAAACCAGCGAGAATTAAGTTTTGTAGAAAATTGCAAGAACGCTTGGGCGGTTGAAAATGAAGACTGCACGTAAGTTTCCCTGTACGTTCCCTTTCGAATTGCATGTTACCGGTACGGAAGCTCTATCCCAAACCCAGGGAAAACTCATTTCACATTACTGCGAAACTGTACCATAGCAGGCGCATAGGATAATTGTAGCCTATGGGCCATCCCGGATGGACTGAGGTTGACAGAGAGAGAGAGAGAGAGAGAGGGAGAGGGGGAGAGTGGGGAACAGTTTATTCCACACGAAAATGCAGGTCAGAACGATTCAGTGCTGGAACGATTGCAGGATGTTCGCGCTATCGCACTGAATGTGTTCGTAGCTTGAAGGCATTCGTATTGATTTGTGTTACAGGGCTACCACTGTTGCTGCTCACCACCGTACGCTATACTGCGCACCGTGTAAGGAACGTTATGTTGGCGGAAAAAGCAGGACAGGAACAAAATTGCAATGTCTGCAAGCGTTCCCGAACGTGGAAATAGTCACGTTGGACGGTCACAAATTACTTTATGCTACGAAACGAGCAGAGAGAAAATCTCCTCCAGAAATAAACGTCTGTGTTTGTATGTGTGTTGAAGTGGAGAATCGCTATGTGAAATATTGTAAAAATGGTATGAAAAATGACCAAACAATTTGGGCTACCAAACGATCTCCATCTCGTTGACTATATACAAGAGCATGAGCGTCTATACAGGAGCATATCTACGAATCTACGAATCTACGGTCTGTTGCTGTGTGAAGCTGAGACTACTGATTGGAGTGTATGTATGGAGGTACTCTACAAAACGTGCAGCAAACTGTTACCCACGCTGCTACAATGTGAGTTGTGTGATGGGGTGTATCTGCAGCGGGTTTGGGTGTTGGTGCTAGCTTAAAACAAACGAGGAAGTTCATTTACCGGCGGCCCGCCCAGGGACGGTTAAGTGTTTGCCGCTGCCACTGTTGCCGTTGGTCGGCGGTTTGCCTGATGCATTCGGGTTACTGCCATTGCTAGTAGCGCTACTACTGTTCGGTGGACTGTTAGTATTCGCTTGGTCTTCAACTGGAAGAGGGACGGGAGGAGGAAGATGTGGCACACATTTTTGGATGCTTTTGTTACTTTTGCTTTTGCTGTGTCGCAATCGAGCGTAGGGAGAGAGTATTGTTAGACGAGCAAACGTTACCGATGAGCTTATACACGATATGCGTAACAGTGCGGATGAAGTTGCGCTAATAAAAAATACTTAAACATTCAACAACCAGTTTATGAGGTGAGATGGCAAGGATAAGGTTAAAAATGTATTTTTTGTGGTGAATGATTCTATCCCTCCTAAGTAAATATAATATCATTGGGTTACTCTAAGCGAAGTTATCCGTCAAATGCAAGTATGATTGATTTTCTCTAGCTTTTCCCTCGCTCCCTCAAGATTGACGTGCCTTTCGTGAGTTGTGATTGTTATTTATTTAGGCTATCACCCGTGCGCCCAACAGAAATTGTAGGTTCGTAGGAGTAACGAGTGTAGGTAGTGAGTTTTGTTTTTCTTATGCTTGGTTCGGTGCGTGTGTGTGTGTGGATTGAAAGGTTATGATCAATTGCAAAGTCGCTTGTTAAAAATTAACCGAACAGTTCAATTACCGTAACGATAAGGTGATAGGAATGAGTAGAGCGTGATTGAAAGCGATCTAAAAACATCATGAAACCAACAGATACACACGTACACACACACAAACAGAGAGAGAGTACAGTAGAATGATAGACTTATGATGAGACGACTTAGCAAGAAACTGTGTAAGCTCCTTATGGCCACGTGAATGGTGAAAGTAATGGCAAAGTGAGAAAACTTTCAAAAACAGGTTGACAATGAGTATGAAAACGAAACGGCATTAAAGAGGAGCAAACGTCTATATATAAAAAAACAATGCACTGAAAACGATCGATGGTTTTGGAGGCAGTGCTACAGCAGCGCTCTGTTGCCCATTTTTCTATAATCTAAGTCGTGAAAACACACCGATATAGGTATGGGTTTAAGAATAATGATAAAAGGCGTAGGATGAGCGACGAATGGTGAGAAAGAAACATCGATGTAGAGATAATTGGAGATTTGTGTTGGCAACGGGTAACGGAAGTATTGACAAAAAAGAAGGACAAAAAGAAGTAGAACTCTTTCAAGAACAAGGGCACACGAGAGATACACGTAGAAATAGACACACATAGAGAGACAGAGTTAGAGGTAAAGAGAGTAAGAGAATGAAGTAAAACACAGGAATAGAAAGCTATTTTTGTAATAAAAAACCTCTTCCAGCGGGCGCACTCGTCGAGCTGGCGGAACTTGAAGCACCGGCATGGAACCAGGTGGTAACTCCAACGGTGGATCCTGCGTTGCTGGCACCTGCGGCCGTACCACCTGCACCGCCACTGTGGGAAGCCGTTGGTGAAATGTCGTCTACCGCGTTGGGCAACGTGGAAAAGCGAAAGGGCGAAAAGCGGGATGGCAATATTTATTCACTATAACCTCCCACTTGGGCGATACACTATGCAAGGGGAGGGGGTATGGAACATTCACGGAAATAAGACACCATTGCCATTCTCACAGGAGTTTAAGTATGTGTGTGTCTCTCTATCTTTATCTCTGTGTATATGTGTTTCACGCCACAAAGAATGGTACGAACGTAGGAAACGGTTGTAAGAAGCTTTTAGTCGATTCGGACAGGAAAGCGGTACACCGAGGAACGGAGACAGCGAACCGCTAACGATGACAGTCAAGGAGCGGGAACGCACTTGCGACAGGATCAGGTGACACGAGACGGGTTTTGCTCACTAATCATTATCAAGCCTGCTGGGCCACCGGTGCAGGACCGATGGAAGGAGTTAGGCGACGATTCAGGCAGTTGCGTTACACCCGCAAAGGAGTCGAGGCAACGGGGCTCATTAAAATGGTGTCAAAATTCATCACGCAAGAAGCGTTACGAGAAGCGGTAGGAAAGCCAAATACACTGGTCAATGGGATCCGTGAACCGTGGTGGATTGGTGGGTAGCCTTGTGGGTCTCGCTTGTCCCGATGGAGACGCACGGTGGTTTTCGCGGCGGGGAAGTGATTTTTTCCATTTTGTTCGAGGGTAATTATTGTTGCGCAGCTCATTTGCCTTAACCTGTTAATTATTTCGAGTTAGCTTGGCAACGGACCGCTGAACTAATTAATGTAAACCGATAGCTAAGCTACCTGCCGGTTGGTATGGTTAGTAGCCACACTATTTTAAAAGGACACTGTAATACACATTAGACACATTATAAGCCTATTATATCACTCGTTTTACCGTCACCGTCAACAATACTTATTTTGAATCAATTTTCAACAACAGCACAGTTTGTGGGGAGACGCAGACAAGCATTTACAATTACTGGGGGGGTGGGCAAGAATTTGTTGGAATATTACACAGGCAAGCACAATGTACAACGTCAGAGGTTTGCAAGAAACGAGCATGGGAGGATCTCATCTAGCCGCCACCATCACTACACCATCACCCTTTTAATAGCCACCCGACACAGGACGGGACACAGGGAGGACGACAATCATACAGGTTGTTTTTGCTGTTGTTGTTGTAGTCGGGTGTGGTTTTGTGTGAGCATTTTTGTAGTTGTTTGGCTTAAAAATTCGGTACCTGTGGGCAGTGCTAGATAGTGACCGCGCTGATCTTTGCTACCGTACAGCAGGGCGGTTTGGGGCGAGACCGGACCCAGGGCGGATTCGCCTTCCTCGTGCATGCCCGACGGTGCCGACGAAACGACGTGCATTGGGAATGAGTTGGCCGACGAGATGCTTTTGCTGGTGGATGAGCGTGGCATATCTAGAAAACAGGGATTTCGAGAGTCCCGTGTGGCTTGCGTGAGTGCGGTTGCATGTAGGTGTGTGTATGTGAATGCTGTGATTTTCGATCCATGACACGGTTTTTCGATTCCGGTGCGGTGCTGGCTACACACAAACTCTTACCCCTTCCGCTTGAATGGTGCAAATGCTAAATGCATCGCGCTTTTCTTGCTTCGAATACCTTTGAAATGCACCCGCGTTCCCAACAGATTGCAACCCGATAGTGGAAGAAAGCACACTCGAAATATCCCCCCTTCGTGGTGGAAGCTTTTTCCCGACCAAAAAAAGGCCCCTTGAGTCCTCGGTCACGCATACTTACTCTTTGAAGACGAATGATTCTTTCCAATGTCGGCCAGGGAGCGGATCAGCGGCAGCCGGCTCTTCTTGCTGCCGAACTCGTGCTGATGCTTGTGGCGCTTCAGCAGCGCATCGATCACCTTGTCCCGGGCCTCCACCGGCAGCGTGCCCGAGTTGACCATGTTTTCGCACACCAGCTCGGCGATCTGCTCCAGGCTGACCGCTTCCATGTCCAGCATGACGGTGCCGTTGAGCAGCAGGCTGCGCAGCTCGAACAGCGAGTGAAGCGAGAGCGTGGCCACGTGCGGCTTGGACCACCGGTTGCCGCCCTCCTCGACGTCCTCCTCGAACTTTACCCAGCGTGCCGTTTCCTTCCAGGCCATCTCGTCACCCTCCTTGACCAGCTCCTCCATCTCGGAGAAGAGCGGGTGGGACTCGTGCTGCGTGCCATCGCCTTCGCCGCCGACCTCACCGCCCAGGATGAACTGTACTCTTTGTGCGGGTGGTGTAACTGTTGGTGAGGCCGGGGGGGGGGGGGGGGGGGGGATGAAACAGGATTGAGAAATATCAATTAGAAAGCGTTTTTTTCGTTCTTCTTTTTGTGACGGAAAAAGTTGATCAATACACCGGCTCTCCAGCTCCCCAAACTTCAGGCCACACAGGAAGTGCGCAACACTCTCGACCGGAAGGCCCTACCGTTTGACACTGTTTGCATGCACCGTTATCAGTAGTCGGCGCCGTTTCGCAGAAGCAATCGAAGCGGCGATAAATCGCTAGACAGCGTGCCGGCATAATAAGTGTCAGGAAGGCAAAATAAATTAGGCATTTGCTGGGAGAGTGAGTTGGCGTGAGAACCACCCACGCCGCGTCGTGTGGGGTCCAATTGAACCTGACCATGGCTTGCGGCATGACATGGGGAGCTAGCGATAGGCAAATTGATCGACAGTGTAATCGCTTTCCATTAGGTTTTGTGTAGCGATTGAGCTGGCGTAGTGATTGTAAACAAGGTAAATATGGACTTACGCGTTACGCAAGCAATGATTGGACAAATAAGTGAAAGCATGTGCGTTGGGTAGAAGACGTGTTTTGTGTGTATGTGTTGTAGGAAAAACAGAAGGGTTGGTGAAAGTCCAACAAAACAAAAACGAGTGTAGTAATCAAGTAAAACTGAGGACTGGCACACAAAAAACGAACCATCCAAACTACATCTATCTTACAAGATTCGCCATCATCAACGATGCTGATTCTTCGTTGTGTGACGACGTGGGGTATCGTAACGACTAAACGGCCAGTTTCGAAGTAAACACAGGCAGTGATAGATAGAACAATAGACAAAGAATCACAAAAGGGAAAGAGCATAGATTATAGGTTTTTCCAACAGATTTTCAAGAAAATAATGTTAACAAAAGGTACAACTTTTTCTAGCCGTTTTTTTAACAAAATCATAATGTTTTAGTGTTTTTCTTAGCAATCAACATTTCCAATTAGATCTAATACTGTCCAATGGGAACAAATAATTAAAAGTGATAATTTGATTTTCTCCCTCTCTCCCCTTACCAGGCCGTTCCGCTTCCGATCCCGTGCTACCCTTGTCGCCATTTTCCCGGCTCGTCTGGTGGTGCTTATGCCGACGCCGCTGGGAATGCCGCCGGGATGAGCCCGGAATGTGGACGCCAACGAAAACGGTGTGCGCTCGGTGACCTGAAAACGAGAAAGCAGAGCAAATAATAACGCAAATGCAGAGCCGACGAAGCGTTCATTTCTATCTACGGGTACCATATCCCAAGACCCTGCCCGCGGCGAACCTTAGCTGCTACCAAGTCGATCAATTAACAAAGCTTGGGGCATTATTTGCATACGTGGCTCGAGTGGCGGGCAGGCGCACGATTCGCTGAAAGAGGCCGATGCCTGTCCGTATGGTCAGGCAACGCTCTGTTGGTGTGTAGCTAGGGCTTGCATTAAATGTAAAACAGATTGAATTAGATGAGTGGGGCCCCCGGATCGGTTGAGGGGTTGTATCGAACGCACACGTGTACTATAGAAAAGCTGGGCTTGTTGACAAAACTCGTTTAGTGCTCGTTATCACAACGTTGTCACAACGCATTATCGCTGGTTTGTGATGAATTTAATATTAACAATCAACACACGCACACTCTCAAGTGCCGATAGCGACAACCACAGGACGAGAGAGAGAGACGAGAGATAGAGGAACCGATCGTGGAAAATGCAACAGCTGTGCATCCAGAAGGGGTGGGATTGATTTGTTTTTTTTTTGTGCAAGAAAAACATACAAACTACACGCAATGATGCACAAACGCAATGTGCAATGAACGTGCATCATATCGATCCTCAGAGGGCGTTTTAATTGAAGAGAAAAAATAATAAATTAATGGCAATAATGAGCACTTCACATGAGGCTTCTGATGTTTTGATTACAGTTTGTTGTTAATCTGATAGTAAAAAGCGCCTCACGTCACCCATTTGGAAATGGAGTATTAGCGCGTGGTAATTTTGATTACGTTTCGATACCGATTGAAATGGATGAGTTTGATGCACGTACCTTCAAAGTCCTGATCGGCGGTAAATGTCCGATTTTTGAGCCTCGGATCTATCGGAGCTTCCTCGTCCACTACGCCGTGATCCATCATCCAGGGTCTGCAAAAAAAGAGCCACAAAAAAAGGAAAACTCATTAAAAACACTTGTTGTTGTAGGGCAATATTGTATCGCACTGGTGAACAAATCAGTCTGAAATCACACGTATTAATCACACACAGCGGAAACATTAAAACAGTATTTCAGTTCAATTACTGCACATCACTGGTGTGACCACGGGAAGGTCAGCAGCACAAAACGAACTGGTGACGGTTCGTTAGGCAGCTCGCTGAAAAACTGTTGCCATCCACCAGTCCAGCTACTAACCAGTGGCAAACGCTATTCACCGCTAAAGGTATAGTTCCGGTCCGCCACCGAGCTGTAATGTCCGGGCACTGTTTGTCGACCATTTGCCAACCTTTCACACTAGCTCTAAATCACTCGGGATTGAATTTAGCGCGACAATTGTGGTGGGGAGTGTTGGTAGGAGAAAAACAAAAACCGCAGAAACTTCAAACGACTAGTCCAGTGTCTGTCATCATTGGTTGTATCGGTTTGGTGAAGGCGATCTGATAAGAACTGTTACTTCCGCTCATTGTGCTGCAGGTATGATGCGGCATATCTTGGTAAAGTGACAACATCCTCCTCGAGGTAATTAATGAGAGTGTAAAACACACGACACAAATGCATCCAGCATCCAGCAGACGGCTGAAGGGTATAGTTGTCTTAAACGCTGAGCATCAGATTGCTGAGAGAGAAATTCCATTAACGGCATAATTACACACATATGTGTTTTCTTTGCTCTCCATCCCTCTATCATGCATCCTGTTATTAACACATTTATGCGACATAATAATAGTCTTCACCAATGGCAAGACTGTACCATTTCTAATTGTGGTCATTAGTCGGTTGCTTTTATCAAACGCTAATGGTAGAGAAAATGTCTTTTAAGTGAAGGAAAGCATATGCATCAATTATCCATTATTTTTTCACTTTTTTACTATCCACCACTTTTTTTTATATAAACTTTGGAGCAAGAACTGAGCAACGCCGAGATATATCGCCAACATTGAAACCAAAGGAAGATTCAACTGATTACTCTTGTGACACAACAGCATCGGCTGATAGCATCTCTTCGGCCGTGGGAAAGAAACACACCTCCACAATGAACTGCGACATAGGCTGGTACAATCATTTCCCCTGACCTTTGCGTTCAAGAAAACATCATCGTTCAAGCCAGCAAGGTGCCGTATGGGAATATGCAAAACGATCGAATCGGAAGTGTGTTGGACCTTGAAGCAATTCAACGAAGGTGTCGGTTTACAGCACTACAAACCGTAGACACCGCTATCGTAAATCAAATGCAAACGAGACTGATCTGAAGGGTTGCGATTGATAGGCGAAATGCAAAAAATCGTATCGAACCGGAATTTGTCACGATATTAATGAGTAACATTCCATTACAGCGCCATATGCATAAACCGGTGGGAAAGGTATTTTAAATAATGCAAAATTATTTTCCACTCCCATCCGGTCGTAAAGTTACCGGCACACGTTTGCCGGTCCCTTATTTGTCCGCTGCTTTGTTGTTTCCTCTCGGCCCAACGTCAGCGCAAGCGTTTTATGAACTTGTTTATTAAAAATCGTCTAAAGCCCCCATCCGCCCGACTGTATTTGCGAACGTATAAATCATAGCCTCGGGCTGAGCTTCCGTGCTTATCACAACCGATGCAATTCGCCAGATAATGCGCAACCCACCACACATCATAACGATGGGCAATAATTTTCACAAACTCCACTAAAGCTTGAAAGGAGATTTGCTCCTTACAATTTGCCATGGCGTCAAACTATATACGGTTGCCATCTCTCTTGATCTGTCGCTAGCTGGGGTTCGTCGCCAGCTCGAGACACTTCTCTGTCTTGCAATGCATGCGAACGAATGCATTAGATAAAGGTGTTGTTGCTGCTGATGTTGAGGGATCTTGTCGTAAGCCGATGATCAGAAGTTGTCACTCGCGAGATACTAGGATGGGCGCAGGGACCGCGCAGCGAAGCAATAAAGTTGTTTTCTAGCAAATGTTTATCCAGAGCAATTCAGTGACAACGTGTGATACGAAGGCACTGTGCGGGCAGTGAGGTGGGTGGAGGTGTGATTAGAGGGACGAGGAGGTTAACAGCTGCAATGAGCAAACGTGTAATGTTCGCGGTGCTGTAAATCGGGCAAATAAACAGACACACACACACACGGACCTGGGATTGGCGCCAGGTGTGCTACCAAGTGCTGTTCCCGTTTCACGCACCCTTCACTGTTCCCAGCAATGTTCTCAGCAATTAATCTCAATGGATACAACTCGCTGTCAATTTCAGGTTGCTTTTACCAGGGCGATTAAAAAACGGTTCCAAATAACTGGCAGTTAGCTCTCTCTGCCTGATAATATCAGGCCAAGATTCGAATTGTGCTGCGATTTTAACAACTGCCAATCAGATTGGAGCAAAGATCCAATTAAAGCGAGCCGGGTTCGATTCCCCCCCCTGCTGTTCTCGTGCACTAATAGCTGTTTCCGCACGGGATAGAGGAATGTGATTGATTAAGCCAGGCTGATAAGAGCATGATCTACGGCACTACGGCGAAACTCGGGCCTCTTTATGGCGGGTCATTGTAATCGCGCGCGTAATCCGGCTGGGTGATTCACGTCACGCCAGAGACGAAATAATGCTAGAGCGCTGTGGTTGTTTCTGTGCTGAATGTGAGTAAATGATCGGTACGTTTTTGCTACCTTTCCTGCAGCTCCATGGTGTCGATTTTCTTCATTGTGACTACTGCCAGGCAAGGATGTTCAAGGCACTAAATACACACAAACACGTATACACGCACATACAAATCGGAATTGTTTCGGTAACTCTATAACACCACACTGGATCACTCAGAAGGTGCCTGGCCACTCCGCAGATGATGTGGCATACAGCTCACTAGATCACTCGGAACTGCACTCACGGTACGACTGGCACAATCACGAGACGATCACTACAGTGGCCCTGTTCTCGTCAAACTGATGCTCCCAAGTGCTGCAGGCTAGCAGAGCGGACTATTGTCGTCACCTCCGGGTACGGTCGAGGCTTTAAATATACTGCTCGTAGCCAGAGAGCCAGATGACCACCGAAAGATGGAGTACCGGAGGCTCGATGGTAGCCGAGGGGATATTATATATCGCTTAACCACCGCTTTACATCACCATTGTGACGTCGTTGCCGTCGTCTGCAGATCGCACCCGAATTTTGTTCTGCACAACACACAACAGACCGTCGGTTTACAGCTCTCAGTAGCTCTTATCACTTTACAGCACTCACGCGACACTGTCCCGTGGGGTGGCACAAAACTTCCTTCCTTGTTTTCTCCGTGTCCACAGATTCTGCGGAAGAAATGCTACCCGCACACACCAATAGCGCCGAGATAGCGCGCCCACCGTCTCGGTCGGGGTCTAGCGGCAAACTACGGAGAATTCCCCGGGCCAGAGAGGCTCGAGTAGGTCGAGTAGCACGCGTAGCCGTGAAGTACGGTCGACGTGTGTCATCGGACCGGCATTGCGTGCGGCCAGTTATCAGCCGTCCGCGGCGAGATGAGGAATCGCATCGGGGCTGCTGTATTAGGAAGCGAGCTACGATTAGCAGGGTTGGTGGGTGATTTGATTAGAAAAGATCAACCAAGAACGGTTCGGATGTTCTTCCGTGCGGTCGTTCGTCGAACTGCATGGCGGGTAAACATTACACGCCGTTCTGCGCCCACCAGTCAGCGAGGTAGCATAAATCAAACACACAAGCACAAAGCACTCGTACTTGAATGGTAGCGATCCATACAAAAACGATCCAGAGAGGCCTTTGTACAATTGTTCCGCGCTATGGGAACGGCCATCATTTGCTAACGTCGCTAATGATCGATCATTACCATACACATTGCGGAGCGGGGTGTGGTGGTGGTGCACACGGCTGGTTATTGGAGCTGATCGTTGGCGAATTAAGAATGCCCCCCCCCCCCCCCCCCCCGGTCCACAACAAGGTCTTTTTGTTGAGCGATCTTCGAAACTCCAGTTCAATCGAGATTCATCCAGCTTGCGAAGGGCTTTCCCCCACGTTGAATGTCTCCAACAAAAACAGGTTCCTTCCAAAAATCGTGGAAACGATTTTACATGAATTTTGCCGTTTCGGACGATATTGGGAACCAGGCGATTTGCGTCATTCGATATGCGATCGAAAATGTTGAAGTCGTCCGCGAACGGCCTGTTTTGATCCACCATTTGAATGGCGCCAGAAAGGTGGCAGGTTGTAAAACCAGTTATGCGAACCAGTGCTCCACCCGCGTGACATATACATATGTAAGTCAATGCCAATTTTCTGGTAGTCAGCTCGTAACCTTCTGTGGTCTATGGGCGATATCTTGTACCAGACGGTGTATGATTTCGTGCCGAAGTACGCTCAAGCAGTACCGGATACCTTCTGGTTTAAGATGACCACTATTCGCAGGACCTGCAGGTAGGCACAAAAGTAATACTGCGCACGCTTCCGGTAAACCTTGCCCCAGTTCCAAGTGTTCCACGTCTGCCCGAAAGTGGGTCAACATTGGGTAGAGCAAACGAACGAAACGAAACAAAAAAAAGACTCTCCATGAAAGAACTACTTTCATAGGCCGGTTTGTTTGCTTGTTGATGCAGTCACACACTGTCGTCGGGAATGGATCGGGTACGCAATCGATGCGCGGTGTAAAATGTGAATGGTTTCACTTGAACCTTGGCGCAGCAATGTCCCTTGGCGCTGGGTGAAAGAAACATGTCTCACTCGTACACGCCGGACGGGGGGACGATATGGGATAGCGTGGTGGCATGGATTGTTTACACTTCCTTCGATTATCTCGCATTTCCTCGCACGAATCTGATCCCCAGGCACGATGGTTGCTGGGACAAGCTGCGGTGCATAATTTGTTGCTGTCAGCGCGCGTCACCGTATTTGCATCTTGGATGGTTTCGTTTTTTATATCAACTCAAACAACGGACGGAAGTGAAACGAAAGAATGGCGAAACAGCACAAACACATGCATACGGAGAGGGCGCCAGCGTGATTCTATTTGATGTTGGGAATGGCAACGATACCGTACCGCAACAAGGAAACCGAAAGGGCGTTGGTGTTTGATGACTGGCTGCTTTGCCTTCTAGACAATGCGTTTCTGAGGGAGACACAGAGAGAAAGAGACGGTTCTAGCGGATGTTTTATTAGTTCACTGACCCTTCGGTGAGGTCGGGCTGTCGACCCCAGTCTGTGCAAGAAATAAAGAGCCCGAACCGATGTGCATGTGTTCCAGATGTTAGCTTCACGCGCGTGTGTTAGATTCCATTTGCAACGGAAGCAAATTTCCCGACTGCATCGAAATGGCTCAAAAGAGCGATTCTCAATCAGTTGTGCGCGTTGGAACAGGGCCAACGCGGGTGAGGAACGTTCGCCGAGATTCCCTCAACAGGTCAGTCAGCATAGTAAAGCCGACAGCCCGAATGCAGAGAACGATCGACAATTTCCGTCCACTACTAGCGCACGGCAAAAAGCGACTAATGTCATTAGCTTATAAGCTCAACCGGCGACCGGCAGGGGTCTGACCGGAATGCTAATCACGGCACCGGCGGCCTATTGCCGTTCGAACTTGCCCGGCGTTCGGCGATTGGTTCGAGTGAACGGGAAAGCACACGGCCAACGGTCCACAGCGGTGCCTAGCCACAGTGCTGGTGCTCGAATATTCCCGAGCACGTTTCGGAAGACTTTGTAGCGATTGATTCAACAGTGGTTGCGGGCCGCACGGAAGCACGCTATCCGCTCGAACACTTAGAGATAAGCACGGATAGGTGCTGTGCATTTTTCCACGTTGTTAGAAAAGAGAATCCCCTGGACTTTCTTCGGCGACTGCCACGAGTGCATCGATACCGCTGGTACGGGTTTCTTTATTTAATTGATAAAGAGAAGAGTTGCTCGTCTCAGCTGAAGCGGTCTTGCAACACTCTCAGCCGTTTATAACGCACCCAATTAATAGCTCCCGTGAGCTTTGTGCTGTGTCGGTCGGTAAACATTAGGCGCGACGGTACGTGAAGAATAATAAGTGTTCTTTTTTATTACCCCGCCGCTAATCGGGTCGTGTGTGAAGCAACTCGCGAATCGGGGAAGGGTAGAAGGCTCTCTTTGTACCGGTTTTCCGTGACACCGAACTGACTGACTGGGAAGGAAATTAAATTTTAACGATTTTTTGGTCAATACCACACACACACGCAAACCCACATAAAAGCTGAGCGTTGATGAGATGCATTTAGCATCGATTATGGGTACTAATATGGAAACCATCTTTTGCCATATTTTGCAGAAGCTCATTAGCAGTTCTGGCCGCTTGTAAATATTAGCCGCGCTGCAATTGCACCTACGTGCAATCAATCGTTTCGCACACGCAAAATGCAAATGCGTGTGTGCATCGTGCCGTCGCCCCAGTGCCAGCTTTCCCTCGCAACAGCCGCGGGTAAATGCACCCAACACGGACAGAGGCGAGATGGAAAGAAAACGGAGAGAAGCAATAAAAGAAACCATCGCCGAGCCAACGATGCGGGAGCGTACCACCAACGTTCATGGACACGGGATGTAATATCAGACCTTTGCGACCGTCCTGACCAGGGCCAACACAAACACAAGCGATTGCTCATCCACAGTGTAAGCTATTTTTTTTCCTCCTCTTCGGTGTTTTGCTGCCGGAACGGTGCGAGACGGTATCTCCTTTCTCCCGGGTGGCGGGAGATTGCGTGCGGTCGATCGTGTTTGCCGTACGCCGCCTGATCTTGATCTCATTACCGACCGTCACCTTAATGCGATGATGCAGTTCGTCTTTGATGTGTGAGTCTGTGTGTGTGTGTTTCTTTTTAGTGACACGCAACTATGATTCCTTGCGCTTACTTCTCTGCAACGCTCACACAGACGATCGCCATTAAAGTGCTCTTATCTTTGCGACCGGGTCGTATGAATTTTGCCCCAAAACCCATGAACATGATCAGCGACATGCGGGAAGTGGTGTGTGTGTGTGGCGTGATTTTTGTTGGCACGGAAGAAAATGTTTGCTTTCGTGGGGTTTGGGGTTGATCGATTCCGCTTTTTTGGGGTGAGGGTCAACCACTCATACATCTGCGTGGTTGATCGGAGTCGTTTTTGCAAGGACGCAGATCATTAAAGCTGCAGTGGAATTGGCAAGGTGAACATGACCTTGGATGGAAGATGTGACGGTTGGATCAGATCAACGGTTGGGATTAATTTTGAGGACGGATGTTAAAAGTACAAGGTATTTTGCCTGATAAATTATTAATGATAGGCTACGAATACCGACCCAATCATAAGAAAGTATGATTCAATCTTACGACACTTCCAAAAAACTAGGGTTCCTGGTGGCAGCCCTTAACATTAACTGGACCTTTATGGGGTGGGTAGAAAGGTGTCTTTGCTTATCCCGTTTCGCAAACCCTTCCAAGAAATCTCACCTCATATATACGTATAACAATAACATTAGCAGGAACTGCAGGGTTAGAAAAGGTTAATCGAGAGCCCTTGCGCTAGAACCGTAATGCGAGATAACGCGGGACAGAACAAATATGTATGTGTTTGTTTTTTTCTTTCTTCATTTCTTCACCATAAATATTGATAACAGTTTTCCTCCCCTATGAGTCAGTAGGGACTGAATGGGACTTTTTTGTTAGCCCTCGGAGAGCTAATGCTTGTTCTTGCTTCCTTTCCACGTGGTCAACTTACCGTTGCGAACGATAGCGCCGGTTGGCGGTGTCCTTCATGTTTTGTTAAACTTGTATTACTTTGCGGTGGTTTAAAATCTGCAAAACTCCACTCGCTCCAGCAATTGGAGCCCGGCAATCAAATCGTTCAATCGTAACGGTGCTTGACCGGTACACTTCCAACCGCTACCTTTTCGGTAGGTTCAATCTGAAGTGGAATTTTTATGCAAGTTTATAAAGCTCGGTCCAGCTTTTACCAGCCGCTAACAGATGCCTTAACGGAACCGGCGAGGCGTAGCGGGCACTGCTTGGACCACAGTGAACAAACATTTATCCACACACGGACACACACACATATACACTGTCGATGGGATTTGTACCAGTTGGGAGCCGCCGTGCAGCCGAGCAGCAGCATACAAAAATCGATGAACTGCGCCCAGAAGGCCCGGGAGCGGAAGACGGTGGGGCATGAGGTCAGTAATTCGTAGCACGAGCTAGCGAGCTGTTAGATGCTAGCGATTTGTATCCATTTGACTTGATTATAATTGAAGGATGCCTTGCAAGGACACTTGCGCTGATTTTGGCTTCTCAGCTGAGACTGCGTGTGTGTGGGAGTGTGAACGAGTGTGTGTTTAGTTTTCTTTCTTCAAGCGCACTCGAACACTAGCACAATTAGCTTATCACTATCATTACTGGGAGCAACTTTGTCTTCCTGCTGTTGCTGACCTTCGGACGTTAACGCGCCCCGCCGTTGGGCATTGGTTGTAACGGGTGCATAAAAGCCTACTCCACTTGGAAGCCCCACTTGAAGTTGTTGGGCAAAATGCTGCTTTCCGGCTTGGACTTTGAAAAACTCACTTACGATGTAAATTGACTTTTTGCACTTTTATCACGCATTAAAAACCACTTTCACTAAAACACCGTCACGCGGGCGGGCACAAAAAGAAACGGTAGAACCATGAATTGCTGAGCCTTGCCCGATGGACGCATAAAATTGAAATGTATTTTCTTTCACCGAGAAGATGGTGAGAGGAAATTGTCTTCCAAAATGGAAGACATCAAAGCCGCGACGAAAGCAAATTGTGGAAGAACACGTTTGATGCACTAAACGGATGTGGGACAAAAAGAAAGCCAAACGGTGCGGCCCCTCGCCAGAACGTTGTGGAATCTTTTCAAACCTGCGTTTTTTTTCCCACAGAACGTTTCGAGGTACTCTTTGCCTTATCCTGAGGGAATTTTCCTCAATATTAACGCACACATACATACACAGATAAACACACAAAGAAAATCCGGCACAGACAGAGACTGGGATTGGCGAAGGTAGACGAGTTTTAATGGACAAAGTTCCGCCGTCACCGCCACGACTGTATGATTCGCAGCGTACGTGCCCACATTGTGTGCTGGACTTTTGCAGACGATCCTGGAACAAATTTTCCACCGCCAGGTAAAAGAAAATTCGTGCAATGGGTTACACACAAACTATCACTGCGCTTCACACGCGACACGGTCTGAGGGGCGTATGGTTTAAGAACTAGCTCGCCCAGCTTCGTGTTGCACTTTGTACGCTTTCACACGGCTAAGTTTTCCCAGCCCGGAATTGAAAATTGGACGAAATTTTCACGCGATTTTGTTTGTTTGCCTATCCCACTGCTGGTGAAAGATGTGTAGCTTCTGCCCTACGTTTCGCGAGTCAACGGGTCGCGCAGACGACCAACGCGCATTCCGAATGTCGCGCACGGTACTGCTGAACGAAAACCGCCTCGTACGTACGAAACGTTACTCTCGACTGCGGTCCCGATGCCATGTGCGTCGATGTGTATCCGAACTGCCGCTCGCTTTGCGTTTCTTTATGCTGCTGCTACTGCTGTCTGGCGTGGTTTCGCTGCGCCTGCCTACCCACCGCTTGCCGTACCAGCTCGATCCGGACAGCACAGCCGCGCGGGACGTTTGTTGTTGCCGGCAGTAGTAGTGCAATCGGGAGCGTCATACGAACCAGGGGGCAACCCGCTGACGAGACGGGCCGATATCGGCGTCTGCGCCGAAAGGGAAGTCGGAGGACATTGGGAGATTAGGGTGGCTGGTTTGTTGATGTGTACCAGAGCGACAGCGGTAGCTAGCTAGCACTGGAACAGTGCCGGCGCATGGTCAACACGGTGGCAACAACTGTGCGTTTGTGTTGGTACTACAGTAAGCGACGGTTTTTGTCATGCGTGAAGAATTGCACAGTGTTAATTTATGCAGATATGTTCATTTTTATTCATAAAATAGTGTTTGTGTTCAATATGCATGATAATATGTTGTATTAAAAAAAGTTTTGTTTATTATGTTAATGAAAACAAACTAATTATATTCACATTTCTGGGCTAAGAAATGCATTAAGCTATTAAAATAAAGCAATACTTACTAAACTAGGTTTGAAGTAGTCTGGAATTTAGTGGTAGTCTCACAATGGTAGTCAGCATTTAAAATAATATCTCTAATATTTAAAATATTTACATAATACTCTGTGATGAGATTTTATAAATTTGCCACTAAGAAATCTAATAGCGATGATGATTGCCATGAAATACCCCTAAAATTACGATCAAACAATATTTTGAAGTTTTTTTTAGATTCACTTACGTAGAGAATTATACATACAATATATATTAAAATAAGTATGGATGTTGTTTACACAAATAAGTTCGAAATAATTTCATACAACATCAACGATTCATGAACTCCTCAAACCAGAAATATAATATATAACGATGGCTTATAGGAGCAAACACCATGTGAAACGCATAATATACTTTGCAAACAGCAAAAATAAAGAAAAAGCTAATAAAACAAGATCAAAATCTCAACCACAGAATAACGATATATACACAGGTTTAACCTAAGCGTTTTAAACTCAGTAAATTTATCTAGTATTTTTTTCAATCCGTAACAAACATCATTCACGTTGTTTACTTCAAACATCGTAATTTGATTTATCCAACTATATCGGCAAAAACGCGATTATTTATATAATTATGGTGGACAATGTAGCATCCATAAAAGTATAGCGATGAACGATGGCAGAGGCTGTTTTACGGCCTGTTCATCTTTTTGTTAGGAAATTAAATGATTTTAACTAACAAATACCTCAGCTGGCCTAAATGTTTGCAAAACTGCAGTTCGATTTACAATAAAATCCTTAGGACCGTAACTATAACTGTGTTGTGAATTGTTATTTTTTTTGTTATTTTGTTTTGTTTTTTTTTTGCTTCTAAAATATTTAATAGCTATCAAAATTATCAGCTGAGAGCTTTTAAGCTAAAATATATTTTTGCCAAAAATGTTTTGTACATCAAACAAAAAAATTGTCGCGCAATGAAAGCTAAATTCATCTCTCACTGTTGCTACGTGCCCAATCCTTAGCATCGCAGCATTTATGCTACAATTTTCATTCCATCAGCAGTATTGAGAGCGCCTCTACAGCGAGTGTGGAAAAAGGGGGTGAAGCTACTAACACCACATACCTACAGCTCTACATACGCACCCTTCCACTGTTCCGTAGCGATTGTGGGTGCGATAGATAGTGGTGTGTATAGCTGTGTGAGTGTTACCGCGCAACGAATCATATGGCCGAAGCCGAAGAAAGTACAGGGTGACACGGATAGCAACGTTGGCTGGTTAACAACAAAAAATGCTACGACTATGGTATGTGTGTATACGAAAAAAAGTGGAAATAGTTTTTCATCTTTTAGACTTCCGGGCTTTGCCGCATCGCTCGCTCAGACTGCTTACTGCGGAAAACGAAAATTAGACGGATGAATGAGCTGATAGTTACAGGGAAATTGTTGCCCATTTAGGATAATGTCGACGAGGTTTGGTAAAATCAATAAAAAAGTGGCATCCTATTAGTGGGGAAGCCACTTGGAAACGGTACACGTGTTTTACTGAAAGCAGGAGGCAATTAAAATGTCTATCAGATCTATTATTCATGCTTGCCGATATTACCATAATTAACAGCCGGATGAAAGGTATGGATACAATTATCGATCCCTTTTCTATCATTTAAAAGCGCTGTGCCAGTGAAAAATTTTACTCAATGGTTGAAGTTAGGTAATGTAAAAAAAGTTATTCATTAAATTATACCATAATCAACTTCGAGAAGCCTTATCAAAGTGTTTAACGCGATAGAAGCAGAAGCTTCGTATGGAATCCGCATTATCCCACGCTGGAAAATGTACCCCTATGTAGCGCCCTTTTACCTTGCATTGTGATGCCAAACAACAATGACATTATTACGGGTTCCCCGGGAGGCTTTACTTATTTCACGCTTAGGGTTTAATCGAATAATTAAACATCCTCTTCCTCCGTTAAACTCGTGCCCGTAAGTGCCAGAGCTAATAAGCAAATCATACACCTTCAGATTGTGCTGTTGGGAACAAGTGTTCACCTCGGCTCTAGCGGGCTTTTCCACGTGAGCTGAATATGAAGGCATAACACAGTAGAGCTTTACTACGGAAAATTGATAGAATGTGACTGACGCTGGTATCGAACCTCGTTGTGTTTGGTGTAATTAATTTCAGCTGCCTGCGAGGAGGCACGCGGGAGGGTGGATGTTCTTTTAAAAATTTCCCCTTTTTTCCCATTACTTACCCGATGAGCGAGATGGGAATGAAACAGTTGGAGGGAAGTTTATTATAAACAAAGCAAATAACACTCATCGAAGGAAATATTGGTGTGGGTGGTTTGGTGTATACTTTACCACTACCATCATCGTCATCAGCATCATCACATTTTGAGATTGATTAACGAAAAAAAACCATACATACACATATTCATTTGGAGTTGATGAGCGATTTCAATCGGTAAACAGTATTCTTTGGCGGCAAAAAATAGAAGATTTTTGTGTAAATAAAGCAGCGGGTGACGTACTGCATTATTTGGGAGAATGCTATAAATATAATTCTTATCAAAATTCCATCTTATTGGGATGGAGGTTTTTTCTTCATGGTAATCGGTTATTACTTGTTAGTTGTCACATGAAAAGAGAGCCACTGTGTGTATAGACCAAAACGTCAGAAGCAATCGATCTAATGAGCGCACTCAAGCGTATGGCAGTATGAAACCCGTCAAATGCAAATAAAATCAATAAACCTGCCCATCATATGCAGCCACTGGTTAGCTAATACGTAGCGAATGCGCTAGGAAAAGTGTACTATTCGTGCAATTCATCATCTGTACTGTGTGTGAAAAGCAATGATATAAAACTTTCTTCGCAAATCAATTGCAAATCATAAATGCAAAAAAATGAATGATTTATGCAATGAAACGATGTAACATTGTTACAGAGAAATAAATGTTATTAGCTACCTTTTGCTAGCAATTTCTACATACCAAGATTACGCACACTAGAGGGCATGTTATTTTCATGTTGCTAACATAGAACATGAACATAATTATTGTTGTCACAGCATAATATCGCTCTACTTCTTCTTTAGCTCAACAACCGTTGTCGGTCAAGGCCTGCCTGTACCACTTATGGGCTTGGCTTTTAGTGACTAATTGATTTCCCCCCATAGCAGGATAGTCAGTCCTAAGTATGGCGGCACGGTCTATTTGGGGATTGAACCCATGGCGGGCATATTGTTAAGTCGCACGAGTTGACGACTGTACTACGAGACCGGATTTGTGATCGCTCAGGTACGTTGTAAAACTTGCACCTGTCAAGTACACGTAGTTGTTGTTCTTATGTTCCCTTTGCACTGTCAACACTTACGCATGCGATTTAGCATGAAAAATTGTTATTTTTTAACGACTTTGCTACAAGAAAAGGAAGCACAGTTATTGGGTTCGTTGATTTATCATTTGAATTAATCTCATCGTTGATCTCATTTCATTTAAGTCTCGTTGATTTAATCTCGTTGATCTCATTTCATTTAAAATATATTTTTTGTCTTAAGGTTAAATAATACTTTTAGCTCTAACTTAGCTTAATCATTTACGCAAATTAGCTGTGCCATGTGCTAAGGATATGGGAGATGGTTGTATAAAGTTACGGGAAAGAGAACTGAAGGATCTAAGAGAATTGAGAATTGTAAGATAACATATTTTTTAACCTTTTACTTGTAGTTTAGTAAAGAAAGCAGTAAAGATTACGAAAAGTGAACTTTTTCGAATACTTCATTGTTTTTTTATAGGTGCAAAGATTAACAGGAATCACTAAAACCTCCATGTCATTTTTCCTTTTCAATTGATGATTTCGTCACTTTAGCTTCAACAGTTTCCACACTCGATTCACGATTCTCTGTAACATAATTTAACGATTGGTCGTGGTTCAATTGTAAAATATCGGCACACTTTCTCGAGTATGTAATGTAATTGTTTTAAGAAAAGTGTACCTCAGTTATGACATTAAAATATGAGTTACTAACATTGAGCGTCGTGTCATAAAGGATCTAAAATACAAAATTGTCACAGATTAAGTGTTAAGTGTAGAAAAAGCACAGTGAAGATAGGTATCACTTGAATTATTATTGCTTTAACTATGACTAGAATCAAATAAATGTGAATATTTATTACATGATGTATGCACGAAGGGTTATATCGCTCATAATCCCAATAATACGACCACTTTGTTCATTTCAGCATACACTCACAAAAAAAGAAGCTTTATGGCACAAGTGACAAGCGATGCGCCGAGCTGGTTTACCCTTATCCCTCTTGAACACGAATGACTTGTGGCCTTTATCCTTGAAAAGCGCATCTATTCAATCGCTTCAAGGACTGTATTGCGCCATATACGGTTAGGTGCATCACGCTCAATAGTACCACGGCACCGTGATGTGTGTCCCTGTTTCGTTGCAGTGTCATCACGGAAAAGAAGCTTACCGTGGCCGTGACTATACGGGGTAAGATGTAACTCTTCGAACAAAAGATATCGTTCTGAAGTACTACGGGCTTAACGGGGGACTTACGGGTGCCAAACCGTGCATACAGTGAGATGAACCGATGTACCGCTCAAGACGAACCAAACGCGCCCATTCAAGAAGGCACACACGATTGCTCTTCATATTCAAATCCACAGTTCTATTTCTAGTATGGTAAGCGGAGTATGTGCATGTGTCCCGCTGGTCACATATGATAGAGTCACCGCAATTTGCATAGCCCAACGTACGCAGATCTTGCGTATCCTCCTCGGTACCAGACGGATCAACACGTCTCGGGTTGTGCTCTAATCTAGGGCAATCTTTCCGTTCACTCCAGCAGCTTCTCATAGACGGGCCGAGTTAATTAAACTTTCATTCAGCAAAATTGGCCTCACGAGCCTGTATTCGCGAGTGCGCGAGTATGTGTACCGCTGTGCGTGGGTCACCAAATATATGCGAAAGGGCAAATCTTGCGGGCGTAGGTAGACATTTGCCGGCCGCGCATAGATTCTGTATGCCGTATGAGGTTAGGCAAAACTTTGCCATTGGTGAAGGTGACCGTTCCGTGAGCGCGTCTAGAGGTGTGATCTAATTGGAGTTCATTTTAATGCAAACCTTACGGGCAAGATATGATTAGATGAACTGGAAACGATCTGTGCCGCTAGACACTTTAATGGCTCGAGGCGTGTGCTATAATTGGAGCTATTTTTCAATAGAATTTCGCTCTGTACGGCTGGGCCGTCACTTTATCACGTTATCTGGTTGTGAATATCAAATCGTGGCCTTCCAAACTTTACGATGCTTTAGAGAAACAATGTCACCAGTAGTTAATTGAGTAAACTTGGTAAAAAGAATAATTTAATTGATTGTAACAGATAAGCAAAGATAGATATCCTACTAGTCCAATCACTATCTATGTCAAATTGAACGTGTTGAGCTGTACTAACTTATGGCTCACAGCAGTGAGCATAAAGCAAGCTTAAAATAGCCTATCGGACAGCTAAATTGACCACTCGATCGATCTGCTGAATGTTTTATCAGCACAGCGTTACCGTTCCGTTCGGCTACCATTTTTTCCCACCAGTCGGTCACGTGAAATCTGCCCGCAAAGCCATCAAGGTAAGGCAAAGGAACGTGTCACACCGCTCAGCTATCGTTTTAAATCATACTGAAGCTTATGCCACGGTGTTGTTGTTGCCTTTGCTTGATGGTGGATTACACTGGCTGTGGGTAAATCCATGGTGGGAGAGTTATTTTTTAATAACCCTTCAATTAAACGCAATCCTGCGTAGCATGCAGTGACCCGTTGCTAAAGCGAAAGGTGTATAGCGAGATGAAAAATACGCGAAGTACCATAAAAAATAAGTAATCAGTGACACCATTTCCACCCCATCAACATTGCTGAGTGTTAAGTGTGTCTCATAATGCAGCCGATATTGAATGGTTTATAATGGAGAGACAACACACACACAAGCTGTACACTTGATGGTGCACGTACAGCTTAGCACAGCCTGATTTAAGGTCATCGTATCGTGTAATCTAGTTCAGTTTGATGAGACAATATGTGGCCGTGCATATTGCTGCATCGTTTGTTATCATGAGCAAATGCGCAAAGCAAATACAACTTAATCAACTGTTGAACCCCGGGCCAGCATTGCACCCAACATCAAGTGACCAAGTGTTTGCGGACCCAATGCAACCCGATTAATGTTAACCAAGAGCATGAATTTATTTATGATAGCACGGGCGCCTTCTTATCTGTCAACCAGTGTCGTGAACCAACAGAAACTCTCCGGTCCTCATGTGACAGGAAGGTCACAACGATGGTCACGCAATCACGCATACAGCACCTTGGGCATCCTATGCCGACACCATGGGCCCGAATGAATAACCATCATGATGCTTCACCAAACATCCAATGGTTGGAAAAAAGAACGAAGAAAAAGCAATAGTTTGGACGATAGCTCGAGGAAATGGAATGAAAAATCGTATTAAAGATTTCTCTCGAAAGGCAGCTGTACCGCTGGGTGAGAGATGCGTGGTGGGCGGAAGGAGATACAAGACGTATGTTTGTGCTAGAGCATGAGCAAAAGAATAACATAGACATGGGCCACGGGGACCGGGCTAGAGTTATGCGTTCGGGTTCCAGCATAACTCCGCAGCGCGTTGGGGTCGTGTGCCGATTGTTTGTCGCACGAAGGACGTCGTCTTCGCTGTTCGTCGGTGTGTGTCCATGGACGGAAGATGGTCAAACGGTTAGTCAAACAGAGCGGAGCTGCGAAAGTGGGAAGTTGATGATGTTGATGCTGATGAAGAGAACTATATTATACTATACGCCGGAGCTGGTATTGGTCCTCCGGTGACGGAAAGGTTAGGCAAAGGGAAAGCAAAACCGAAAATAGATTTGCTTGACCTCCCGCTGTCGTCGAGTGGTTGGAATCTGTTGTGGACTGGGGTCGAGAACCGGGGAGCATCTTTCATCTTTCGGGTGCGGTACGGCTGTGTGCAGCATCTTGCTTTTCTTTGTGTTGTGCTGTTTCTGTGTGCAAATATTAGCTCGTTAAGACACTCCAGGCGCTGTTGTCAAGATGGGACGGTGAGTGACGGACGATATCTCTAAGAAGGACGAGTGCATCGCAGCGAAAAGGTGCAGAAGTAGCTATCGGTTGTACGGGGTGAGATCTTTTTCTTTGTGTCCTATTCACGCTCTGCTTTGCTGTGGCTTTGCACTGAGATTTCTCGGTATGAATGACAGTATCATTGGAGGATATTAAAGCTCAATCAATATTAAAGCTAGTAAATCGGGAATATTACATTGGAATTTGTTCCAGGCGATTCAGACGCAATACTACTTTTGCAGCGCTTTTATTACAATGCCCGATATGGTTGGGTCTTTTATGTTTTATGGATTGACACAAGATATATAACACGTGGATGGTGATTCATGCTTTTATAAGATATCTAGAAAACGGATTTGTTCGACAAGCCATCACACTGATATCTGACTGTTACATCTTTCTCAAAGCTAGAAGAGGTAATTTACCGTCTAGAAACAATTCGCCACGAATGATGTCTATACAAATGAAGACCAAATCGATAATAATCTTTAAGATATATGCAAACACTGCGAATAGCCATTATTCGAGCAGCGTTTTCTACCTTTCAAAAGCGCAGTAAGTTTTGTTGTTCTGTAAATAACCTGAATAATCTCCTAATCCGAAAGCTATTAGAATAAAGCAAAAACGTGAAATTGGAAATGGTAGGACAGGAACCCTAAACTAAAAATATCCGTCCTATTGTATTTCGTGATTATCATAGATTGAAGCCTGTTAAATGGAAGAAAACGCGAGTTAGACACAGACAATTTACATCGGACAATGGAGGTGCATTGTAATACATTTTCATCTGCCTTGCAAAGCGGCACTTGCAGCAGCTGATTGCCATCATTTCCATGTCCGACTTTTTGTTGGCTATCGCACAACATCAACTATTAGTAAAAGCTTCATCTTCTGCATAGCTGCAAACGGCAATCTAACAAGCTGTTTGGTGTTGTGCTCGATTGAACGCACTTCAGGCTGCTATAGGAGAACTTTGGTGCTTCGGAATAGTTGATACATTTTGTGATGCCATCGATTAGCATAACCCGAGAAGGTACGCTCACGGCAAGCGTGGAATGGTTCCCACTCTCTGTCCAACTTCTCTCATTACCCTAAGCCCTTATCAGCACACGACGTGCTGCTAAATGTATGGCGAGACATTTACGTTATGAGACGACATGTCCTCGGTAGAGGAATCTGCACCGACCTTCATCCGCTGTGTGCCGTTCGCTTTAGAATCAATCAGTAGAAGCAATGGGATCGGGCCACCACAGTTTCAATCATAAGCAGATAAAATCTCAACATCAATCACCAAAGTTGTATCCGCCGTTGGCACAGATTTGAGGCATCATCATACCGAATCAATCCAAACTTCCTCTACCTTCTTCAATCGCTGTATAATCATCGGCGGTACGTTGCGTGACGTTAGTTGACGTCGGGTTTGAAGGTCCCCTCTTCTTTCACTCCACTCGGTATGACATTTGCCAGATTAAGCGGGCACCCTATTACTGTCCATATTTGAGCTGTCGCTCCAATAGTGACTGCGATTCGATGGTCGTAGTGTGACACTTTTCGTAATGCGTTATTTTTGAAATGGCGTTGTTGTTTATGTCTGTGGCCGAGAGAGGGCAAACAATAACTTACGACAGATTGAAAATAGTAAATAGACACACATTCACTTGCTATAAGCTACCTTCGGAGAGCTTTAGAAACAGTGACATGCATAAAAAGGGTATGCATAAAAAAATACACGCGCAAATCAAATCACGTGGGAACGTTCTAAACATACGGGTGCATTCCAGTCCGGGATGGATTCTGCTCCACTTTACACGCGCCACAACAATTCAATCCAACCACACAACCACCTATTCACGGAACGGAGTTATTAAGCCATTCATTACATCGGGTTAGTGGTGCAGCAAACTCGTGAACCTGCACATGCACCTTGCATTATTACACCCGTACCTGCGGGGGGTCTAAATTCCGGTTTCATGCCCATGCAAATGATGCCGCGGTACCACTGCGGGAGGGAGTGGGTCTAACCGCGAGCGAAAGCTGTCCGGGTGGTGCAATTGTTTGCACATCATCGTACCTGCTGCCTTCGTGTGCCCTTCAGCGACAAGAAGAGGGTTTGCTGTTGCAGTTTGTACAATATAAAGCACAGCGTGCACACGTTGACCAGCGTAAACAACGGAGAAAGCCTCACGGTAAATTAATTTTATTCTTTTACAAACACTTTAATAGAACCATTTTTTTCTATGGCGTGTGCCAGGGAAAAAAACCGCCCTTTAAATTGAAGCCCGTAGTTGGGTACAGTACACAGTAGAACATGGGCGAGTTTTCAACTACTGTTGATGTTAAGGATTAAAACAAGCAACAAGAGCTACATGGCTCAGCAAACTCGGTGTGGGTCTTCGTATTAAAACCACTCATCTGCCATCAACCGGGACAGAAGCTAGCTCTCTCCACCTACGCTGAGCAGTGGAGGGGTGGAGAGAAACTGGTGAATGCGCCATCGGAAAATACCCGCAGTGATAGCAAGATGGAAGCTTCTATTTCCACTGTTGATGGACGGCAAATATTTTTGCCTCCATTTTCCATTGTTCCTTTTTTTATTTAGGGACATTGCTTCAAGTGGTTAAATATCGAGTGACTTATTGTATTGGATTTTTTGTATGTGTGTTGCGCTGAAAGCATCCTTCCTGGCAGTGCGTCATAACGGAAAACGAATCCTCCTGCTTCGATCCCTTTTAGCGGATACTGTGAATTAGCAAAATATTTTATCGATGGACCTTTTCCCACTTTGGCCACCGAACCAAAGT
Source organism: Anopheles coluzzii (assembly GCF_943734685.1). Classification (NCBI taxonomy): domain Eukaryota; kingdom Metazoa; phylum Arthropoda; class Insecta; order Diptera; family Culicidae; genus Anopheles; species Anopheles coluzzii. The sequence continues at coordinate 41,349,356 of NC_064671.1, read as the reverse complement.
CATAACCGAGTGGCTATTTTTGGTCATTAAATAAAAGGGACAAAAAAGAAAAGCAGCAACAAATCGAAAAGCGAACTTTTTCGCCTGCTCCACATTTACCTTCACTCTGGCTGCGAAGCGTTGCACGAACGGGAAATGGTAGATCTGCAGCGGCCGGGCGAGATGTCTTCCGGGAAGCCTCTTCCTTAGCCGTTGGTCAACGGACTTCTCGCCTTCCTGTCTGCGTTATATCGTTCGCTCGGTGAAAAGATTTTCCACCTAAAAAGGTAAAGCCTGGGGCGCCTACTCGCTTTCAGGTGTCAATTTGGCGTGCCACACACTTTGATGGTTTGGTGCTGGGTTCGCTGTCAACTTTTCGGCACACGGCAACTTGCTTTGCGTTAATTTAATTAAAGCCACCTCGGCTAAGCCACCACGGGAGCCTTTGCGGGCAGTAAATATGTATCTATATCTCCACTGGTCGATATGCGCGAAACCGCTTCGCCTTACAGCGGAGGGGAACACTAAAGCACTGTAGCAGATACACCCACCATCAGCATTGACACGTTTCAAGCTCGTCACACATTTGTATCATTAATCACGTTCACACCAAGTACGGAAAAGGAAGCAAGCTGTGCTCTGAAGCAGAAACAACCACTGTATCTATGGGTACCTAGAGCATAAGGTTGCACCGAGTGTTCAAGTGGGGGGGAAAGCACAATACAATACGGAGACACAGCGCGCAAAACCGAGTGGCTGCTAACAAGTTCACTGGAACTAGTGCGCACGAAGGCTCGTTCGCTCAAGTACTAAATCCTTTGGAGAAGAAGGCAGCAAAAACTCAAAAAGAACCAGCATAAGGTAAAGAAATCGCTTCGAAAGGCATCCACTGATTCTCCACTTTCTTTCCACATGTGCAAGTGCCACTAACGTTACATTTTTTGCCCTCTATATTGCCGTTCCCATGTCAAATTGAGTTTGCGAAGCGTTGGTTGCTGCGATGCTTGTTTCCTTTGATCAATTCGCTGAAGGTTTGCTGGCAGTACACCACTTTGCTCTTCAATGATTGCACACTGCTGCAGGTTTCGGTGCAGATTCTCGATCGAAAGTTGGTGCCACTTTGCAAGGAGCCGTTCCTGTTTTTTTCCCACCCACTACCCTTGATGGCACACCGTACCTGGGTGGAACGGATTTCCAATGCTACACAAAACAATAACAGCAGCAAGCAAATCTCACTTATAAACACTAGCAAAAAGACACACACGCACACACATATTCCACACCTAGCACAATTTCTAAATCCTGGGGCAACACGGCGAGCGAACGGAAAAATCGCGCAAGAACGCGTTCGATGCCAACGAGCGAACGAAAACACAATAATCAGTCCTCGCGAAAAACGGCACCGTAGAACCTCAACCTTACTACTGGAAAGCGGACACCGAAGAGAAGAAAACTTCTCTCGCTCTCTCTCTCTCTCTCTCTTTCGGTGTGTTTCTCTTCGGAGATTACGATGTTAGTGAAGCGGTACGCGTGTTTCGAGGGAGTTACCTTCACTCTACGCGCGTTACAGGTTTGTTTGGCTGCCGCGCCGTCGCTTGTTACCCACTGTATTACCAATGGCTACTAAAACGGTTGTCCGAAACGTCCTACAGCCCATAACGACTGTGTCGTCTAGGGCTGAGTCGAGCGGTGGCTGTATCAACATAATCTCGTGTGCCTGGGAACAGCCCCATGTGATGTTTTAGCACCCGATAGGGACGCTCCCCGCCAAGGGCTGCAGGTGTTTGTGAATTGTGGGGCAGCTGACATTAGATTTTTGTGCTGCTGATAATCAACTGAACGGGTGCGGGAGGGCAGGGGCAATGTTTACTGCCGCCGACATGGCCCTGATCGTAATCCTATATGGATCGCGATCGCGTCTTTGACGTTTCAATCATCACGCGGTCCAACAGCACGAGAGGCCAAGGTTTTCACTCGTATGTGGATTATACTTTTAGACCCCCTCTTCCCTCTGCAACTGGCATCCATCACATTTTGCCCATCTCGTATAGTCAAACAGCATCATCTCAAATTGTCTATTTACTTTTGACAGGTTGTGGTGAATGGCAATGGTAAACTTCTGTTTGCTATTGATTCGCGTGTGCTTCAATCTCTATCGTCATCTCTAGGCATGTGTAAAATGAACGAGAATCGCACCGTTCGAACAGTTCGGTAAAGTGAACGAACGAACGAGATTCTTAACAAAAAGAACGACCAGGACTTTTGGAAGAAACTGACTACACCGAACGCGTTCGAACGTTCCGTCAGTGTTCGACGGCACACATAAATGTGGTAATGAAACGTGCAAAATCATATTGCTTTCTCGCTCTTTCTCGCACCGTGCGAACGGGTCGTCAGAGATCAAAATGTACCCTGTTGGTGTTGAAATCGTACCCATACAACTCAATTCCTCGAACGCCGTCGAATTTGTCCAGCAGTGTTCGATACGTGTGCTGTTGGTGTGGAAATCGTATCTATACGACTGAATTCATCGAACGCGTTCGAACTGGTGTTCGATCTGTGTTCTGTTGGTGTATAAATCGTACCTACACAACTGAATTCATCGAACGCGTTCGAACTGGTGTTCGATCTGTGTTCTGTTGGTGTATAAATCGTACCTACACAACTGAATTCATCGAACGCGTTCGAACTGGTGTTCGATCTGTGTTCTGTTGGCATGGAAATTATACCTATACAATTCAATAGATCGAGCCCGTTCAAACGGATTACTCATTGTTCGCGAATGAACTGAACTGAATTGATTGCGCTCATCATGTTGATCCATATTTAAGTAGTTTTTTGGAAATAAAATCCTTAAGTGTGTATAAGGCATGGGGTACAATATATGCAGGAGACATTTTTGCTCGTATTAGTTTTTTACATGCTAGTTTTTGGTCGGTTTTGCGATGGATTGTGTTGACCAGACAGCCGAGTGTTTAATGTTTTTAAATGATTGGTTTCAACCGCAGAATGAGTACTTCTTTGGCTACAGTATGCGTCGATGGTGGGTAAATGAAAAAGATAACGAGCGTTCTTTGTGAATAAAAACCTCATGAAACAAAGAACGAAAGAATCGTCGTTCGCGTTCGGTTCTTTTTGGTGAGCGAACTAGTTCGTTCGCGTTCGGTGAAAAGAATCGTTTTGCCCATACCTAGTCATCTCTATCGTTTTACCTAGTGTTAACGATTTCCAGTTACTGAGTGCACCTTGCTACACGCACTGCCTGCTGTTGGCGCTGGGATTTTGTGCTACTGTTTAGCGTTGCGTTGGGGGGGGGGTGTAGTTTGGGGACGACAGCGATTGCTTTCAAGCGGAGGTCACGATGCACGATAGGCACGATGTATTTATGCTGCGAGAATACTTAATCGAGAGAACGGTGCTCTGAATTTGCGCTCTCGCCATTCTATGCCCTTCTCTGCTCGAGCATAAAGCTGAGCATAACATAGTAAAGCATCTCCAGGTGGGAGACTATGCTATGGTGAGCATGCAATTTGTGCCCAACATGAATTGTTTGGCGCTTTTGGAGAAGCACTGACGGTAGAATCGGACCAGCGAGAATTGGCCATGTGTTGGCGGAACTTTGGTACAGATTTCTATCGCCATGAATTACTGTCACTATGCTTGTGGCTCTTCTTCTTTTGTGCTGAATGGGGAAGATATTGCAGAACAGCCGCGAGTAGGGTTTGCGCTACAATGTAAAAATATTGAAGTGGTACAGTGGGTACCATACTGTTAAGCTTGGTTGTTACTATTGAAACATGAACTAGAACGTTAACCAAATAAATATGTAAAATGAGTTTTTTTTTCGAAAAATAAATAGAACAATCATTTGTTAAAAAATGTAAATTATGGTAAATAAAAAAACCTTTTAACAAAAATAAATTAGGAATTGCAACATATTTTTGAAATGAGCCGTATTAGTCTTTGGAAACATGTTTATGTTTATTCTAACAAAAAGCATAAATAAAAATGAAATTATGTGTGCCTGTTTTTGTTTTAAGTGCTACAAAAATTCGAAACATTTTCTGAATGAGCACAAATAGCTTTAATGATAGTTTTAAGTTCTAACGAAATACGCAGTAATTAACGACCGAGTTCTCTAACCACCTTATGTTGAAATTTTACAGTTTAATATAACTTGAAATGCTATGAGCAATGTATCAGTAAAACCATATTTGATTTTCAATTCTGAAATACACTTTAAAATAAAGTCAATTATCGTACTAGATGATCAAGATGAATAAGTAATACAAAAAAAGAATAAATATCAACATACTTTATGTCTGTAAAATACATACATGGATATGTTCTACAACTAGTACATTATATTTATGTTTATTTTACTTGCTGTAGATTAGGAAAGAATGTTTTGTAAAACTAGCCTATATTAGGGTTTGGATGCTGTGACTTTGATGGACTTTATTTTATGCTCTTTTGTCACTCATTCTCTCTTACTCTCTTTCATGCTCTCTCTTTCTCTCTCTATCTCTCTCTCTCTCTCTATCTCTCTTTCTCTATCTCTCTCTCACTCCAATTCGTTTTCTTCCTCGTTTCGTTTTATCAAATTCTTCAAGCACGTGAGTAGAACATATATACCACGGGGGAAACAAAACTACAACTACTACAGACACGCTTGACACTGACTACGAGTAAATGCTTAAATGGGTAGTTTGTTTTGAAATTCGTTAAAGATATGCGAACTAGAGAGTTTATACTGAATGGCCACCAGAGATTGTGTAGTCTAAAATGTGCTGTGCTGGTTAGCTTTGTTTCCGTAAATGTTTGCAATCAAAATGTACACAAAGATACAGACTGACATTGTTATTCTTTGTTTCTTTCTCAGTTTCCTTTAAACAATGTTTCTGAGCGTTTTGTTTAGGACGTTATGGTGAGCATGAACGTCTCGTGTGAACTTAAATTCATGTTAGGAAGCTACTCTTCCTGTTTGTTACAGATTGGTTTATGTTTATGCAGCTCTACTCTTACATGCTACTGTGAATGGGAATAAATAAATGTGCCAGTGTATGCACCATGAAGCTACTATTTACAGTAATATCGATCTTCGTACTTTTCGCAATAGTCACACACGACCTGACAGCAGCGTCCGTTGGTGAACCGGCAGCGACACTTTTCGAGCGTCTTGATGACCTTTGTGGTGTAGCCGCGTCCACAACAGAGTGTCGCACAGTTGTCCGGATGCAGACAGCGTCGGCCACGCGTCACCGAGCAGAACGTTGGCGAGGTTTCGAAGTAGTACAGCTGATCGTAGACCGTTTCCTGGTGATGGCAATATTCGTTGTGTATTGCTGTCTCTGATTTTCTTTTAATACTTAACCTACAAAGCTTACCCTTGGACGAAAGATCCCTGGTGCCGATCGACGCGTTGTTTTGTTGTTGATCGGAATCTTCCGTATGGCAAGATGGTATTTTGTCCTCAGCAGTGCTGCAGTCGTATTGAAGTCACCGAGCCTTCTCCAGCACGTTTTCATCGAGCACGAGCCCGAAACGCCGTGGCATTTGCAGCGATCCGTCATTGCACTGGTAATTGCACTTATGCCAACCTGCCAAACCATACATTCAGTAGATCATGCACGCTGCTCTCATTCCCTATGCTAATCTAACTTCCTTACCTCACTATCATGTCGTAGCATTTCGGCGACCGGATCACCCGCTTTCGGCTGCAGCTCGAGAAAGTTTCGTGCGACTCGTTTGCCGTGCTTGAGATTGTCACTGCATCCACCCCAGCGCCAGGCAAGACTGGTCGCCTCCGGTTTGCGTTCCGATGCGCACTGGCACTTGGTCATCTTGCCTTCCGCGCATGCACGGGCGACCGCGTGCGTAATGGCGGCAGCAGTGAGTGCGTGCACAAATGCTGTTTCGCGGTAAACCTGTAGCAAAAAGCGTGTTTTTAAGGTTTTTTTTGTAACTGTTCTGTGTTTGAAAGTATGTTTTACAGTACCTTTTTGAAAATATTTCGTTTGCCCCTGGTTTCGATCGAACAGTTCCACCGGTCGTAGCGGAACTGTTCCTGGCAGTGGGTGACCGCCAACCGACGCGCTTCCTTGATGGCCTCTGGCAACCCGATATCGCGCCGACACTGATGGTTCTGTTTACGTGTTCCGGCCAAAAACTTGCAAGGACCGGGCGCTTTGACCATTGGACTGAAAACGGCCATTACCGTATTTTTCACCGATGATACTGCTGGCAGTTCTCTGTAAGTGGAGAATATGAAACAGAGTAAGAGTATTAGAGAGAAATTATAAAAATTAACCGTTTGCTTATGCGCTATCATATAAAAATCAATCCTTTTTTATTTATTTATAATTTTTTACTACAACCAATTACCGAAATTCAAATTCGACTCCGTTCAAATGAAACGTCACAAATTAGGTGTGTATTGCGTATTGCATACAATGCGGCGTGAAAGATATGCGAATTGCATACCACGTAAGACGTTTGGCTCAGAGCGCCGAGTGCTGTATGCAATATGCCTTACAGGCTATTTTGTAGGGTATGCAATGTGCAACACAATAAAAAACGCCGTTAGGTATGCAATATACGGTACATGAAGAATTATGTGGTTTGACTTATCTGAGGACAGTACTCCAACAAATCCATTATTATAATTATTTCTTCTTAATTTCTTCTTTTCTTCCCCGTCCTTCTCTTTTTTTCTTGTTTTAATTAATCTTCTTCGTTTGCATCTTCTTCTTTCTCTTGTGTTTCTTCTTCCTTTTATTTTTACTTTTCCGAATAAAGAGGAAATCTAACTCGTGCAAACTTGTAAGAATCGACTTATCCATCCAATAATATTGATTTCAAAAATAATAATTATCCTATTTAGCTTCTCAAGTGTCAAAATAGTTATCTTAATCATTTTCCATGTTTCTTTATGCTTATCACTCAAGTTATGCTCAATTGAGTAAAGTTTAGTTTATGTTGTACAAATAATACAACATTATGTCATCAGTTAGCAGCAGTTATAGATATCAATACCGATTTGAACGATATGCTGAGTGTCTAACAGGCGCCCAAGGAGCGCAATCATTCGATGAAGTCATTCGTCACATTATTTAGCAACAAATTAATTAGCCGAGTAGGTTAAGCAAAGCACTCGAGCCCCAACCGAAACCGAATGCATGCTGAAAACCAATATATTCTCTTATTATGATCTTCTCTATTGAAACAACTGCCTGCAGAAAAGAAAACCAACAAAACAACGAGATATTTGTTTGCAGATCGTTACCGGCAATCCTAAGGACGTCGCAACCATTCCATTGCCCTCCACAAAAGCAACAATCCGTTAAACGTGCATGCCAGGTAATGCAGCCATTTAGCGAACATTATCCCACCAAGGGGAAACTTTACCCCATTGCACCTCATTCACTCCCCATAAAACCTGATACTTCTCAAGCAGCGCAAGTGTGCAAGCAACTTCATCCATGCAGTATACACGACGGACGGGATTGAAGAATCCGGGTGGGTCTCCAATGTTTACCGAGTGTCATTTTCCGCTAAAAACCAACCCCACTCCATTGATGGTGCAGTTCACATCGAATATGCAATGGAGTAGCATAAAATTAATGAAAACTCACATACGGGTAGGGAAAGCACTTGGTTTAATTTCTACAGGCGGTTTTAATAGATATTTTCATAAGGAAATTGACTTCAACTGTCGTTTGGGGCCAGCTTTAGGCGAAACCAGATGAGCCAGACCGCGGGAAATAAGAAAACAAAGCCCACCTCGTTTCGCCATTCATTCGCGCAGCCGTTTTATGCGACAAATGCTAACGGGTCGCGGGAAAAGATGTTTTCATATCGCAAAAAACCACCATCTGCGAAAGGTAACAAAGCGCCCGTAAGCGAATGGGGGTTGAGCGCACATGAGTATGCGTATGTTCTGATTCGTAACAGTTTGCTGAACGTAAGGGAGATTTGTATTTTTAACCACTTTTATTTAGATTTGTCTGTGCGGAACCATCGGGCGGAGGCAGCTGGTGTGGGGTCTCGCTGTAAGAAGATGTCAGAGAGAATAGAAGGCAATCTGAAGCTGTACTTATTAAAATATACAATTCTAAACCCCAACCTAACCATTGCCGAGCAGCAGTAATGAAATGGAGTGCTGCGTCCACGGCGAATGGGGCCACTTGTTGAGTAGATTTTCCGCACCATTCAACGATTATTTTTCCGGATGGCGAAGGGACCATTCCTACCGGAGCCGAGGCACCTAGTATTGCGCAGACAGAAGTCATAAAAACAAGTAGACTTCAGCACACAGGGGGATGCAGTCTAAACAGCGAAAATTCGTTGATGTTTGCCATCTAGACGCAATTATAAGGGATAAGTACGGTTTAAAGGGTACACTTTAAGAGCCGGTTGGTTTGTGCCGGGCAACAAAAATTGAGTCTCATTGTTTCGGTGACTTGGTGCAAAGAATGTTGAGGAAAAATAAACACGAGATTTGATTTTGAAAACTGGGAGCGGATAGGTTTCGATTGGTAATGAAGATTTTGTTTATTAAATATGTTCAAACGTCCTATTTCGTTATTTTTTAGAATAAATTTAAATGTTTAATGTTAACTAAAGAGGTTCCATTTGTTACTACCTCATAATAGCTATTCAAAAATTAAATTTTCCATAGACTTGCTTATAAAGAGGATTTCCTGGTTACCATTTTCCGGATAATTCGTTCGTTTCAGTATGCCATCGAAAGTATGCATCAATTGCAAGAGTAAACCATTTCTGCGCAGAATGCAATCGCTTCGTTGACATTACTGTATAAAATATGCATAAATCAATTAAAATATTTGGCAATAGAGTTTGGCCCGCGACGAGAGTGTACCTGAGAGGCAAGCAAATGGCTGGTATTCAGTTCGAAAAATAGTTCCAAAGGTACGCTGTACATTTCCGCTTATTTTGGAATTTGTCCCAACTGCCCCCCCCTCCATGCCCGGTGCGGTGTTATTTGCCACTGTTTCCCTGATCAATATAAAAACAAAATATCACATCAATAATCTGATTGTATCGAATTGAGTGTACACCCATCATCACAAATCACTCACAAACGCGCCAATGTGCTCGATGAGACAAACAGAGTTGTTGCATTCCTTGCAACATAGTTGGTGGGGACCAAGCACCATTGCAACCACAAAACGATCACCGATATAAAGCTTTTTGTGTGCATGTGTTGTACATGTATCCTTCATCCCTGCTGATTGTTGTTTGAGATAAATTTTTGATGATCTACGTATGTGTGTGCGATGAGTGCGCATTCCGATCAGATTGGCTGATGTTCCCGTTAGGATGCACGCTGTATACACACTGCATCGAGGAAAAAATGTACTCCCAGCGCGTGGAAAGTCAACCACTGTCCAAACCCCAACCCCGGGGGGTGGGAAGGGAATGTGCATGGAAATGTCTATAAATTTTAATTCGATTTCACGTTATCGCTCATTTCGAGATTTAAGTATCTTTGGAATGCTACGCACTACCACCTGCTGTGGGTGGGTACGGCAAGGGGGGGGGGGGGGGGGGCGGGATGAGGGGGCGGAGGATGGACTGCAAATGTAAATGGAGCAAAATGTTTTGAAAGTCAGTTTCGTTTTCCCTTGCCGAAGCGCGCACAAACCGGTCGCTGTAAGCCGCCGCATGCCTGCCCGCTCAATCAAAGCAAACGAAGGAGCTGGGGCGGCACGCAAGTGGCTGGGTGGGAACGCAATGGGCAACGCAAATCATCGTTTGCTGTTGGTCAATTATAATAATTGATGTGAGGGAAAATTTGCAAACCGATATCGATGTAAATTAATTCTGCCCGTACGTTCCTCGCACCGTTCTGCTTCATGCTGGCGCGCGCGCGTGGTGCCGAAGTTTATTTAGCAGGATCACGGATATCCGGTCGTCGTGTGTGGAGGTGGGTGCAGGAGAGCACCCAGGACGGATTGTGCACGCCGCACATCGTGGGAGAAAAGCCGTAAGTAGTAAATATTTGACAAGCCTGGCGAGATAGACCGACTCGTGTAGGCAGGAACTGGGCCGTTTTTCGGGTGCGTCAGCGCGTAAATACAGTTGTTAAGATTATTGACTTCCAGCGAAACTGCTCAAACAGGTGAATAATTGTTTGAGCAGAGAATGTAAATGAGGGGCTGGTTTTGCATCAGCCGAATGGGATGAGTTCATTACAGGGAAACAGCGAATAGACGTAGCTTTATGAGAATCGACCATTGGAGTAATTTACATGGAATTCAATATAATTAGCTGTAAAATTAACGAAAAATCCTTACACCACAGGCGTTAGTCCTTTAACTCGGCTATTGAGACAGCACTAAGGTTAAGGACAAAGTATAATCTTTTCGTGTGGAAATTTAAGCCATAAAGGTCTGTAAAGATCTGTTTTTATTGACTGTAGTATATGCTATAGTATGTTTTAATAACAACCCTTCAATTAAATACTTCAATGACTATTTTAGTTGGAATGGCTATATTATCCTTTTTTATGTATATAACATCGGTTTGATATACATGATCATATATTTTAATAGTATTATTTATTGCTTGAACTCATGACAGGCTCGGATACTCTTAATAAATCGTAAGAAGAATTCAAAACTGTGTAAAACATTCTGAGAAATTGATATCTTTCAATGTGTATAATTATGTAAATAAATAAATAAAAAATAAAAAAAATGAAATAAGTGTTGTACAACACAAAACAATTCTTTTGCTTTGTTTTTTTTTTTTTTTTTTTTTTTTTTTTTTTTTTTTTTTTTTTTTTTTTTTTTTTAAGAAATGGCCATGCTGTTTTGCTGTACAAACGCACATAACGCAGTAAAACGGTTTTTGTAAGCTGTACTTTAAGAATTGTTATCTAAATTCACAAAAAAAACTGTATCTGTTAGCGAAAGACACTACCCGTTTGCATTCAAAATTCAGTTTGAAATGTATCCAATAAGAAAAAATATGTAAGCTGTTTTTTATGATTTTTATCACTATTAAAGCTAATTTCGAATTCAGACAGTCTGAAAATTCCATTCTCCTCCAAATTTATGACGCTATAACGTGTATCCTTTGTCAAAAATGCTTAAGATTTTGGTTAATATAATTTTCTGATGATTATTTTCAACTAATAACTAACTAGACAACTTACTTCCAACTTACCCTTTCGACGTGATGACATCGTTGCACTCAATGAAGCAGCAAACTGCGCACAGTATGAGCAAACTCGCGAATACGTTCCGCTGCTGAAAGGACCATCCATCGGACCGGGCCCGATTTCCACCGCACAACCTCCCGTTGCTGCCTAGTGACACGGGCCCACCCACCGAGTCCGTCTCGCTCCTGGCCATCGGGCTCTAAGCACCACAATCGCAACTTTAAAAAAAACAGTCCACAAATCACAAAATCCGTGCGTGCAGCTCTCAATCAGCAGCAGCGAAACACCGGCCCATCCAAGCCATCACCACCTTTCACCACGATCGAGGACGTTCACAATGGTGCGATTGTTTGGCCGAAAATCCTGCTTCTTGAGCGACTTTTTGATCGACCTGAGCTCCAAAGTCACCACGGCGAACGGTGAAACCAAATCATCCACACCGGACCGCACACTAACACCGACTAACGAGCGACTGTCAACGCGGGTACGAACGGTTTCGATTCGGTTCCAGCGGGCCACTGTCGTCGGTCGTCCATGCTGTCGTCGATGGCGATGATGGCAGCGAGCGAAAAGCGATAAACTCGAATGTTAAATGGCGAATATTGTAGACTAAAAACGGGCAGCACTGTTTTAAGTCTGTCACTTTTCTGGAAATGAAAAACACTACGCAGCACACACACACACACCCGTTTAGTACATCACGCGTTGCGAAGGATTCAAAAACACTCTTTCACGGCGTCGTCGGCCTTTCGCAACAAACAATTCACGCATCCGTTTTGCCTCCTTAGTCGGCGTCGTTCGATGATCGACTGTAGCACATTTCGCACATTTCGATGCACAGGGTGCACGGAGATTCCGCCAACGCTCGCCGTGTCCAACCCGACCGCATTCCGCGCCGCGAGCGAGACGGAGAGCGGGTGGCTTTTAGCGCCGGCTCGCCGTTCAATTGCCAGTGGTTCGGTTTCCCATTCGCGTTCGGTTTTCGACACTGAATCGACGCACAATCGCACGGGGCGGCCGAAACCGAAACCGGCCGAAAACGCGCAAGCCAAAACCTCAAAAGGCAAACATGCAAAAAAAAAAACCAAAGCGGCCAGAGCAACAACGCACAATATGCACCACGCGAGCTTTCCGATGTGCTCCTTGGTCCTTCGGTGTACGGGCGCTCGGTGTTCGGATTTCGGTGTTCGGATTGCTAGAATGGAAAACACATTCCCCGGCCGTTCTTTTCGCTCACACTATGCTGAATGGCAGTGCGAATGCGAATGCGGCATGCGAATGGGGAAATTAACTACTTTAAACGTTGGGCTTCCGGCGTGCGAACTCGAACAGATCTACGATATGATCATTCAACAGTACAACAGCACAAGTAAAAACTAATTTGTATTTTAAATAAATATTTCACTCTTTCTCAAGCAGCTGGTGACACTTATAAAACCCGAACGGCACACACTCTACGCACCGGGGGCCACACGCGTTCAGCATTGAGCCGCTGTCGAGCGTCGTCTGAGCGCGGCTGGAGCGCGTCATTAGCGCGAACCCTTCCCACCGCGCGCGTGTGTGTCCAGTGCGTGACCAATACACCGTGACACCGTGTGTGTGCGTGTGTGTGCGCGGCTGTCTTACCCTTTCCACCGACTACACAACATTTTGCCTTCACATTGCATCACTGACCTGAAGATGTGCGCATCCCGTTTTCCCGCGGATGCACTTCCAGCCCAGCCAAACAGCGTGCGCAACCACCGGAAGGATTGGTTAAATCTCGCGCTGACTAAACATTTGAAAGACACTAAAAGAAAAGGAAGAAAAAAAGCAGGGCAAATTACCTGTTTACCTTATCGTAAACTAGCGACAAAAAAGCAACAGCAACAGATCGGGCAAGTTTGACGCCGACATAATGGGTTTGTTTGTTTCCCTCCGCTTCGGTTTGAACTTTGCTTGGGAAACGCTTTTTTACGGGCTGTGTAGGGCTGTGAGGTCCCATAGAGCAGTTTTGGTTTGGTTTGGGGCTAGGAGAGAAAGAGATTGTCCTCGGTACTCGGCGGTGTGTGGGATGTGTTGATGGAGTGCTTTTAACACATTTGCACCAGAGTGTAAGGCAGCATAAGTTGGAATATTACCTTTGATTTTTGGTCTTCCATCTCTTCGACGGAGGTCATTCATCGTTTGCTGGTAGTCGTGGGAAAACTAATTAAGCTCGATGTAGTGATGTTAATAAAAAAAATTGGACACAATTTGAGTGCCTCAAATTCTTAAGTAATGTAGTTTTAGCACACAAACTCTTGCTACAAATTTGATGTGCTGTAAGAGCAAATCGTCACCCTTGATTGCGCCTTGTGCCATAAACGGTTGAGCCAATTTATGCTGACGATTGCAGCTATGGCGGAACGGCGTGGAAAACGCACCCCCTTTAACAGGCAGCGTTGAAGACGCCCATCACACAAACGCACATGTCCTGGCGTACACAACAACCGAATGAAAACCGTTAACTGACTGGTGTGACGGATGGGCGCGGGGCCGGTTGAGGGAATCATCATAAAAATGGTTCGTTGCTTCGAGCCGACGACCAGCGTCCACACGGCCATCGTTGGCTGCGGATCGTTCTATCAAAATCGTATTAACTTTAATTGAAAATAGGACCGATGATATGTGAGCCAATGTGGGGAGGACACACACACAAGGATACTGGATGCAAAAAAAGCATACATACACACCACACCTCGGAAGGAAACGCCGGGTATCCGATTACGGGTGAATCGGGTTTTACGTTTTACGATTTTTGTTGCGATTTCGAATCATGTGGGACATTAAATTTTAATTGCGTCGAACTCCCGGTTTTTACCCCGTCCCGGGTCGCCGAGACGGTGGTACGGTGAGATAACCGTTTATGGGTCTTTGTTTTTCCGGCTTGACTGTGGTTGTAGTTGCGACAGGATTAGGTGACCGTTTGAAGGCGATTTTTCCGCTCGGAGGTGGAGTGGTTGGCAAGTGTGCCGATGGAAGAAGGTATATCGAGTGAAGATACAGACATTGACCGGGTTTTCTGGAAAAGTCTCGCTTTGTATTGAGCGCAATGGATGAAACAGTGTTACGTTGTGAAACAACTATGTAAAGCAAATAAGTTGTAAGAACATATAGAAAGTTGAAGTGAAATAACATTTATTGCGTAGGTAGTCCATAATACTTGTAATTTCTTCAAAAATAAATAAAAGTAAAAGAAAAAATATTTTTTTAAAGATTTTTTGTAGAGCTACATGTTTAACAAAGACATCTATCAGATGATTAAATAAGTTTATTAAAACTCCTCTTCCTGGGAAATTGTCGCCCATGTCTGGGCAATACCGACCACGCCAATATAGTACACTATATAGTACATAAGTTCACTACGATAAAAATGTCATTGCCACTGAGTGCATTTGTTAATTATCTTTTTGTTAGATTTTTCGTGCAATATGGCGCTCTTCCGACTATTGCTGCATAGCTTTTTGATTCTCAAAGACCCTAACTAACCATACGCCAGCACTGGATATTGTAATATAAATATATACACTACGAGACTCGATATTTACGCCTAACGAATAAGCAAAAAAGATGGCATTTTTATGTCGTTGTAGGAGCGATGTACCGATGTGTTTTACCTCAAAATTGCAAACCTTAATTTTGAGGCTTCTGCTTAAAGGGTTCATACTATGCATTTTTTTTCTCGCGAACTGTGTTTTTTTGTATTGCTAGAGGAGCAATTTAAAGACGTCACATATTGACTACAGATTGAGACCTTAGGGCTAGGCATAGTCGTTCGTCGATTAGATGTGGATTACACATGAATTTGAATGGCAAAATTCGTATTTTTCAGATAAAGTAAGGCTCATTTTGATAATTGTTTTGAATGGGTATTCCTGTGTGTATATATTTATCAATATGAGGCTCATGCGATTACTGCTTTGGTGCGTTGGTGATAAAGCTGTCACATTTCTGATTCCTATACGACGGGTTGTAGATTCGATGACACTCCTATTGGAATGATAAATTGGAAGTCAAACGTTCCCTTAAGGATTTTATACTTATTTATTTTTATAACGACTTTGAACCCATATAAACGCAATCGAATCCAGATCTTCTTCTTCTTCTTTATAGGTTGATGGGGTTTATTCTCCTATACCTTCTGTCATACAGAATCCACATCACACACAAGATTTAGAAAAATGCATCTTAGCAGGCCACACAGCAGACTACAAATGTGTGTGAAAGCGACCAGCAAGTGGCGAATACTATCAAAACTCATGTAAAATCGTGTAAAATACTTATCAGAAAAATCGCAATAATTAAGAACATTTACAACATATGCTGATAACTAACCATTATTTATCATAATTCACTACTAAAATTTATAGTGTTTCTATATTCTGCATTAAAAATTACAAATGTGTATTTTTTTCCAAAACTAAATTTTTCTACATTGTTTCTTCATTATCCGTTATTATCATATTTATAAGCTATGATTTTGTAGCGTATTGATAATGACAAGGTGTCTTAATGCATTCCCAATGGTGTTTCTTCAACAAAAAAACAGTGTCATGGCATCAGACTCTCAATGTATACCACAATGGTGAAAGCTGCATGAAGATATTTCAATTTTCCGCCCATAAATCGCTTAACCCACTAGGCATAAGTTAGTTCGCATTAGCTTGACCAATAAACTTGAAGGGTCCTCGGTTTGCACTGAGTCCGCAAAGTATTTTAATTGATCTGCCATCAATGCCGTTATGCAAATAATGACATCGTCCGTCAAGGGTGTGTCTGGAATGCAATGATGACCACGACGGTGACGACGATGTGTGTTTGCAAAAGTGAAAAATAATGTGCTGGATGTACAAGAGCTAGGGACAGACTGCAAGACTGGCGCGTGGACCGCCCAGCATCTGGGCCGTTGTAGTAATCCATGGAGAGAACGGCGAACTTTATTATTTATTATATGAAGAAAACAGATAAATGTGTAGATAGATGTTACGGCATGACGAGATGTTTCAGTATGATTTTAGCGAAGGGCTTGGGTAAAGATTTGCATGCACAATATTCGTATTGTGGGTGGTTGATTTATTGAATAAAGAAACGTAGGTTTAAATCGAAAATTGATGATGATATTTTTTATCAAAGAAAAACATTATTGTCCCTTTATCCTCCCCCAAAAGAAACACCCATCGTAGCTTATTAAGTTCCCTTCGGCCCAGCACTTGGGAGTTGAGTCATTAAATAATTGTCCGAGGATAAATACACAATCCCGCCAGCAGGCGACCAAACCCATTCGCCGTCTGCAAGAAGAGCCAATACGGTGCTAGTTGGAGAAGTGCTGCTAATGTGTTATGACTCAATTTACTGTGAAAATTTAAATATTGATTCGAAGCAGCACCGCCAGTACTGCTGAGAGAGAAGAAAGGTGGAAATAAAATCATAAAAATACCACACACCGGCACTTGGGCCGCACTCATGAGCGCTAGAAAAGTGCATTCAAATGTGCAGTGAAGAGCATCCTTCGTCTCGGTGGAATGAGGAGTGAAGAGAGGGGGTGATTGTAAAGAAAGCAAGGGGAGAGATTGTTTGAAGGGAAAACACTTTAGAAATTAAATATGAGCATTCTATCGGGCTGACTTTTATCTCCATAAATAACAATTTTATGAACTGACGCGCCTGCCCGGGGCCTGCCGCACCTTTTGGAGAAATGGAACGCACGAAGAGGCTCCGTGGGATTTCTTACCGCTACGGGGCGAGTGGTTAGATAAACATGACGGCCCCTTTTGTTTTCGTTTCGATCGTGGAATTGGAAAAGCGCAGTGAACGAGGTTGGTGATGAAGCGTGTGTTTAGAACAGGCGACGGAACGAGCCGGCGTGACGAGTGACATTCTCCGAGCGAAAAATGGTCGAAAGAAGTGCACGGGGCACACGATCGCGTTTGGGAGTCTTCGGAGTGACAGGTGCATATCTGTTACGAGATCGTTGTGATCTTCTCCATGTGCTCGATTTAACCGGTCTGGGATACTGATTTTTTTGGAAGATTTCGATCGATCCGGTTTGATCGTAAAGTATCCGTAATAGTGTTTAAACTGCGGGACGCCCTATTACCGGTCGGCAAAACCGGATGCTGGTATAATTAGGTTAGCGCCACCGAGCGCCACCTGGCGCCACCCAAATAGAGTTGAAATGGCGTGAATTGGTATAATTTTTGTCTTCGGTGTTTCACTCCGGTAGCAGTTATTTGTCCTATAAGTTAACAATTTTATTGCCCAGGCCGGCGTCGTCATAGAGCTGTGAGCCGAGATATTATGAGTTAGATACAGACGGACGGCGAACATTTAGCTGGAATTCTGTCTGGAGCCAGTGTAGCAAAGTCTAAATGCTGTGTCTGATTTTTCTTGGTTTGATGAGATTTCAGAAGAAATGACTTGCCCTCCCGCCAAAAAATTCTCCAGGAACAAAGCACCTGTTTAATGTTTTCCCTGAACTCAACGTTTAGTTTAAACGGAATGGATAGTCAGTTAAAAAAGATGCCAAATTAAAATCGTGAAGTATTACATAAACACACGAGCCGAGGCAGAATGGAGCCACCATTCTGAAAGGAATGTCTATGATGTTATAGCAAAGATAATAATAAAATGTATTATTTTATTCGATTGGATTGAAAGTATATTAAGAGCATATCGCTTTAATTATCAATAATTGATACGGATTTATAGTACTGCTGAGAGTGGAATGGACTTGATTAGTGTGTTTGTTTTGAGCACATGCTTTGTTGCCTCTTTTCAATCGATTAGTATTTCAGGAATTGATTTGAAAAAAAGAAAAGAAATTGAACTGCTTTTGAACTCCGATCTTTCAGAATTTTACTCATTGAACCATTCATAAGAATAATAAATACGTATCAAGTAGTTAACAAGAATTGTAGTTTTGTTACAACAGTCCACAAATGAACCGCTTCTATTAAACATCATAACACAGCTAGAGGTGTGATTCGAGGAATGGTAGACAAAACGACAATGTTTGATGCAATAGTAAGATACCAAATAGACGCTTCGCTCGGTCGGGGATTTACAAAAATGTGTGCGTTTGGGGCAGAGTGCATTTATGATCGGTAAACAATACAGCGGGTAGGGCGTGGAGACTTGCGCGAGCACCATGAGAAATATTTTTTTCCACCCTATTGCGATCGTTCCGGTCGTTTGTCGTTTAGTGGTAGAATTGTGATTCTATTTGTAAGCTGTAAGTTATCTTTTAGGTTCTACGCGTGAGTGTGTATGCGTGTTAGAAGTGCCAATGGAAGTGACATAAGATACAAATGACAGGAAGTGAAAACCACACCTAGAGCTGGGTTATTGTATGGGTAAATGATACTCGGAACCGACCACAACTAGCTTAGCTTTGTTATCAGTGATTTCACAAATGCTCCGCAGCGATGTAGTCAAAACTAATAAGAGCAACGAATCGACAAATCGTTGCACGTTTCATTTTCATAATTACATGATCTTTTTTTTTCGTCTCGTTAAAATCTATCCCAGGACCGTTACTCCTGAATAAAAAAAAAATCTATCCCTAAACTAAACCACCCGGTCATTTGGGAAACCTTTATACCATTTCAAGCAAACCAAAAAGCCCTCCGTGTAACATTGCAATCGAGTGCAATCGAGCTTGAAAGTAATGGCCTGTTGGGATTGAATGGTCTGGACTGGTGGTCCATTACACAGTCTGGAGCATTACAGGTAATGGTTATTTCTTGGTATTTTTGTGTCGTTAGTATAGTTGCCAATGCTCTGTTGATTTGGTATAAAAGCAATGCACACGATTAAATCATAAATCATAGCCATGGTTGCCGAGTAGTAGCCTGCATACTTGGAGTGTACGGTAAACGGATATAGGTGGGAAAACGAAAGCTTTTTGCGATTACTTCCAAAGCTCACCCCTAGATGGCAGGCGTGACCAATAAGGGTTGCTACGAAAGGGGGTTGATATGCACTACGTGAGTGACAGCACTTTAAGGATTTATTTGGAAATTAGAAATTTATGAATAATAATTGTGCTATTGTTTAGATTGTTGAAGATTGTTTAGAGCAATTTAATATAAAGATTTGAACTGTTTATAATTCTCGCAATATTTCTACAAAGGTCATTATGAATAATCAAAATAATTTGGTCATTTAAATTTTAGTTTTGTTATGAACATTTTACTTACGAATTTTAAATTTAATTAACAACATAGTTCCTAATAATACAATTTACATTCAACAAAACAAAAAAACATTATTTTGTGTGTCTTCGACAAAACAGGAACATTCATGTATATGCATCGGATTGGAAAGAAAATGCATTCAAGATATGGTATGGATCACTTACACTCCTTGGTTTAAAGAGACAGGAACAAAGCAGGACCACTGACCATTGAACCTCGATCATAGCAGAAACGCATCCTTGACCAGATTTCAGCTCCTTTTCCCGTACATGAAGAAAGCTACTCTAGGCTCGCCGGGATGTGCTACATATGCTAGGATCTCATTTTGTAAACCATCTCTAATCCCACTGCCTCGCTTTTGACATCGAACAATGGACAGCTTCCCGGTTCGATCGAAGTGATCTTACTTGTGGGTACCGGATTAGCAGCATTAGCCTCTTTACGCTCTCTTCTGCTTAAGTTCCTTGCAGGCGGCACCTAACCCCCGTAGCTGCCACCCCACACAGTAAAGGAACGTGTTGATGTGCACGGTGCATGATACTGATGATACTCATTACACTCATTATTCGTTAAAATATTTGCGCTCCCGGCCGGGGAAAGCATAATTACAAAGGTAAACAATCCTCTTAGGTGCATCCCAGCATCCGCCCAGGATTTGCGACCGGTGGTTAGCCCGCAGTGCATTTGACCGTCGCTTTAGAACAAAAGCCCATGTCCCCATTAGCCAGGTACATGTTCCGTGCGGGCGCGATATGCATGGAAGCGTGTGTGTGCCTGAGTACGAACTGAGGGCTACGGTGTGTTTGGTTTATCCGCGCTGATCCGTTGGGTTTTGGGGGCAAGCTGTCTGTCAAACCCATTCGAACTGGAAGGGCAATGGATGAAGGAAAAAAGGAGCACGACCGTGAGCCTACTCAGGAAGAAGTTGACCGAAATTAGCTTAAATTCTTCCGCCAATCAGCCGTACCTATATGGAGGTACATCGACGATTTGCTCACTTGATGGGTGATGGAGTGTACCCCGAAATGAGTTCTTAACTACCTGTATTGTCAAAAAAAAAAACTTGTGGTGATGTTTGGACTTCATTGTATCGCACAATTTCCCAGTCAAGTTTCATTGATACCGAACACTTTGAACAGCCGCCCATCACACCAATCTAACACCGGTATGGGCACATTCCTTACGCTGCATTTCATCAATGCTCGGTAATCGCCCCGCCGTTGAAGGAACCAATAATTGCATCTACATCCATCGTTTCTATGGTAAAGTAAGCTCATTTGCCAACGGTAGCAATTGGCCTCGAAATTCATCACGTTAAAGGCGCACTCGATCAGGCATCGCTAAGATAGAAGGACAGGAAAGGGGTATCGTTGGTTTACGCTTAACCACGCTTGGCATTAATCATGCATAATGGCTACATTAGTAACGTTTTTACTGTGTGCTAATTGTATACCAATTTGTCTTTAATTAATGCATGTCGCCCGATCGCTGACAACGTTGGGTACAGTAACAGCTCCACTAACCGTACGATCGCAGCGTGCCTGGAGTGGTTGAGTGCTTGGTTGGCGGTGGTTGGCGGTGGTTTCTACAAGTTTGCCGTAACGATTGGCAAGCGTGATTCCATAATCCCCACTTAATGATCGTGGTTTTTATTTGGAGAGCTTTTGTTTTACCCTCATACGCAGAGAGGCCATTTTGAATTCCAACCAAACTGGTTGCTTTCCTGGACGACTCTGTAGAACTATCAGTGCATATGAATTATTTTTTTTCTCTCGGAGCGGAAGATTGGTTGACAACGTAAACAAGAGCGACGCTGCTTCTAAAAAAACAACAACAACAAACCTGCTCTTTAATCCTTTTCAATGGCACAGGTTTTGTCTTTCTCCATTTCATACGCTTCCAAGGGGCTTATCACCGATTCGCCCTCCCGGGTGCTATATTCGAACTGTCGATTGCTGTTCGGATCAAGTTTCAGTAAGGTTTAGTTTTTTTTTTTAAACTTTCGGTCGGTCTGTTGTCATACGCCACCGAAAAAAACCGAAAAGGAACGAAAAAAGCGACAGTTGCCCTCACAAGAAAACCCCACACGAACACGCTGGAGATAATTGATTTCTTTCCATGTTTCGCCAACACTTCACCGGATTGAGCAAAAGCTACATTGGGACCGTTCAATGGCGATCGTCATCGTCGACGACAGCGCCAACGTTCGCTGGACCTGTTTGGAACTCGAGACCCCACACACACCGATCACCAAAACTGGATGGATGCACACAACGAACACAAAATTGCAAAACCCCCATCCAGTACCGCCTGCCGAGGTGGACACAGCAAAATCTTTGTAAGCATTCCATTTCAATGAACAAAAAAGGCACCCCAGAAGACATCTCACAGTGGTCACGAATTCCTGCATGAGGAGCATGAAGTTGACTGGAATTGAAACATTTCTCCATCCCAGACGATGTGCCCCGGGGACTCTTATCACTTAATTCCCCTTCCATCGGTCCATATATTATCATTAATTTGTAATTTTTTAATAAATCCACAAGTTATTGCAGTTGCTGTAGGTCTGCGCTCCCCACGGCGTCTCGGGAGAAAAAGTGAACGAGGGGGTGCACCCTTGTGTCGGTGTGTCGTGGTCATTAGTCGTCTGATTGAACATGCGCGCGAACATCATCGATCGGGGGTCGGTGGGTGACGATGTAGGCCCGTTTTGCTTTTGTACAGCCGGCCTACGACTCAAGTCTATCTGAACCTATAATGTCTCATTAACGGATGACGTCCTACACATGGGAGGGGTGGAACGGCACGGTAACGGTTTCAGTTTCTACCGCACGATCCCGCAGGCGGTTGGGTGCGGGAGCCGGGAACGCGTGTAATCGAATCCAGCAGGTGCCACCGGAGAAGCAGCGGCGAGCAAACGCTAACCATTCCCAACAGGCTGCACACGAAAGCACGGTAAAGATACGGGTAGGGAAAGAAGCAGCAAAAACAAAAAAAAAACAACACAACAACTGATCGTTACTTTTAATCCACGTTGAAATATCGTATAAAACTGTCATCCAGTGGTCAAACCTAATGGACTTCCAGTGATAAGCGGGAATGTTACTGCTCCGGTCTTTATTATTACCATTGCTTCTGCAGCTTATCGAGTGGATCCTGGACTGTTGGGATGAAAACAGGGTGATAGGGATAGCAAACGGCTTGAGCAGATACTTTTCAGCATTACTTGCCGAAGGTATGTGTGTGAAATTGAGCCAAGCTCAAGAGAAAAACCTTCCTCCTTTCTGCCCCATCGGGGACCTCCGGAGAGGCAGTCCGTTAGGTCGGGAGCTCACCTGTTTCGCTTCGGAAATCAGTTATCTGGAATATTCTAGATAGTCACGCGTGACAGGCACCGACCAACCAAACCGGGTGGGGAAGCATAAACATGGTTGGACCCCACATGCTTGACACGATGTGTGCTCGGTGCATCGTAATCGCTAGCCTTAGCTATAGAGACAGCTACGAGAAAGGTTCCGCGCACTGAAGTGTACTGTAAACTGCCGAGCATAGGCTTTAGATTAGATTCTCGTCTAGCAGCTTCAGTAACCTGGCACAAAGCTTCAAGATGCGCTCCACAGGTTCCCAGCAGAAACACAAACACACACGGGCATAGTTCAAAGAGCTGGGAAATGAATTCGTATCGTAGTCATTCCAGATAGAAGGCGCCCATGGGCTAGGAAGTGAAAGCCAATCGGGAACAAACTATTAGCTGCGCTTCTTTTCTCCCTGAAAAGAAGTGATTTAGTGTTGACATGTGGGGTAGGTTATCGGCGAAGTGTACTGCGTGGTTGTAAAACTGGCTAATGACGACTTCGCGAGTTATGGATGAAATCTTAAAACGTCCCCTTGGAGTGCTGTTGACTGCTCGGAACCGATAGCAGCTTGTTGGCAGTTTAGCTGAAGCCATTTTGTTCCCCGGTAGAGCTGATAAGTGAGCAAGATTTATGCGCTCTGTATCATAGACATAGCAAACAAAGTAGAGCACGGCTTTAAGTAGGCACATATCTTTATATCGAAAGAGCCCCCATAAGAAGTAATGTGTTCTTTATAATATTGTGAATGATTTTAAAACTAGTCAGGTACTTTTAAGGACTCGGAAATCATATTGTCGTCTACACCAAATCTTCATACCTGTCGGAAGTTTTATGTTTATGGGTTGTTTTGTTTACTTTCGAGTCTGTAGTATTGTTTTTTTTAAGGAATGTAATATCAGTACAGGCTCCTGTAGATGCTTCCGGTTTTGTTATTTTACTGTCTTAGGGGTTAGATGTTTATGATTAACGGACAAAACTTGCCTGTAAGCACATCACAGAGGTTTTAGGAAACAATTATTACTTTTCGGCCAGGTAGCCATAATAAAAAAATAGTTCAATTTAAAAGCTTTTTTAAGAAGTTTTTGTTACCCAAACACCAGAACAGTAATAATTTGGTTTTGTTTATCTCTTGTCTGCTCTTATTTTTGAAGCTAATATACATTTTAAGGCAACCTGGAGATGATCGTTAGAAAGCTAGCGTCAGTTGAAATTTTCGTAAGTAATGTAAGTATCTTTCACTAACCAGACAACATTCTCTTCGGCTCTTTGAAGTACAAGTTCCCCCAATTATTTGTAATCATTTTGAAATGTTGATACATTGTGTTGGTTTCAACCATGTTTTCCTTTCTAGAATAGGCATATCGGCAAACATACCTTGCGAATGCTGTTTTGATCGTATATGATGCTCTCACTCAAAGCTCGTTCGCAGATAGGCCATGAAATGCACCCGAAAGCAGTGTATTGCAGCTGCTATAAAACGAATCCTGCTTACCAGATCCCCGTTAAAACACGCCATCACAAAACGTCATTCCCAAAAAAGAAGCCCGACGTAGAGGTTTACCTGTATGAGTGTGTGTGCCCAGTGAATAAATTAGCACATCCGTATTAATTTTATTATGTTTGCTCATTAATAAATACCGCTAGTGGTTATGATGCAGGAGAAACATGAAGAAAAATTGCCCCGACGCTGGACGAGACTTGGCTGAGTCTGAGGGTGATGTTTTCGGAAGGCTTTTGTTTATTCTTTCAGTAGTTACTGTGCTGTGATATCTTTACCGTGCGAAAGAAGCCGTTCCATGCAAGAACTGCATTTGGGAAATAAAAAGTAAGTTGGTAATATTGTTGTGCGTTTTGTTTGCTAGACGTCCTGTCGGACAACTTCCCCGCATTTCTCCATCTTTCTCGCTCTCTATCTTTGGTCTTTCCTGAAGTTTTATGGCACCAAAAGCAACAGCAAAAAAGTTCCGATCCTCGCCGTAGGTCCATGCATTACAGGGGTGCAATTAAACTTACCCGCCTCACAGGTCTCTGTTTCTGGTGTAAGGATCGCTACTGCCCCTGTTGGGCGATTTACCTGTAGCGCTTAGGCACGGTAAGCAACGATCACACATTCCCGGAATTTCCGCACCAATTCGACAGCCGTCATGAAACTCTTAAGACGCTTTCATTGAGCCGTTTCGTCGCGGCCCGGTAGGATCGTCCGGTGCTCGCATAGCGTCATAAATGTACGCCTTGCGTCGTGGGCAATTCGGTAATGATTGCTATTATCCCGAAGGCTAATAAATCCATCCAACCACAAAAGTGTGCAAGGTGAGCCAAGGTCGTATGCTGCGCTCGTAATGAAGTCATTACGGTTACCCTTCGCGGTTTCGTTCCGGTTGCTGATGATGTTGGGTGCAATGTCTTGCATGACGAGCCAACTGCAAAGATGAGTCTATTGGGAAACGGGCCAACCAGGTGGTGATTTGGTTTGAATTGTTTTAGATGAACTCAGACCATCTTATCGTAGCAGTTGACAATTTGTTCTACCGTTTTTTCTACTGGTCTCATTTTAAGGGTCTCTCCGGTTTAAACTATTTTTAGATTCAGTGCACTTCAGAGTGCAGCAGCTGTTGGAATGTGGGTCCGAAAACAAGCGGCTGCTAAGAAAATCCTATTAGCATGAAAGCTAGCCCAGTCCATGGTGTAAATCAATGATTTTCCACACCCAAATGTTAAAGTGGCTGTTTCAGATGGTGCGCTTTGAAACAGATAGCCGTGTTTAGTAACGCTTCGATGTGGCAGGAAGGGTCAGTCTAGCGCCACTTGACCGAGCACGAGCACTCGAGATGTGACTGGGTCAGCTTGCTAGCAGAGGACACTGTCGATTGAATGGAAAATGCAGCCAGCTGCTAGGTTGTAGCGCTAGCTCCGAATATCGAAGGAGCAACGGGCGCGCGTGACTAATCGAGATGCTCTAATTATGAAAATGCAGCCAGCTGCTAGGTTGTAGCGCTAGCTCCGAATATCGAAGGAGCAACGGGCGCGCGTGACTAATCGAGATGCTCTAATTATGAATCGATTGTGTCCTGTTTTGCCGTTCAATTTATTTGCCATTTTGATCTACATTTCACCAGGAACTCAGATTCATGCAAATGCTTTGTTTGGGAAAAGTTCTCTTCCTCTGCAAAGGAATCGCAACCATTTCGGCTCTTTTCAAAACGCCATAAACTAGCTCCATTTAATTTAGTTGGCAGACGACTCCACGCGGTTGGGTTTTGAGTTTTTTTTTATTAAAAAAACAATAAACTCACCTGAGGGTAAGCGACCGCTTACCATCGGCAGGTTATTATTTAATTTTCCCTCACCCGGGTCCGTTAGATGTTTGCCGACGATGCTACCATGTCGAAATGCCGGCTGCACAGGCGCTCCAGAATCGATGTTTGATCGGCGCTGACCGTGTTGTCTCCGTCTGTCGGCGTTTTTCCCCCTCCTTCATATTCTTCGATGCAAGGTGATAAAGTTGTTCGGAACCACCACGACGCTGCAACCGTTGTCGTAAAAACACAAGCGAGCGCAACGGGTCGAAACAATAGAACGAAGAATAGATCAATGGAGAGAGAGTGTGTGTGTGTGTGAGAGTGAAGAAAGAAAAAAACATTTCAATATCGTGCTTTTTATTATTATTGTCTTTTTAGTTTCGGGAGCAAATTCATGGACTCGTATGTGTGTGGTGGCGTTCCTGTTTGTCTGCACTTCAGCGCAGGATTCAACGTAGGAACGATGAGAACTAGTCTTTGGACGGATCTTCCGGAACCTATCTCTTACTCGGAGCTCTTGAAGATCCTTTTTCTTTATTTTTAACGTCTTCTTTTTCCTTGATCATCTTTCTTCTTTCTTTTTGAACACATTTTCTAGGACTTGCGCAAAGGCCTGCTATGATACGGTATGTAGAAGATAGGGACATAAAAAAGGAAGCCACTCACATAAAGGTGTGGCACCATTCCGAAAGCCGCGATGGTACAAACCGGAAAATAACTTAATTTTTTTATTAATAGCCCGTTGAGTCGCTCGAGAGGCGATTAGCTTAATACATTCCGGCACCGAAACCGACACCGGAGCAGGCACTGCGGAACGCACATGCCGCGACGATCACTCTCGGTCCGTCGAACTGGGGAATTAGCGTCGGAAAGGAATTGGAAAATTATCCCAAGTAGGAAAAAGGTGCCTCTTCCATCAGTCCGCTGATCCTTTTGGTTAAGTGTGCTGCTGTTGTTGCTCCTGCTGCTGCTGCTGTTGCTGGCGATGAGCCAATGCATCGCGATCTGTAGAATCCGAGCCGAACGATCGAGATGGATGGATGTTAAGTAATTAGTGGAAAGCGAGAGATTTTATTGCTGTTTGTGTTGTTGGTTAGCCGTAATTATATACACAGTGCTATTCATTAACATTCTATCGGTATTTTGGGACCCATCGCAGGGTTCATCGGTGTTGAGCATTTTATGTCGAGGGCCGAGGAAAAGGTGAGAATACACGAATTGATCCGCTAGGGGAGGGCAGGAGTGTGCTGGTCTCGATCACACTTCCGTGAGAAGCTGTGGGAAGAGAGTTTAATTCAATTATTGGCAGCGTTGATCCTGAGGCATCAGTAGGATGAGAAGAAGGTGGAACAGGAAGCGATGGCGATCGACTGATAAAGATCGGACAGCGTGAAAAGTGTGAGAGAGCGAGCAAAACCTTAGCGGGCGGTACGTTTCCGATGATTATCAAAATGAAAGGGTATCGCAGAAGCGATAGCGTAAAGTGTGCGCCATGGAGTAGTCCAATCACTTTGCAAAGCATGTTTTGAGTTTAGAGTGTGTGGGAAATGATAAATGTGAAATTAAAAAAAAAGAAAAATAATATTTTCAGTGCTTGGTTCATTATTTTGTTTAAATAGTCGCAATAGATAAAAAATATTTTGTTTTTCTTATTGATATTAGATTATTAATTTATTTTTTACATATTATTACAAAAGTACATTCTGTTAAAAAACCAACACTCCACATCGAATAACATTCCAACCTTGCTAGAGAACCACATATCCATAGGCCACGGCAACTATGCTGAGTAAATGGGCCTGCAAAAATAAAAGTTGGGCCAAGAAAACCCAACTTCCCGCCCGTCGCGGAACCTATAATTTAATCGGAATTGAATCTTAATCGCCATTAATAACTGCCATTAGATTCAATAAAAAGGAATTATCCGTAATCGATCCACTCGCGTACCACGCATTGCGCCTGCCGCGTAAGTGTGCTTATGTGCGTGGCGTCAGGAGTGAATAAGCAAAAAGGGCAAAGGAAAAAAACCCTTATCTTGTGTTTACTCTTGCCCCGATTGGTGTTTCGATTGGTAGCTTAAGCAACTCGTTTAGCTATCGTTTCAGGCGGTAAGTGGACACGCAGCCGGTTTTGGAAGCACACCCGCGTCCGTCTGTGTGGTGTATGAGGTGTGCAATAGTTTTTCCCACACCAGAGTGCTGCCGGATGGGCAGGTTTTGGAAGGAAAAATATCAGGTTTTCCTTTGCCTGTGAGAGATTTTACATTAACTGATAAGCATCCCTAGTAAACGAAACCAGAAAGGAAAAAAAGAAAAGCAAAAAAAAACAATGTTCGGAAGTGCTTTCAGGCCGAGACAGAGGTGGGGATTGGATGTGGTGATTGTTGGCCATTCGGGTCTTGATGGGAGGTCATCACCTAGAGGCGTAAAATCCTGTTGCGAATTGGGAAGCTGCCCAACGGGAACGAAGTGCTTCTAATGATTGTGCAGGTAGGTTAGCGATCGATCCTAGATTTCTAGGTGTTTCCTATAGCTCGTAATTAAGCAATGATAGGCATGAACTAAGAGTTCGATATTCGTTCAAATAGTGTGACAAAATGTAACCTGTTATGAACACATTATTGTGAACATGAAAATTAGAAATAACATTAATGGGCTGTTGATTGCTGAATTCAACAAGTAATATTGTATGATATATATTTAAGCTAAGACGGTTGTATTTGCAAATCACCATAATTTAACACAATAAATCCGTTAAGTTATGAATCCATACAAATTACATTGAACAGAAAAACCTCACTCATCCCAAAACACATACCTCAACTATGTTGACTCATCACAATCTTTAAAAAACACACTCACGCACACACTCACAAAACAAATGGAATTCCATTCCATTCAATCCAATTCATTCTCGAATCATATTATAGAAGAAAAAACACACTACAAACCCACACAGATAGACACAAACACACAAAGCCTCAGTTCCACATTATTAGTCTGGTCGTCTTAATGACCGGTCGCGATTAATGGCAATAAAAAAGGCGTCCTTTAGACCCGGTCAGTGGTTTTCGGTGGAGAAACAGAATTAATACACAACAACACAAAAAAAGAAGACGAGAAAAACTAACAACATGAGCATGATCAAACAAGTTTGTTAAAGTGATGTTGATACGTGCGATGGCTCCATCACGAGCCTGCTCGCGCGTCCGCGTATGCTTCCTTCGTCGACTCACCATGCACCGGAGCCGGACGGAGCTGTTTCTTCGCTCATCAAACAACTTCTTTAATTTAATTTGAATTTGTCACGCTTCCGTGGCGATATTTCGGCGTTATTAAATATTTTACTGTTTCGTTACATTCCATTCCGACAGGTTGGGAAGGTAAATCTGCTGGGGTGGTCTGGGGATGGAAATGGGGTGCCAACGGCGAGGGAATGGAAACTTGCTCCATCACCCAAGCGGCTTGGAATGAGATTTTTGTTGCTGTAGCTGTTGTTGCCTTCAGGATCGGTTTTAATAACATGTTGCTGTTAGCGCGATGCTGCGAATGATCGTTTTGATTAGTAGGATTTGATGGGTGGCAGTTTGTTCTTTGTAGGGGAAGTTTCTAATTGTAGCTCAGTTTCCATCAGCTCTGCAAACAGGCCCACAAACGTTACACATCCAGTCATGATAATAATGATGCGTTCGATCCTAACATCCACCATACATTAGACACAGAGTTGAGCTTTTTAATATTTCCTTCGGACCTAGATGGCCTAGAAAGAAATGGCCACCCACTTAATGCTCACCCACCCAGTAGACCATGTAAAGTGTCGGTACCTAACAGCGTCGAAGGCTGTAGAGCAAACAACAAATACAGGAATAGCAGAAGCGAGGAAAAGATTAATTACTTAATCAAGTTATTAGCAAAAGGCACCAATCGGACCTTGACCACCAAGTTTCGAAAAGCATCCTTGCGTGTGTGTGGTCCTCGGGTGTGTCGGAAAGATCAACCGACAGTACGTCTCCCGCCTTTGCACTCGGCTGTTCAAAACGACCCAAACGCTAGAACGCATCATTAGAACGGTGGGACCACAGAAAGTGACCGTTCGGCAAACTGGCAGAAGCCCATGTAAATATCTCGCACATTTCTCCCGCTGCTTTTATCACCTTTTGGTAGGATGTTTTGGGGTTTCGGATGTAGCGTTTCCTACACACTCACACGTAGGCAAACGAACAAATCGCACCCACGATATCTTCTTTGCCCGCCGATGGCTTCGGAACCTTTTAGTAGGTTCGTCGCCTGCGCTTAGGCGTACAGTAATTAAATCTTTCCGGTATGGTGATGGTTCGATCTTTTTGGTGAGCGAGGTGTGCGATCTTCATCACTTCTCCGCCCGTTTGGGATGTGTTTTTTTTTGTGTGGCTCATCCCACCTTGGAACGATCGCCACTCACTCGCTCACAGACACTTTGGGAGGCTTTATGTTTTTAATTCTTTGGAAAGGAATTTTGACGCCCCTTCACGAAACGTTTCGAAGTATAATTAGGATTGTTCGGTACCTGTTTTTTTTCCTCAAAAATCTCTTTCGTTTGTAGGATGGCGCTTGCTTGATCCGTTTTCCCACCTTTTTCAACCGTGTCGTGTGATCCATCCATTCCATTCGACTATCATGTAGGTCGTCTGCCTATTACCCGCTATTAGACACGACGTGATCCTCTCACTCGCTCTCTCGCTATTTAGCTATCCCACACACACAAATCCCAAACACTCAAAACAGATTGAGTCATACAGGGTACAATGGGTGTATCTGAAGGATCTCGAACCGCGATCCCGGTTTTAATTCGAGTGTGAAATATCAATTAGCCATGCTTTTAACATTCTTTCTCGATTTTACGCCCCCACCGAGGGTAAAATAAGTTGGAATTGTTTTTTTTCCAAGCAAGTTAAGGGGGGGATCCGAATCGAAACGGAGGACTAAGGAAGCGATTTTGAAAGTTGCTAAATGTTGCCGATCCGGCGCTGCCCCCAGAATGGCAAATCAGCCCTATTATAATCAGCAAGCGCTTTTCGAGTCTCATCTCATCAACCGTGAATCGGAAGAGTGGTAGGTGAATCATGCGCAAAGCTTGCTCGACTTTTAGAAGGTCGGACTTTCATTTCGTGCAACTAATTGATGAAGTTTCTTTTCGATGAGGATTGAAATCAGTGAGTGGGTTTGCTTTGACTAAAACCTTCTGAAGGTCGTCAACATGTTAATCAGCTGGTTGGTGAATTTGCGGGAAAGGATTACGCTAAGCTACCCGAATTAGGATGGATGAAAGGGTATTTGAAAGATGGATAGCCAAAATCAGCATGCAGGAATGCGTATTACAGCGTTTAGCATCGATCATGCATTTGGTTTCTGATTAAATATTCATCTAACAATTACAACAATACTAATAAAACAAAGAAAAATAAAATAAAGGTAATATTCTTACAAATAACAAATGTTAATGCTGTCATTCATGCGGCATATTGTGTTATTGCGGAGTTTTAAAAGAGGATTTCAGGAATATTATTTACTATTTAAAACTTCTTCAATTGCCCAGCCCTGGTTACGGCTACTTTATCTGAGCGGTTCCTCTGAGTTTGATCTAATATCACATCTAAGCATCTTCCAAGAATACGCGCCATCCTTCCGACATGCAATGCGGTTGACGATAAAAGATCGTACAAGATCACCCGCTGCGCAAGTGTGAGCTGACGGCATGTGTGTGGCATCTGTGCGGTCTTTCTCATCCATGCCTCCGTTCAAGACCGGCAGCACCTTCGGGCACCTTGAAAGCATCCCGCCAAATGATCCGCTAAACGATAAAGTTGAACGATCGGTGCACCGGCAGTAGCCTTTTGACCCCGAACGCAAGCCAACCAGCCTGCTCACACGATACAGATGCTGAAGATGATGATGATGATGTTGTCGATCGGTACAGGAACATAAATCACCACTCAGTACAATCATTACAGTCGACAGCAGCTAGCAGCAAAGGAGGGAAAAAAGGACAAGGAAGAGCAAAAGGTGAGGAAAGCTCGGTCCAGACTCGGATCGATTGAGCAATAGACAAACTGTTGCGGTGTGTCTGTCTGTAAAACATGGAACAAAGCACAAAAGTGCAATAAAACCGTGCCACGGAGCATTCGCGCAAGCCAACCGTGTTTGCCGTATTGGAATGTTCTCCCTGTTAGGTCGGCCAAACGTAAATACAAAAATCCCGAAACCGCTCGGGAAAGGCAGGCAGGCTGTCAAAAGTTGTGTAAAATGTTTGAGGAAGATCAAAGATCAAAGGCTGACAGAGCGGGCAGGCGGTAGTAGAATGCATGTCGGGAAGAATAAAACGAACGTAACGGCAGCAGCAGCAACAGCAATAAAAAAAGACATGCCGAGAGGCTTGAGAACCCAGAAATGAAATAATATTAATTGTGTTCGGTTCTGATCGGTTTTGCGATCTTCGCATGGACAGGAGGACCACCGGAGGTGTGAACGGTTGACGGGTTGGTTCTCTCCCGGCTGGAGGTAATGCTTGTATGCAGCGGTTAATGATTGGTAGAATTTTTGCAGGATAAACTCATTACGATCGGCTTATGCCACTTGATTGACGACCACCTGATCTGGAAGGATGTTTCAATCAGCGTTAATACTGACATAATTGCAATTGATCCTTCCCATGAGGAGGTCAGACAGAACTCGCTTCCTTTGGACCACCCGCTTCCTTCTTCTCTCTCTTTTTATCTTTTTCTTTGCACTCACATTTCGTTTTTTTTTTTTGTTTTTTGGTCAATTTGTACGATGAGAGGTGTGGTCCCGCTGTTGAAAGATTTCTGTAAGGATCTTTAACCTCTCCGGGTGATTGTTGGACCCGCTGCGTCGTTGTTGTTTAGCTTTCAGTAAGTCAGTAGCATGGTGTGGGCTAGAAGATCTCAGAAGTCACCCAAGGGCAAGATGTCCTAAGGAGAGCTCCCTGTGAAGAAGTGAACCTTTGCTTGGCTTTCGGTAGAAGCTAATCGATCATGCTTGAAGATCCGTTTCTAGCAGTGCCTCAACTAGCTGCTGTCATCGTGGGGGTGTCATTTCCCACCGGCGGAACGCATTGCCTCAGCAAGGTGATGATACCTGATAGGTACGGTGCGGTGATGATAACCTTCATGAACAATCTGTAGCTACGGGTACTGCACCGTTCGTGTGTGGCCGTAAATTGACAACAAACCCTGAATGTGGACATCAGAAGTTCGTAGGCAAGCTACCGGAGTTGTCGTGTTCATACACAGAACACTTATTTAAGGCAGAGTCCGGAAGCGAAGATCTGGCTAATTTTAGATAGGATCTTGTAGTTTTATTTTGTTCATTGTTGCACTCTTAAGCCGGTGCTGTGGTTAACCTAGAAAGATAAATCAACCCCGACCTGACACAAATGCATTTCTAGTGCGCATCTGGTATGAGAGGGATGAACTTCGTGCCAAACCCGAGAGTGTTTGGCCGGTTGCCATGGAGGGTAGATTTATGGTTCCGAGATAGCTGGGAACGTGCGCGTGCATTCCGTCACTTAAGTGGAGCAATTTCTCATACTACACCATGCGGTAGAAGCCAAAAAAATCCAAATCCACAATGGAGCAATCAACGTGCATCCGTTTATCGTAATGACCTTGGTATCGAGTAGCAGGAAAACTGATCCATTAAGAAGAAAAAGGCCAACTTAAAGGCAAGATGTAAATGCCTTCGCCGATATCTACATTCAGATGCAGTGTTATAAATACTCTCGTTTTCTTTGCCTTGCTGCCAAACACATAATCCGACAAAATGCGTATAAATTTTGCAATCGGTTACGGCTGACCATCAAACCGACACTAATTCGATCAGCCTGCGAATCCGTTCTGTCACTTACAAAAACTGATCTCTTCGCCACCTTGTCAATCACTGACAGGACGCAAGGAAGCGAAGAGAGCAGAAACAGTTGATCATCGTCCTCATCAATCGACGGGATCGGTGTTGTGGGATGATTAATTCAATACAAACACCTGCTCGGTTACGGTTATGCTAATTTCAATTAAATGCTAATTTACTGCATTATTGATCGTCGATCGGGATGTCGAGGAGAGCTTGAAGATCGAAGTGTTTGCCGGTTCAAAGTGATTGGAAGAGAGTAAAAAACCCTGATTTGTAGAATGAATCAGTGCATCTTGCCTTGCGATCGACGGTAAGGAAAACTTGAACGTCAGAGCAGTTGGTTGCACTGTTCGGTGGCTGCCCGCAGGCACATGACACTGTACGGCATCACTCAATAATAATAGCCAACTACGGGCTGCAGTGTAATAGACAACAATGCAACCGAGTACACGGGCTTCTTGCTGTGTTATAAAGCGAGCGCAAAGAACTGTTTGATTTTTCACGGGCTGCACTGTTGGGATGGTTACAGAGAATAATCAGTGGCTACGCTCGTGGCTGTCCGCTCAGCTACTGCACGAGTGCAGATGCATTCATTGCAGAAAGGGCGCAGCATCTCATACGTTTGCAATTGCTAGAGGCATATTTTTATTGCAGCTAAGGAATTGTTACGGTTGCGGGAACAATTTTATTACAGTGCTAGAAGTGTCTAGAGTTCGATGACGGTAAGCAAGTCGTATAAAAATTGTAAAAAAAACCCGGTTCAAGGGCTCTGCCAGTAGCAATGATTTGTTGGGTAAATAGATTAGAGATGGCTTGGGATTTTTCATGCACTCCATACGTTGGCGTGCATGTTTAAGGAAAGCTTGTATTGGTAGGAATTGAACTGAATGCTGCAATAGGTTTTATAGAAGGCAAGAAATGGAATTTATTGGTTGGACTGTATGTAGAAATTGCAGTGATGCTCAGACGTAGCATAAACGGATAAAGGTAATAAAATACGGTTTCATACTATTTACGGACCAGTAATCGTGAGCATTAATTAGAGTCAACCGTACGATATTAGAACGATCAGGGATTGCATAAGGTGCACGCAAAACAGAATTACCATAATTGGTTAACTAAAATATGCAAAACATGGAGATCTCCGTCTACACCAACTCGAAACACATTGCCAGAAGCTTGAACTCTGAGCAGCTCAAGGGTCAAATCTATGCCCAGTACGTTGGTTCGGTTTGCTGGAGAGCATAAC
Organism: Anopheles coluzzii; assembly: GCF_943734685.1. NCBI lineage: Eukaryota > Metazoa > Arthropoda > Insecta > Diptera > Culicidae > Anopheles > Anopheles coluzzii. Next base: position 41,314,165 of record NC_064671.1, on the reverse strand, counting down.
ATACCGGAATACCATTTTTTCCCTAACGGAAACATCTTGCTAGGGTACAGTTCAAGTGCTCTAACACCGCACAGATTCGGCTGTCATCCTCGAAACAGCTCGATGAAAGTGAAAGATTAAGCCCGGAAACGGTAGTCGGTAGAATCAACCGCTTTCCACTTACCGCGTGCTCTTGTTAAGTGACATTTTAGGGAGGAAAAGTGGAGGAAAAGGCGCACTTACAGCGCACTTACAGCCGCAGGAGCATGATCGTTCGATCGTGCTGCACGTTTGAGTTGGCGGGAAATCGAAAGGAAGCACCCTAATGAGCGTACTTTGCTTTCACCAGCAATCACCAGCGTTGAGTTTAGGGCTGATTGTGCATCGAAAAAGGAATAATTTACAGTTGAAGCTTTTTTTTTCATCCCCGCTTGATGGTGGTGATGTGTGTGCGTGTGTTTCTTAAGTTTATTTATAATGCTAGCAGGATCACAGGGTATCGCAGCCACTCTTGCGGACTGTGGCATGACGCTCGGACCAGCACATTAACAAACCCCAAGATGTTGTCTGGCTTGTGCTTGTATGGTGTTAAACATGTCTCGACAGTTCTTCAGACAGCAGGCATCCATTTTGTTCCACCAAAGAGCAGTAGCGAAAAACAAGAAAAAAAAGTCGATGAGAGTCTCCTCCCTCCAATCCCTCCATGCAGGTTGATAATCAAGTAATAAACACAACCTTCAAACCACTTAACAATAAGTAATACGCGTAAGAACTACATGTTTATTAAATAATAAAAGTTTCCGCTCCGAGTGACATGATGCTCCTCTTACTCCCTGGCGTGTGGAACGTTGTTCTTTTCCCCCGTTCCGTTGCAACTCAACTTTTCCATCTCTCGTTTTCACGCGTCCCCACACACACAGAGAGGGACAGACAGGGGCAGACTTTACCCATTTCATGGTCTGTTGATTACCACCGACTCGCGTCGTCACTCCAGCAGGCCTTCCTTTCACTCCCCCTTAAAGCGCACGAGAGCGCTTGTCCAAGAAATCAGCCACACAGGGCAACAACACAAAAAACTGGTTTCATTTCACACCGCTTTATGGAGTTTTTGAAGGGAGAAGATTTTGTTTAATGAAAAAAAAATGACTCGCACAGAACAATTGCCGTCTGCAACGGCTCGGACGTTTAAGTCGGCCATTTTAAATTCAATTAAAGTCTGCCCCCAAAAATGAAGAGGCTCCCTCTTATGCTGAGCAAAATTTCCCCCCCTCTTATTTTCTCTGGCAAAGAAGAGTAAAACGTGAAAAGTTTTTCGGAAGGTTGCATTATTCAAATGCGATGTTCATTAAAATTAGTTTTGTGGGCCATTCGGGACAGTTTGCGCAGCACTCGGACTTAATTTTTGTATCGCTAGGTGTGCGCTTTTACCGATCACTATCTGGCGGAACTGCGGGATAATGAATGAGCTTTCGATAAGAAGGTAACAGTTGGGCCAGCCTTCGGTCAGTTTTATCGGTCCAGTTCGGCTAAAGAATAAATGTTAATGTCTTCATTCAAACCCAATCGAGATCGACCTTCAAGAAAATGCACTTTTCCATCAGTCACTCACAACGCAGCCTCGTGATCGTGACTGCTCGATCGCGAGAAGAAGGTGCACTCCGAAAGCGGTCCCTGTCACTGCTCGAACGTGCTTGCGCTAAGCGATCCTAATCGGCCACATTTTTCTTCCCGGCCAGCCCGGAACGTTTTGCGGGAAATTCTTGATCGTGGCCGGTTCTCACGGTTTGAGTGGATTGTTTAAATTCTCCATTTTTTCTTATCCACCCCGCGTTTAAAAGCTTTCCCGCGTTGCCGCGTTTTCCTCCCAGGCACACCCACCCAGGTGGAGCAAGCAACCTCAACGCTTTTTTTGTTTCTTGTTGTTATTGCGTCCATTCGTTTGCGCTTCCAGCTCCTTAGCCAACCGTTCAAAAGTGATCGTTCGAAAGGCATCTCGAGCCTCTCCCCTTTACCAGCCGTGTAGTATGGCAATGATGGGGTGCGTTTTTATAGCGTTTTCTTTTTCCTCCCTTTCCCACATCTTTTACCTTCTGCCCGGACGGATTAATCATTCTTTTCCGCGACGCCATTTTGGAGGATCCATTCTTCATATCCTCGGACGCGAGCGAACGTCTATTCGAGCGTCTGTTTTGCGGTAGTAATTTGAAAATCACTCACGAAACCGGCGACCGGCAATCGGGGTGGCGGAGTGGAGCGCACCCTGGATGTTGGCAATTTCATCATTCAGTTTCCCGTTTTTAGCTGCTTAATTTTCTCGCGCTTCATCTTTCGATACCGGCCGGAGAACGGAATGTGAAGGCTGACGATGGGGTTGAAGCTGCTTTTTTATTTATTTATTTATTTATTTGGCGCTTCGGCCACCAGTCGGTTGCCAGCATTTCGTGATGCGTTTGTTTTTCTTGCCCTTCTGATTTTGTTTTTGGGGATTTTGTGATTGTTTTTGGGGACTTTGAAAGTGGCAATAAAATCACGACCATTTTTTTTACTGAACCTGCTATTTCTCTCCATAACTTTTATTGTCTTTTGTGGTTTGTGTGTTCACAGCGGCCGTACAACGTTGTGAAAAACTGCTCCACACTATGGCTGTTGGCGGCAGTGTGCACCGTTTAAGCATTGCTGCTGGGAATGGTATTTAATATAATTTAGACATTCTTCTACCTTCGCGTCATTTCAGCGCTTGTGAACTTTCTTTCCCCCGCTCTGCTTAATTTCTTTTGAACGTTTAGTTTTTGTTGCTTAATTTCTCTCTCCCCGCCAAAATGGTGGACCGGTAGGCCAGTTAATGTGTTGCAATTTGCAGCTTGTTTTTTGTTTGTTTTGCAGTGAAAAATACAAACCAAAATACGCTTCTGTTTTCTGTTTTTGGGCAAGCCAGGGAAACGCATTAAGCCGGCCCGGACGCGTTAAGGCGGTCAAAAGAAACCACTTTATCAAAAAAACAAGCTCGTAAATGTCGCCACACACGACGTGCGGTCCGTTGTTGAAACCTGCTCCAGCCACCAAACCCGCTGCAGAAATGCGCAAAACCTCCGCGCCGTGGTGCATAATTAAGCGTGCAGGTGGCAGGGTCTGCTGCTGTTGTTTGCCATGTTTAACAAGCGGGTTATTGCGATTTGTTGCTTCGGTCGAAAAATGACGCTACAAGAAACACGTGTTTGATTGGTGGAGAGGGAGATGTATTGCGGAAGGGGAGAGGGGACATGTATGCACATAAAAAGAGACGAATGGAGACGTAATGTGAATATTATTGCACTTGGTGTGAAAAATAACTCAATCTTGACAAGTTTAGTGCCATATAGTTCATTGCTAAAGAACTGAAGCCGAGTTTCGGACACTTGGATGTATATAAACAACATGTATTTATGAATAAAAATTATGATTTACCAATGAGTTAATGGTTGACTGATTTTTCTCTTATGTTGCTCATTTTACCGAAAAGGAATCCATCTTGAATAGATTTCACACTCATTTTTCTTCTTATTCTTTACACACACTTGATTTCTCACCTTGAACATTGGACCTCAATTTGCCCAATCACCTTTAGCCCGATCTAGATAACGTGAACCCTCATCCCCCTGGGGGTGATCCAAAAAAAGCTATCCCGTGCCCATTCACTTATAATTAGTGACTGCCAAAACACACCAGCGTGTAAATGCGGAGCAAAACAATAAATAAAGCGCATTGTTTTAAGCCGGTCATCATAGCCCTGGGACGGGCATCTCTAGCGCCTAATGCCACTTGAAGTCAATCAAGTTCTGCAGTTCAGGCATCCTATCGAGCGCCTGCGCAAAGTGCTTTCCAGAGGTGCCTTTCATGCTGCCTCTGTCCCGTTTTGTTGCACTTTCTTTGGTACGATCTTACCACTTCCCTTGCCAGGCGTGTCGCTCCATATTGTTTGAACACTTTTCTCCGATAATTGTATCGATTATCTTGAGCTGATCATCTTTTCCCCTTTTGCAAGCCCGTGCAGCGCGGCCCATACATCCGGATCGGATGGTTAAACGAAGCAGAGGATAACTATTATTACACACTCTCTCTCACTGGCTTATTGCCCAGGGTGGATCCTCGCTGAGTGCCAAAACATGGGAAGCCGATGCCGCACATCCCGAAGGAAAAAAAAGGTGCGCCCGGGGCTGCACCCCACACCTAGTGGCAGGTTGAAAAGTCAAAATTCGCACATTTTCCCGGTAATTATGACGAGGCATAATTACACCGATTCTCGCACCCCCGGACCCCGTTGCAGAAGTGTTATTCTTTCGCCCCGACAAACCGCTCCGATGCCGCTGCTTCCTCCGCCCTTGGGTGTGTGCGTACCTGGGTGCTTTCTATGGCCGAAAACCGTCACAAGAGCAGCAGCAGCAGCAGCAGCGAGCAAAAGCGACTGCAACGAGCCTATGGAATCACATAATCCGGCCAGACGCCACCGCAGCTTATCTGGGTGGACGAATCGGCCGCAGCCGAGATGCGCTTCCTAGAATCCCGGCGAAAAAAAAACTGGAACTCGTCCGTTCCAGGAGGAGGGGTGAATGGATGTGAATGGACGTACGTACGACGCTCGAGATCGCAATCGAGTCCGCGGTAGGTCGTTCACTTGATGCGTGATTGTCGACTGCGCGGACCGCGCGGAGAGTCTACTTGACGACTCGATTTGAAGCTTTGATTTAAATCGCTGTGTGTGTGAGTCAACGTTCAACGTGGAGCAACACACGTGCTGATGGAGACGAGAAGAGATGACATGGGTCGTCGCTGGCAGAGACTGTTTGTGCTGCCAGTCAAACGGAAGCAGAGGCGCACGGGGTTGAGGTTGAGTGAGAGTCAAGAGGGCTTGAGATATGCTGGTCAAACAACCGGGTAAGGGGGAGAAACATCGCACACTTTATCAGCAGCTAACATACGCAGCTTGTACGGGATGCTGTGTTGCGTTGTGGAGCAGTAGGGTAAGAGCAGGGCAGTGGATAAACGGCTTAAGCATCGTAATAAAACGTGCTACATGCGCTACTGCAGAGACACTGGATAGTGGGCTTGGGCTTGAGAAGGTTTAGGCGACAGAATGCTTTATCATAAATAGGATGTTTAAATGTTTTTGAAATTTGTTTAGATGACTTAACACTACAATAAAGTAGTAATACGATTGCATTCATAAATTGTGAATAATTTCACTGATTAAACTTTTCTCACAAGCCTTATTTCAAACATAAAGGCATAATAATGGACTTTCTGTTCGACATTTGGTTCCACTGTTCCGGGTAAATCGTTACGCGTCACTTCTAACTAACGTCACACGTGAGCTGGCTTCTAAACGCAACAACGTCGCCTGTCTCTTCGTCATCATCATCGTACGCAGATTACGCCCAACATAAAAGCATTAAAGTGAGCAGCAGCGGATGGTGGTTGAAGAGACGTCGTCTACCAGTGAGCTGGTGGACGCTGCCACGAAGAGATGGATTTAATAAAACGGGTTAACATTGAGCAGTGAAGTAGATCATGAGAACTGCCAGTTTGCGTGCTCTGTTTTACGTGTGATTTGATAGTAGTTGCTAGCTTCAATAGAGAGCTAGCCATTTGTGAGTGAAAGTGAGTTCGGACTTATGTTGAAGTGTTATTTCTATTGTAACGGTATTGTACTATTTTTTTTAAGATTATTAAAGATAAAAGTTGTGAAAAATTTAATGATTGAAAGTAGTGTATAAACTTTCAAACCTGCCGGCCGGTACAATATGGCGGGCTTAACGTTGATAAATCGAGCGGTAGAAATGAACACCCCGAAATGAACACTGTTCCCATGGAAACGGTGAGAGCACAGCGCTTCACTCTCGTCGGCACGCACACAAACAGTCGATTCCTCTCTCTGTCTCTCACCGTGTCTTGGGAATGAAACGAGAAGATGCTTAGCAAACCCCGCCCACTTTATTCACCAGGCACAGGCGGCTAGCATGCGAGCACTATGCAACCGAGTGGACAGATGAGTGAATTACAACCAAACCCGAGCGGTGTGCCCTCTCGTTAAGTTTTTCGCCATTTTCCAACCGTTAAAATTGCCAAAAAAGTTGGGAAAATTCAACTTATTACGGTTGCAAATGAGTGATTGCAGTAAATTAAAGACTGTAGCTGCAAATTCAGCTCATTTGCGGCCCTGTGCAGCCTCATTAAAAGGCCAGTTTTTGTGAATGAAATCGATCGCTGTTCGAGGACCGTTCCCAGCTCAGGTAGGGCCACACATCTGCGCATAAGAGTTTCATTTTCGGCTGCCGGTACCTCAGTATGCAATTTTGCCTCGATCGGTGCGGTCCCTCGGCATTCGGTGAGTGCGCTCCGCCGTGTGCAGGTATTGGATGAATTTCGAGTGTCCCCGCGCGCACTGTGGTACCCGGTTTGTGGCACACACCGCTAGAACCCCTCGAGGGCACTACGGCCGTCCCGTTCGCACCAACGCGCGTAGCCATAGGAAGCAGTGGCAGCAGCATAGGCCAGCATCACCATCCCTGTGCGGGCACGATCGTGATTGATGTTTGCGCTCGCCCCGGACGGAGGAGGACGGACTTTCTTTTTTTTCTATCTATCAGCCCCGAGAGCATCGGGTTCGCCGGAGGTACTTCGGTGCGCGTTCGAGCAGCAAGTTTAGCTCGTGGCAGTTAGCATCCTTGCGTTTATGGTGCAGGACCGGCCTGAAGAGCCTTGCGTGACCATCGGATACATACATATGCGAAGCGTGTGTGCGTGTGCATTGTACGTATGGGCATTTGTAGTTTTACCGTACGAGCTTGCGTGCCAGCAGTAGTGTTTCGGTCTCGATTGTTTGCACGTGCATGTTGTTTTTGTGTTGTTGTTGTGTGCGGTGACTGTTAGTGAGCATTAATGGTGTAGCGCAAGTGATAATGAGCAGATTTACTACCGCCGATCGTGACCATTGTTTGCACGTGCGGATGAGGATGATCATGTTGTTGATGATGGTGTCATGCTAGCTGCAGCAATCAAAGCAATAAACCGCGTGGAATTGTGGCATTATTTTTGGTTTTGCTTGCATGAAACGAAATTACGTTTTAAAAAGGAAGTTTAGATAAACGCCTCAATAAAAGGTGGAATTTTGGAAGTGAATTTTAACAGCTTATTTCGTCTCCGTTGAGGCCCGTGTGTGAGTGCGTGTGAGCGAGTGTGTGTTTTGCTGTTTGTGAAGCAAGTGTACTCGGGAGCGTATCAGTAACACGTTCTAGCCTCTAAAAAAAACTCCCAAAACCCGAAACAGAGTGCTTTTATTTTTTGGTGAATTGAATCATGAATCTAGTGACGGTGTTTATGGTGTGCCTGATGGCCATCAGTGCCTGGGCGGAGGTGGAAAGCAAATCAAAGCCCGGCCGTGGCCGAGGATCGATGTGGTGGTAAGTAATTGGCACCGAGCACTGCACTTAACCTTACCATTGCTTTAATGTTTCGGTCGTAGTTGGATGGGTTTAACTACGGCGATGAAGATGATGCTGCCTGTCGATGACATCATTATGGTGCGCGGGTTGTGGGGCAGAGAAAACATTAAGTACCAGGAGTAGGGGGAGGGCCATAAAATAGTTACAGCAAGCCGTGGTCTGGTGCCTGGGTTAAAACCGCTCCGCGCGCTCACAGACCGGGGGATGGAAATTAATATTTCCTAATCGGCCGCTACTTAAGTGTACCATTAGGTAAAGCAGGCAGGAGCGTTTTTATCTAAAACGAGTCCCCCACCACCAGCCCATCGCTGCTGCCCATCGTTTGGTTTCCGACTTGCTGTCCCGCTTGGAGGAAAAAAGCGCAGCATCCTAGCTAGCGATTATCGCGACGTAGGTTGATGGTTGTTTATTTATTTATTTATTTGCCCGTTTGATTTTCATAGTCTGCTAGGTTGTCTTTATTGAGTATAAGCTGCGCCACGCTCTTCTCACTCCCATTTTTTGTCGTGTTACGAAACAAAGGTTTTAAAGCATCGAAAATCGGTCGGATTTGTGTTCCCCACAGGGTGTAGAAGCAAGGAAAGTGTGTGTGTGTGTGAGAGAGAGAGAGAGAGAGAGAGAGAGAGAGAGAGAGAGAGAGAGAGAGAGAGAGGCGAGCACAGGAACTAATCTTGCACGGTTCGCGTGATAATGATTAATAGAAAATTTATGGTTTCAATATCAGTGTTTTATGGTTGCTTTCCGTCCCGCGATCGTTACCAGTGTGTGTCGTGTTTTGTGTGTACATTGGGAGGAGGTTTAAAAGTTGCAAGTTGGTGTTTTTTTAATTCTTCACTGTTTTCAGGGCACTCGGTGGTGTAGAAAAACGTTTTGGCATAAGATTTTAAGCTCCGAGTCCTGGGGCCGGGGGGCTGGGGTTTTAACATTATGTTTTATTTCTGTGGCGCATTTTTATCTCCTCCCAAGTTCAGGCGACTAGCCTGCCGTGTTTTGCTACCCATTTTGAAAGGTGTCACTAATAGCTTGGGAAAAGAAGAGCTGAAGCTAACAGAAAAGGAAAACGAAGCGGCCAAAATCTCATTCAACCCGCGCACATTTCAAGTCGCACGCAGTCTTGTGGTTGTGGGATGTTTTTTGTTGGATTTGTTAATTTTTGGGGGTCCTGTCTTTATTTCGTTCGCTTCTTTTTTTATTTTCTTGTTGGCAATCGCAATGCGTTGCAACCTGTCGAGGAGTGCCCTTTTCCGTTCCGGTGGCCTCGAAATGGATATCCACTTTTCACACTCCCCGGGGCCCGGTGTGACAAGTGACAAACGGACGCAGCGGCCGTTCCACTCCATCCCGCGAATCGGTTTTGTCTGTCACTTTGCATTATGTTTTCTTGCATCCTGCCTGGATGGAACGATCGAGAAACGATCGGTTGGGTAGCGTGGAAAAATAAACGAGCAAAAAGCATCTACTCTCTTTTCATAAGCACACCTAACAGCATCGTAAATGTTGAGTATAATTACGTTTGCAATTGGTTTTATTGCTCCAACAATATTGGATGGCCTTTAATAGGGTGTAGGACCTTACTTTGCTACCGGCAAAAGGGCTGGCGAGTGAATGCAAATTGTCTCAACGTTTCTCTTTTTTGTGTGTGTGTCTTCTCTCCTTTCGATCACAGTTCAGGTTCGAGACGAGAGTGAAAGACAGAAATTAACACTGCAAATTGATTTGTATGCATCACCAGGGGATGTTGAGTGAAGGTAGTTAAGTTGCGATGGTGTGCATGTGACGGGGGAAAGACAAACAGCGAAACCCAAGCGGGGTGTTGTACCTTACGCTTGCGCTGTCCGTTTTAATTAAATTAAAACCGATTTCTACCAAACCAGCACCGAGAGCGTCTACGTGTGCACGCGCGTTCTCATACATTTTTGTTTTATTTCTTTCGTTTGGGCTGGTCGTTTCGCAATATGCACCGGTATGCTTCGTCACCGGGCGTGTAAACATTTTTGTTGTTTTAATTAAGATGGAGATTTCTTTTTAACCCAAATTGATCGTTATCGGTCGTAACGAAGCTGGAGAGGTTTTTTTGTGGTTCATTCTCATTTTGACTGTTGTGTGATTTTTGTTGTTGTAATCCGACTTCGAGGAGGTTGCGTCCACATTCGCACATATCACTCCGACCGACCAAAGCAACCAGGGGCGGGAGGAGGTCGTGCCACGATGTGGAAAACAAATCACTCGTAATCCTCGAGGCTCGCAAGCGCTCACCCTGTCATAAAGCGTGTGAACGAAACCATTCCTTTCCCTTTTTGGGGTATATATTTTGGGACCTCGAACACCGTTCCATGAGGAACATGAGGTGGGGCTCTGGTGCGGAGAGAGATTTATACATTTGCATCACATGCGAGCGCGCGCGAAAATGTCCAATTTGCGCATCCATGGTACTGGCCCGGGCAACGGTGAGACGTTGAGTGATTTTTTTACCTCTTTTCGTTGTTCTCTTTACGTGTGCCTTGTTTTTTCTGCTTTTAAAGGTAGCTCAAGAGTGTAATCCTTTGTCTAATGGCAGCTTCTATTGATGGAAAGCAGACACAAATCGGGCCGAAACATCGGATGCGAAACGGGGTGTTTGTATAGAGGTGTGAAATGGAAGCTTTCAGGTGTAGAGGATGATGACTTCACGCTTGATCCTGGGTAAAATGAAAAAATAAAAACACGCACACACACACACACACAAAACAGATCCTCCACAAATTCCATCATCAACACAGCAACTTTGGGGAACGAAATTTCTCACGAGGATTACCCCTTGAGTGCGCATTTAACTCACCCGTTCTGTCCATTTACACGAGCGTGCGCGCGCGCTCAAGAGAGTGAGCTTTGGTTTTTAACCCAAACGAAAGACTTCAACGGCGGCAATTAAGCGACAAACCCACCCGCAACAGGCCCGCGGCTGTTCGAGTTTCTCGTGCTTATCGTTTGCACATAAATCTCCCCCCTACCCCACCCGTAACCATTAAGCCACTTGACGTGTGGTAAGCTTCAAGCGTGGTGCGTTGCTTGCTGTTGATGTTTTTTTAAAGGATGCATTCCGATGCAGGTGCGCGCGGGCGTGGTGGCGTGCGCGGAAGCGACCGTTCTTGGGTTCCTCTTCTTGAGCTTCCCGGTCTGGAAAGACAGAACAAGAGCGCACTGGGAGATTTGTAGTTTGTTGTGGCCGTCTCCGGCCAACACCGCCGTCCGCAAATATGCCCTCGCCAACCCCTTAGGGTGGCCTGGCCTGGCTGGGTGCAATTTTTCCCAGGCTCCGCGAGTTTTGTTGCTACCTTGCGAAATGCATTGCGCGTTTGTTTGGTTGATGCAACCGTCTCGCATCTCTCATGCGAACATGCACGCTCACATACACACAGAGAAAACCCCTCGGGATGGTTCGAAGCGTTTGTTAATAGCGTAATAAATGACAAATTAACACCGTAGTGTCATTTTTCATTCGATCGTACGGGCAGTGTGTTAGGCCGGGATGGAATGGTACCTCCCGTGCACTGCGTCGTGGTGCATTCCTTGAACCGTCTCGCGCCGTTCATTCGTCAGCCTTTTGTGGCTTTTTAAAATCCATCCGTGTGTAAGTGTGTGTGTGTGTGTTTTGTATGAAAAATGATTACCGATGTGATTAATAGTGACGGATCGTGGCGGCGTGCGCCCTAACCTCGCGCCAGCTTGAACGCATCCAGCGCGCGCGCACACACACACGCTCCATCAATCCAGAGGCTGCGCAAGATTCTAGACGCACTGGGAGGGAGTTTATTCTTTTTGATAAATTAATTTAGCTTCCCATTCCATACGGCCGCCAATTGGTGGTGGCACCTGGTGTCCCCGGGTAGATGCTATCTCCCTTTCTGTTGCCAACTGTAGTAGTCCCGCAACACTATGGTGCAGTGTTGATGGGTTTGGGGGTGGATCGGTGGCACGTGGTGCAGCAACTCTATTCGTTCATCCGAGGCCACCCTCGGTGGAACACGCCGGGACGAACGATGATGACGACGCCGGGAATAATTATTCCAACAACCCTCTCGATCGATTGATGATCTGTTTCGTTTGCAGTGATTTTTTTGTTTTTGTTTTTTTTCCACATTGCCAAGGACGTCCTTCCCCTCTCGTTTGGTACAGTTTTCTCCACTCCGTGTGCTCTCGTTGTCACTTGAATTATCATTAATTATTCGATGAAATATCGTTTGCATTATTCGATTAATGGGCAGCAACGAGGGGCTGGTACGGCTGGAGTGTTTGACAAATGAACGAGGGAGTTCCGTGCCGGTTTGGGGCGGTTCTGGGGGGTGAAGGCAATTTTCTTAATCTTGGCACTTGGGTGGTGATGCAGAGCTCGAGAAAACGGAGGGAGTGCATATTGGCTTTTATGCAATCTCCTTCGCAAACTGTTGGAAAGTTGCGAAGTTGCAATTTATGGACCTCACACGCAGCTGACGCAGACACAGGGCCGGCCACCGCGGTCGTAGCGGTCCGTGTTTATGAGGTGCTTGTTTATTGCCTCCCGTGGTTTACAGTCCGTGCCAGGTACGGGGTGGGGGTTGTGTATGTTTGATAATTAGTTTTTCGATTACCCCTTTCCGGGCACGGGCTTTCCAATTAATCACATTCGAACGCGTTTTACAATCCTTCACTCAATCGGTTTTATTTAACCTCAATACGAACGGCGCCGTGCCAAACCGCAAACGCAAAGGTGTCGCAGAAGATCTGCAAACATACGGCCGTTTGCGGTCGAAGGCGAAGGCGCTGCAGTGGTAATTTGATAACGCACGATGAAGCAGTCGAGCAGAAGTAGAGTTTTCTGATTTTCCGGTCCACTTTTCCCGTTCCCGTTCAACGCAACGTTCCTGGGCCGGGGGGATCAAATGTTTGCAAATGTGATCTACCGATCGATCGTCACGATCGCCACGTTTTGCTTCAAACCGAACAGAACAAACGGTTCCTTCGCCTGATGCAGTTTATTCAGTTGGAAAGGAATAAAACCACTAGATTCGTTCTGCAACACGACACGGAAAGTGGTTTTTCCATAATCAACGCACAGCCGCCGTCTTGCCGTGGAGACATTGAGCCGGATGCATTGGAGCCTGATTGTGTAGCGCGCGAAAGAAAAACGAACATACAAAAGAGGCACCTTTGGCGACGCTTTATCGATCGTTTATGTTTATGAAGTGTTTGACGTGTGGTTGAGTAGCGCATTCGACGAGCCAGATGAAAAGCTCCTGTGGCAGCGTGTCTGTCAAGTTTGCAAAAACAAAAAGCAAAAAAGTCAATGCCGGCGCTTATCCAGTTACCGAAAAAGGACAGTTACCGATTGCGATACTACAGAAAAAGAGCAGCGTAGGCTGCCTGATTGGAAAGTGAGGAAAGTCTGCGATGACAGATCCCCCTTCGGACAAACTCCCATGTCTGGGCCCATTTCCATTCGCTGAACGACGGCGACCACGATCTAGATCAAGACTCAATAAATAACGCATCACAAAACCGACAACCCTCTGGTATCACGGGCACGCATCATAAATTGTCGAGCCGGCGGCACACGGCGGCACGAGAACTTGGAACGCCACGTTCCACGGGGCAATTCTTTCGCTTTCGCGGCCCTGCGATGGATGGGCATTCTCACACCGGTCCGGTTTTGGGGATGGGACTCTTCGCGGGCCAGTCGCGTCGCGTCGGTGTCGTCTCCTGGTGATGTATGATGCGAAACTGCCGCGCCAGTGCCAAGGCTGTTCAGTTTTGCAAGACAAAACAAACGGCGGTGAAACGGGTGGACGGAGTGGACATGGTTTTTATGCCTTCAATTTCCATCATTTCTCTCGGTGGCAGTTTGATGTCTTTCGCCTCCTTCTTTGGCTGGGAGCAAACGGAGAGAAGCTTCAGCTGCGTGCGATACTACCGCTGCCATGCGATCGCATCCTGAGAAGCTTGTGTTAGAAGGTGCAAAACCAAAAAAACAAAAACAGGATAAAAGTGGAAGAGTTTGCTTGTTGTGCGCGCACCGAGATAAAAACAAATCAATCGAGCACGAAGAATTCGTAACGCGTTCCATTCTCGTTCCGCGTTCTTTAGCTGCTCAACACGCGACACGACAAACAGGACAAACTAATTTATTTTACAATCGTTCGTTCCGCGACGCAACGGTGCATTATGTAAGAACGGGGTAACTGCTCGGTGAAGTCTCCGGACAAGCTGACAATGACGATGATGTGAGGATGCTGCCCGGAGTCTGCACACCGTGACGTGTTGGAATGTGTGTGCTCACATTGTGTGTGTGTGTGTGCGCGCACATGAGTGTTTGACGAGTTTTTCGAACACAGTTTTATGATCGACTGCGTTACTACCGACCTGCTGATACAAACGCGCAAAACAAACGTAAACCCTTGGTCACGTTTCGGCAATCGACGAGTACGATAAATGGGCGTGCAGACGGACGGATGGACAGACGGGCGGACATACTCCCGAAAATGTTTGTCTGACACTTTTGAGGTCTGGTGCTGCTGATCAACAGCAACGGTGGAAACAACCATTCTGACAAACTGCGACAGTTCGTACGATCGATGGACTTCCCAGTGGCATTGAGAAGTTTTTTTTTGCGATAAGCCTCGTGTGGACATTAGAACGTCTACTTATTACGAATCCTTTGCATTGTGAGGTTTTGTTTCGCTTCGGTGAAGCAAATGCGCTTGATAAATTACCCGTTAGTGAATTGTAATTAATTTTACTTAAAAAAAGGTTCGTCGCTTATTTCGTGTTGTGCACAAAATATTTCATTTATTTTCAAACAAATTGAAATGAGTCTTTGAACGCTTCATCACTTTCCCCCTTTCACCGTTTGCGATCACTTTCCCTCGATTGACCATCGATGACGCATCCGGTGTGTTTGATTTTCCTTCCCAAGCAGCGCTTCAGAACGATTCCATCTCGATTTCGGACACACGGTACCGTGGGAACGCAGCATTTGTGCGCACGCACCAGTCACGGTCACCACGGTGTGTCCGTCCAACTTCCACACCGGTGGGCATTATGCTTACGCAACGCCGTAGCACGTACCACCACGGCGACGCCATTGATCCGCGGTGTGCCCTCCTCCCCACAAAACCGTACCCAGAAGACCTTCGGTGGGTGATGATGATGACTGTTTGTCCAATTAATCATACGTCAGCTACTGCAGCACGGGACTGGGCAGTACACCGAACTGGAGCTGAAGCTAAAGCGGGAGGCAAAAGTCCATGTCCCGTGCCTTGCCTTTCGTGAGCTCATTTGCATTTCGTGACGCCCGTGGTATCGCTTCCCTGGGAGAGGACGTTTGTTTGATTTTTTTTTACGGAGGGGCGCCTCCCAAAAAGCAAGATGGCAAAAAAGCGGAACGGAACCCACGGGTGGGTTGGAGGTGGTCAAATATTGATTCAACTAATTTCTTGTGAAGTAAACAGGCTTTCTAGTGGCGGCGAGTTCGGGTTTGTCCGGGCAAACTGTGAATGCAAACAGGTTGCAACAGGTTGTGAGAAAAACAAAAATAAAACGGAAACAGTTTTGATAAAACTGGCTGTAGAAAAGGTGTAATTTGAGGTTCGCTAGGTAATGCTTGAGTTGAGAAGGGAAAAATATGGGATTTCCTCAACAGCTCCGGCAAGACACACTGTCTCGCATTCGCTGACTCGTCACTTTGACAGCTTTCTGGCGCCCAGATTGTGTCCATTTCAGGGGGTTTTCCAGCGGCACCCATCATCTGCTGTGTTTGTGGAACGCATTAACGCCTCACCTGATTGAGCTGTTTGTCCGGGTCCCAGCATGTGGGTTTTTGTAGTTTTGGGAAATTTAAGGTCACACAAATGTAAGGAAAAAAATCAAACCCAAACCATCCTGCATTCTATGTTGTGCTTGCTGACCGTCTTCTCCCGCAAGAGAGAAAGCTTACTTTCTATTAAAATCGAAAAGCGAATGAAAGCAAAAGTGTGATTACTGATTTGTCCCGTTTTCTTTTCTCACTCCAACAGGGGCATCGCAAAGGCGGGCGAACCGAACAACATCTCACCGCTCGCACCGGGCATGGCCTATCTCGATCCGGCCATCCATGCGACGCTGCGGCGCAAGCAGCGCCGGCTGGCGCGCGAAAACCCGGGCGTACTGGCCGCCATCGCCAAGGGCGCCAATCTGGCCATCAACGAGTGTCAGCATCAGTTCCGGACGCGGCGCTGGAACTGCTCGACGCGCAACTTCCTGCGCGGCAAGAACCTTTTCGGCAAGATCGTTGAACGAGGTAAGTTTCTATGTGTGTGTGCGTGTGTGATATTGCGTCGGTGTGGCGCGCGGCAGAATCTCGGTAATTGCTATTCCGGTGAGCGCTTCCGCAGCTCGCTCGTGGGCGGTGGACACATTTGCTTTATGGCGTGGCCACGCAGCTGCCTACGCTCCAGCTTTTGAAAGCTATTGAAATGAAGCGCGAAAAGATCTGCCCGGCCAGATAGTGGCGGGCTCACGTAAAACGGTCGGTTGCGCTGTTCGGTAGGAGTTTGGCGGATGGATGTCACAAGATGGAAACGTGCCCGTTTTGTACCGCGCTGTCATGTAATACGATGAGCAGCTTGTGGCGGTGGCAGTGAAGCGATGCGCAAATATTCACCGCCATACGTGCGGATTAATGAGATCGTTTCGGTTAATCCCGAACCACGTGTGTGTGCGTGTATTAACAGATCACGCCATGGCTGGTTTCCGAAAGAGATTGGTGTTAAACCGAGAAAAAAAAACACATATGCGCCATGTTTTGCCAAAGCGTTTGTCCCTGGGATTTTCCCGTGTTACTGTACACTCCCTTCCATGGCTAGTTACATCTGTCCTGCAGCGCTGGTAAATGTCTTCATGTTTCAACAACAACCCCAACAACCAAACAAAATAAAGCCACTTCAATTGCGTTGCCCTTTGTGCCGTGCTTAAACATCATGTAATCCCGGGTTGGTACGATGTCACATCGTGCTAATCCCGCTCACGAACCATCAATTGCGGTGTTGATTTACCCGGCAAAAGGGACCCCGTTGTACGTGTCCTGTAACAGACAGCACGCCCCCGGAGGCAACTTTGGCGGTAAAATCGAATCATCGGTGTCCTGTTGCAGGCTGCCGCCTCAGTGCGGTGTCCTTTGCAATGCGTTGGCTAAGGTGAGTTGGCCAAAAAGGGACACACGCCTGCAGGCAATTGAGCGATCGAGCGCATCCTTTTCAGAATTGTAGCAATACATGTCCCATCATCACTCTACAATTTATTGGATAGAACGGAGGGAAAAAAAAACGATACAAAAACGGTCCACAGACCACACAGAAGACGAACGGGAGAAATAACCCCCGAAAAAAATAAACGACACATTCGATCCGATTGCCTAACGCCGGGAGTATTGGCACAGCGCAACGGGTGCTCTACCTTCCAGGAGAAAAGCTCCCGAAAAAAGGCACAGACACCCATGACAAACGACATGTTGGGAACTAATCGACTCATTGACCTGTCGTCGGACGCAGCAGGACGCCACGGCAGCGAAGGGGCGTCTACCTGGAGCGGGTTAACACACAAACACACACACACACACAAAAGCAACACCGTGTCCCAAACACTCTTCGCGTATCCTCTGCTGCTGGGCAAGCAACGCGTTTGCTGTGGCTGTTGTGCGCGATCGCGTAATGAAAATGTCTCGTTTTTACAACATAATTCCAATCCGTCCACTGTGTCTGTCTGTGTCCGCGCATCATCAACCGCAGCCGCAGCCGCCGCCGCCGGCGACTAACGTTTTTAATTCTATCACCATCTTCAGCGGTGTTTCCATCATTGCATCCCTAATTGAGTTGCGCGCGCGTTTGTGTCTGCGCACGCGTGTGTGTGTGTAGAGAAAGTGCACTCTTCACGCTAACCGTCACCAAAGGGGACCGTGTGTGTGTGTTTGAGTCTCAGTGGTAGTGGGAAGAAATTAAGTCATTATTCATCTCGGTTCGCCTTGGCCACCGCTCCCGGTGGCAATCCATTAGCATTTTTACTGCAGCTCCCGCTATCAATAATTAATGCACTCGCGATAGCGCAAAAGAGGCCTGTCGGTGTGTGTGTGTGTGTGTGTGTGTGTGCCGCATCTGCACCGTTCAAACGGCGCAGTCTCATGGTAACAGGAAAAGCGGAAGAAGTATGCTGCTGTATGCGCTCGTTGCTTTTCTGTTGTGCCCCTTTCTACGCTCACTAGATGGCGTTTCGCTTGGCGTTGCGCAAGGTGGGCGCAAGCGATAAATTATAATAATTGTAGGAATATTAATGGCAATTTACTATCTCGCTCACCGGCACCGGGATCAGGATCAAAGTGGTGGAGGATGTAGGGAAGGGGGTTTAGAGGAAGATAGGTTCTTTTTATTGATTAACCTCCCGTGTTATTAATTGAGCGAATGAGTTCACAATTAATAACGCGCTTCGTTTTTCTCCCCGCGTTTTTGAGGCGGAAAATCCAATAATTTCATCGGCAAGCGGTCTGCAAGCAGGCCGGCAACAGAGGCAAGTAGAGGAGAGGGGAAAGGATTTGCTGTAAATGCTTACCTTTCTCGCCGCAGAAGCTCGTTACAAGTACATAACAGCGGACAGTATTTAAGCGAAACAAAACTCTCCAAACCAAAGTGTGTAAAGCATCGAAGCTTTCCCACCGAGTGACTCTAACCGGCACCACTATTTGACAGGCTGTTTGTTTTCTCTATTAACAACAAACCCCCGGGCTTTTTGCCGCCCCAGGGTCCTGCGGATAGTAGCAGCCGAGCAGCAAGTGGGTGGCCACCACACACACTCGAGTCATAAGGCAGGGAACAACGGACCGAACTGATCGAGTTTTCATGCTGATCGCGATGTTTGCTCGGCCGACTCGCTACTGCTGTTGCCCACTGCTCGAGTGTGACCGGTGGCAAGTACGAGTTGGTCAAACACAAATACCCGCGGCTGACTGACGGGCAGGGAAACAATACCGCCCCATTCATTCCGCGACACGGTTTGTGACGCGTTTGTTGATGCCTTTTTCCCGAACGGTTGATCGAAACGGGAACGGGAGACTGGACAACCTCTAGCACGGCAGCCTCGGAGAGATGGAGCGAAAAAGCACTTGAGCACAGAGTTGAAGTTGAATTGAAAGATTAAAACGAGTGCGCACGGTTAAAAGCCACTGACGGTGGTCCCTGGCCGGTGGCACTTATCGATCGAGATGCTTCGGTTCTCCGCACGATCGCCTCTCACCTTACTTTCTGATTTCGATCCGTCCGATTCCATCCGGCTTCTGGCTTCGGTAGGTCCAACAGCCGTACACCGTACCGTGAGAATCTGTAACCGTATATCTGTGTGTGTGTTTTTTTTAGTATTTATCGCAACTTTATCTCTACACTTCGATTTGTTTATCGCAAAATGGTTTTTATGCTTTTTACTCAACCCATCGACCGTCGTGTGCGTCTGTCATGGCGGTGATGGGCTTCGGCTTCGGCTTTTCTTTAATTGACCGGCAAATTAGCGGCGGTGGCCCTTATAAGCATGGGATCGGCTTCTAGTTTTCTTCAACGTAATGTCGAACTGCTCGCCCGTGTGTTAAACGTTGAGTTGCCGGACGTCGAGTTGACGTCGATCGCGAGGCACAGAAAAGATTAAATCGGTAAAGCGCCCCCGTGTACGACAACTTTATTACACCCTGGCCAGAATGGCCATCATCTTCTTCTACTGCCTCGGAAAGCAATTAAACGCTATAAATCTTGTCACACGTTTCCGAACATTGGAACTGGCAGCTTCAGCCGGTGGAGGAGGAGGACTGCAGGGGAAGGTTCAGGTGACTTTCGCATGAGCCAGTACGGTCTGTCTAGGAGTAAAATCGGGATTGTACTTCATTTGGTCGACCGGCTGTAACAGCATGCCCGACTTTACGATCGAGCTTTGCCTTTGCGCGCCCCGTGTGATGATGGTGATGATGACAGTTTTATTTTTATAACACCGACCATAAACGTGGCGGAGAGGAATGAAATCCGGAGGCAATTTTGAAGGGATTCGGCATAAGATGATGGAGGGAATGAAGGAGAGAAGAAAGACAGGATCGAGATATGTCTCTAATGCTGTGTTTTTTTATTGATGTTGATGTTGTTGTTGTTGTTGTTGCTGATGTGTTTCTTGTGCGTTGGTACAATTTTCCTACTTTGGTCGGCTTTTAGCCGTAGATGAGTTCTCTAAATAGGCGAACAAATCGCTTCAGCAAGACGCACCCGGAGATTGTTACGTTCGATACGCGGGTCCGTAGTATATATGTGTGTGTGTGTGTTTAGGAAGAATCTTTCCCTCAGGGTGCCGGTTCGCAACACGGAACACGGGACATCATTCTGGGACCGAAAAACGGTCAGGGTGCAAGAACGGGCAGAAACGGGCTCACCTTTGGTGTTCGCAAGCCTCCCAAAGATCTCGCAAAGAAAGGAACCGTGTTAAACCGTAGCGATATATATTAATAAAAGATTTTATACGCTCCATAAATCAGCCGAGCTAGAGATGGAAAGGCAAGAGAGAGAGAGAGAGAGAGAGAGAGAGAGAGAGAGAGAGCGAGAGAGAGAAGGTTTGCAGGCATGCATCGAAGCTGTGCTGGAGCTGCTGGTGGTAGTCCAAAAGAGACCTTTCCTGGGCTGGTCACGGAGCATTGTCTACAAGTAACGGGTAACTTGTGCTTAGACATCGATTCATTTCCTCGTCCCGTACGCTTTTGCTTTTGGTCCAAACCCCTAAGACCTTCCTATTTTAGGCATAAACGAAACCCACCCAGTTTAGCTCACTACAAGGAAGCGATAAAATATCCCGCGCAGACCAGTGTGTTTTGGCATATTTTCTGTAGGCAAAGTGAAGCCGTTTGGCTACTGCAAACATTGTCCAGAGGTAATTTGCACAAAAAAAGGTATCTCAGGCACACACACACCTAGACCCCAAAAAATTGCTAGACAGATAATTTCGATATCGATCGCGAGGGTCCCCTCGACGGGGCGACAGACCTTTAATAACGTAACCAATAATTAACATCGCTCCGAGATGGAGGAATTCCGAGGGTTCACTGTGTCTGGGAATTGGATGGTTCCATTTTGCCAAAATTAAACAATAACCGGTGATTAATGTTTTGCTGATCTAATCATTCTGTTGGTTCTTCCTTGCCGGGCAGTCTTGTTCGCAATCAACCAGTAAGCACGTTTTTGCGTGTTGAACTAACCGACAAGGTTGCTTTGGAGATGTCCTTGGTGCACTTCAATCAATGGCAATGGAAGGTTTTCTAACAAGATGCTTCCTATTTGGGAAGAAATGAGAAAACAACCAACCAACCTGTTCCAACTCATTCACGAGCTACTGCAAACGCCCCTTCTTATGCAAATAGAGGTGCAACGGATGTGCACCCATGCTACCTGGTGGCTCTAATTTGATGAACTCTTTTTAACTACGGAAATGATCTCAGGATGTATGAATAAAATAATGGAAGAAGCCAAACACACTCTCAAAAAGAACAGCAAAAGAACAAGCTAAAAGAAGCCTAAAACGGAAAATCCGATTCATTCCGATAAATGTCTGCAAAATGCTTGTCCTCGCATCGTGCAATAAAAAATCACATACACCCAGACGACAAAAACGTGAATGAATGTTGGGCCCAAAAAAAAGACCGGAACCTTGAAACCAGGCGGTGCAATACGCGCCTGCGAATACAAAACTCCTAACGCAACGCCCCAAATTGAACCATTAAACTAATTGTTATGCTCGGAGGCTCTTGTTTTGTTCTGCATTTTTGGAACCCCTGTATTATTACGGATTTAGTTTTGGGCTCCCAAACCACGCGGGCCTCAGCTCGCGGCAGGAGTCTGTGTAAGTGCGGGAGGGAGGGGAGCAGAAGGAGAAGGAAAGGTGTTTCCCACCCGGACAGCCATTGTTTGATTGCCAATACGCGGGGTTCGAGATGATGAAATGAAATCGAAAAACGGCAAGCAAGCTACACAAACACACACACACACATGGGATACAACATTTTTCAACCGGATTTCCTTCTCATTTTGTGTGTGTTTTTTTTTTTTGCTTTATTTAGTTGGGAACTTGGATGGTACCTTTGCACCCATCATTCGGGCAGCATTTCGTGAATGGGGTTTGTTTTGTTTGTTTTGTCCGTTTTTATCTGGTCTTGTTACGTCTCGGCCGCGTGGACAGTTTTGTTAAAGCAGCGCGCAACGCAAAAGCTCAATGGGCGATGCAGCGACGAACCCGGCAATTAGAGCGTACGCGAAGTGAACGTGACAGGGGGAGGTTGTGCGAAAGCAACTAGATCGCATTGAAAACAATCTTCAGACAGAGGAAAGGATAGAAGAAGAAGAAGAAGGAAAAAAGAGCAATGCGAGCTGGATAAAGGAACGAAACTCAATCGGGTTTGTGTATGCGTGAGCGTGTGTTTTTGGAGGGATAAAAATATTTTGATTTCACATAGCCAGCATAAAGGCAATCCTTTCTTTGCATACGACGTCGGGTTCAATTCCACCGTTCCTCCCGAGGGGCAGTCAAAGATTAGCTCCGTTGTTCTGTCACTGGCTGGCTGCGTATCGGGCGTATGAATGGAACGAAAGCTTGTCTGCGGGAAAGATTTCCCATTCGGATACGCTGTTAAGATACGCACGCGGCTGTTCCGATTTTGCTTCCCTTATCTTCCCCGTTCCAGCGTTACTCGATACATATTAACCCCGGCGTTGTGGCGTTGTCCGGTCGAAATCGGGCCACCGGATCGATGGCAGCCGCTTGATATCATCGAGCGGGACCGGGATCGTGGCAATGAAACCTGATCAAGATGATGTCCGAGGTGATTATGCAGAGTTAATTTATTCATTAAGTAAGCGATTGGATCGCGATCGCAAGTTGATGACCCCCGAGTACGGCGATGATGGATTGCGGTTTCGAACCCTCTCGCCCTACCGTCTGGGAGGTACGGGTTGACGGACATGTTCGATCACGACCCGATCACGAAACGCGCCCGTTTCCTTCAATCTGTTCCCGGCGAACTGTCACGTGAAGAAAGGGTCTAAATGTCTTAATCCAATAAATATAAATTCATCGATCCCCGTCGCTAGCAGCCCGTCGAATATGTTGTGTTTGGTAGCGGTGGTACCGTTTAGGACGCACTGCTTGAAGAGATTTTTTTCGTCTGCCCTCTCGCTATCGCTGCTTTTGTAGCCACTCGTCAAACATCCCGTATCAAACCGATCCGATCCTAATAAATCAATTAATAACCGATCAATCACTGACGCACAGGCACGCATTCCTTCAATCGACCGAGACCACTCAGAGAGAGAGAGAGAGAGAGAGAGAGAGAGAGAGAGAGAAAAAGAGAGGGATAGAGAGAGAGAGAGACATAGAGAGGAACAAAAACTCGTCCTGTCATCTCGCCCGGGTTTTTGGATCACTCGAGACCAATAGGATAGTCCAGTAGAGTGCCAGCCAGTGATCTAGTGACAAACGACATTCAGGGGTTTGGGAGAATAATCCGCCTGCCGAAGTTGGACGCTGTGTTGAGCGAGGGAAAGATCCCATCCTGGGGACCCCTTTCGAACCGGGTGTACAATTACCTCGAAAGGGTTCTTATGATAGGTGGAAAGGTTCGGCGATGCGGGCGAACGAAGCAGGTTCGTGTGTGTGTCCGTTGATATGACAAATGAATTGTCACAAATTAGAGCCGGCTGACAGTGAGTGCGTCGTCGTTCGTGCTCTATTTTCTATTTTGTGTGTGACTAAAAGTGACAACATTCCTGCAATAATTGCCCTGTCTGACTTTCTGAAGGAACCGTACAATCGGTTTCACTTAGCGTTACACGTGCCTTATTGCTGTAACAAGGTCGATAACAAGGTAATTAATAGCCACAAAAACGTAACTACACGTTGTCTTGGATTTCGCAACCAAACTCATCAACACCCACACTGTGTGGAGAGGTGCGTTATCTTGACCCTTTTGTCACTTCGTCTGTGCATCGCTATCACCCGCCGGTGGTGTGTATGAGGTGTGCAATAACAGGTCACCAAACGGGGCAAAGCCTTTTACCACCTTTGTTAGGCTGCAGCGTTTGCGTTGCGAACCGACCTGGTTAACGTCATGAGGAGTGGTTTTTTGGCCCGTCGATCATCGGCTGTTTATGGCAACCGTTTGCAACTTTGTGGCTCACTAATGATGGCTCGTAAAAATCACCGATCCATTCCGACGGGTTCGATGGAAGGTTCTTGCCACCTAACCTTGCCACCAATAGCACTCGCCCCCGGGTGCGTAGACAATCGCAATGATGTACCATTTTGTGGCAAACCTCACTGAACTCAATGGCAGGGCTTTTGTTGCACCCGAGCTCGTTATCGATTGCAAACTGTTGACGTGTCCTTGGTGGGTAGTGTGTTTTGTTGCGTTTTTGTCTCTTTCTATTCTAGCTGCATCAACAAATTTATTCGATTCCCGGCGGGAGATTTCAACCACTTTCAGGGTCAGCAGACAGAGAGATGATGGATTGTAAGATGAGGCATAACATTTGACAAATCAACGGCTACCAGACCTTTTTTCCATTAAATTTTTTTGTGGACAACACTCCGTTGGTGTTCCTTACCTGTGTAGTTAGGCTCGTCCGGAGTTGCATTGCTTTATTTCTCGTTCGAGGTCACTCACTAGAATTGCTCTCTTTCTCTCTCTCTCTCTCTCTCTCTCTCTCTCTCTCTCTCTCTCTCTCTCTCTCTCTCTCTCTTCCTCATTTTGACACCCCAGATGTGTCCGTCCGTAGTGTTCATTGACACATGCTGCTACAGGCGATGCCATGCGGGATGCTTGCGCATTCTGTTTCGCAGATCTGTTTCGAGACACTGCACACTGCTTCCTGCCAGCCAGACGTAGAATAGCTCCCTGAAGGGGTCCACTCGACTGGAGCTTTATGATGATTGATGATTGCGAGCCTATCCTCGCGGGAGTTGTGAGTTTTATGACGCACTGGTACACATCGGTAAAGGCAGCAAAACCTCCGAACGCCCTGTTGTGACTGTGCGGGTTATCGCAATCGTTTAGCCGTGATGATGTGCACACCTACTGCCGTGCAGGGGCATCCCGCAGTAGGTGTAAAGGTGTGAAATTGGAACCCGGAAAATTAGCTCTAAACGTACGATTATGGTTCTGCTGGACGCTGGCCGCAGATTGGGGACCCACGATGTGCAGTTCGCATCATTGGTGTCAGTCAAGGCATGCAGTTTTTCGTTGGACATTTCTTGCTCTTCCAAGCTTGTGCTCGACGAGGGGGTTGCCCTGAACCCGTCGGATACGATCATCCGCCCTAGACCACAGCAACTGAGACGAATTTGAGTAGAATGGTTCTTGCGGACGCTGCGGAGCTCGTTTGTTTACAACCTTTACCTGCATGGTATTGAGTATGTCCCGGAGGTATGTTCGTTCCAGCTCGACTCAAGAACGATCCTTTCGCTAAAGTGAGAAAAACGAAGTATGTGGGACGAAACAGCCCGGAGGAATGCTTGTAGAAACAAACGTCTATGGCCAGCAAGCGATTGGATAAAATTAAAAGACTCAAACCGCGTAGAACTCAAACCTTACAAACAGCTAAGCTCTTCAAACTCTTGGCCTCTAGCCTCACGGATGAATGGCTTTTTTCGATGGTTCTGGCACGCTTTGGCCTGTTCACCTGCATCTCCTCTGCACACAGCAAGGGATTGAACGCAAACACACACTTGCGTTTTACGCTTTTACGGGGACCTTCGGCTTAGGGGTCATGATTAGACCGCTGAGGGGGACCGTAAAGGAAGGGATTACAAAACGATTTAATTTATTTTAATCGTCATACTGCCTCGCTCGACCCGGCAGTCAGGCTGAAGTGTCCCGGAACTCGCTGCAATATGTGCTCCGGTAGGGATTATTCTTGATTTGTTCTTAAGTCTTTAGGAAAAGGGGCAACGAAAAGCCATCGGCTGGAAGTGATATTTGTATCACTTACCGACAACCTCAACTGAACCTCCTAAGAACCTAAGAAACACGAAAAAATTGTCTCCTTTACTTATCATCTAGCTTATTATTTATCTTTCTTTCTCTCTCTTCCATCAACAGGTTGTCGTGAAACGGCATTTATCTACGCGATCACCAGCGCGGCGGTAACGCACAGTGTGGCGCGGGCGTGCAGCGAAGGTTCGATCGAGTCGTGCACTTGCGATTACTCGCACCACAACCGCGAACCGCAGATGAACAACATGGGCGTGGTGGCGGGCGTCGGCGACTGGGAGTGGGGCGGCTGCAGTGACAACATCGGCTTCGGCTTCAAGTTTTCCCGCGACTTTGTCGACACCGGCGAGCGGGGCCGCACGCTGCGCGAAAAGATGAACCTGCACAACAACGAGGCTGGCCGTGCGGTAAGTGACCGACGTTAAACTTCTATCGTTAAGGGAACGTTCAGGCTGGTCGTAAAATCGGGACGGAACGGATCGCCCGATCGATCGATCGATAGTTGCAAGAGCTTGAAAGCGTGACCCATTTTGCGTCAATTTCACCACTCAATTGAGCGCCGAATGAGCCGGTTACGGGGCGAGGGCAGCTGGTGAGCGCGGGTGAGCGATAAATGTTGCCACACAAGTGGAAATTTCCTCACCATCACAGCTCTGCACAGTTTTCCCCCGTTAGCGTTGGGGGCAATGGCAATGACGGCTGGCGTTTAATGTACCATGGTCCACACCCCCCAGGGCCACAATGGTTCCCGGGAGGTCCTGCGTGGCTGCCGGCTGTTCGTGTGGCTCTGCTAAAGCTCGGTTTCATAACGCTTTTAATGCTTTTATCTCGTTTTTTTTTACATTAAACACTGGGGCGGGGTAATCTCTCCACCCCCGGCAGACTGGGTGGGTGGATTCGTAACGGACTGGGAGGGCAAAAAATCAAGTAAATAAATTTTATTTATCTCTACCTGCCTGCCCGATACCGGACGCTGCCACCGTCGAAGTGCTTCGGTGGTCACGGGGCTTAATGTTGTTCACCATCTGTGTGTGTGTGTCTGTTTTATTTTCCATTTCTCAAGCAGAAAGATTGCACGCATACCATACATTTTGTTGTTGTTGTTGCTGCTTTATGCTCGCCTTCAATCGCTTATAAAAACACAAAAAAGCCTCCAACCGTTCGGGCTTCCTACTCGATCGTTCGATCTCACGCGACATCCATGCAACCGCGATGAAATGGTTCGCGAAATAATCACGAACGGGACTGGCCGACTGGCTCGCTCGCCAGCTTCTCACTGCCTCCCTTCGTCCACCTCGTAGCGATCAATTTCATTAATAAATGTTTTAATCCCTATTCCGTGGGATTCCTGTCCCAAATCCGAGGGGGGAGGCGCAAGAAAAGATGGCAAGAGACAGAAAGGGAGCTCTGTCCCAAACCAACCCGGTATGTGTCTTGCAGCTTTATAGTATTTCTCTGATTGCGTGATCGTGCGCTTCGGATGCTTCTTCCAGCCACTCATAAAGGAAAACAAATTTCGTACAAAGCGTGTAAAAGGTCCAAAAAAAGAGCAAAATCCACTCCCGCTTTTAAAACGCATGCATTTAAACTGTTGACAGCTGATAAAACTGGAATGAATTCGTTTATGAATGTTATTAATTCGTGGCGATTGTAATTAAGTGACATATTATTTATGCTTTCTACTTGGTTTTCCTTTGCCTTCCCGGGACAGTGTACCTGCCTTCCTAAGCGCTTAGAAATTGGTTCGATTTGTGGTTTTTCTTGTGCTGCATCTTACTCGCAGAACGTGATTCACGCAAAAAAGAGCGTCTCGAATTCCTGACAATCGCTGCAGTTCGTGCTCTCTGCATCTTCTTGTGACCCAAACATTCCTTACACTCAATCCCATCAGACCGAGCCAGACGGTGCTGCCCGGAATTGATAATTAAATTTGATGACTCGACTCGTGGGGCTGCTTCGCGGGCTCGAATTGAGAGGTTTAACTCACTGGCGGTGGGATTAGCAAATCGATGCTCTCAACAAAAACTGGACACACTTTTGCCTTGCTTCATCAAGGCTCTCCCCCTCTCCCCAGTTCTGTGTTGAAATTGAAAAATCGCCACAGCTCGAAATGCAAGCTTACAGCGTTGGTTTAATTGATTTTTATTGCATTTTATACGAATTGCGAATGCAAAACGAATGGGGCTTTAATGTGACGATAAATCCTACCCGAAAGCGTCGATGCATTCAGCGTCGAATGGGATTTGGTTTGTGTCTGGCAGCGCTCAGTACCATTAGCTGGGATTAGCTCGTGCACGGCCATTCTGCGTGATGGAATTTATTTATTTTATTAATAAAAAGCTGCGTGTGACATTTTATTAACACTTGCAAACAAACGTTAATGTTGACTCTGTTTTTTTCTCTCATTCTCATACAACAGCATGTACAGGCGGAGATGCGACAGGAGTGTAAGTGCCACGGTATGTCCGGCTCGTGCACGATGAAAACGTGCTGGATGCGGCTGAACAGCTTCCGTACGATCGGAGACATCCTGAAGGATCGGTTCGACGGTGCGTCCCGGGTGATGGTCAGCAACAGCTTGCGGAGCACGAGCGTGAACGAGAACACGCTGACGAATCGCGCCGGCTCGGCTAACCTCAAGACGAACGCGAACAGTGTCGGTGGGTCGGCGAGCCCCAACAGTGTACTGAGCAACTCGATCCATGCTCGTGGCCATCAGCAAAAGCGTGTCAATCGGTAAGTGTACTGATCCAGTATTGTTGTGTTATGTCACTGTTTAAAGGCATCTGAGCGGAGTTTGATTTCCTCAAAGACGATACATCAATATCTAACCTGTTTTGTTTCCCAATTTTCTCCTTCTGTTCGCGCAGGTATAACTTCCAGCTGAAACCGTACAACCCGGAACACAAACCACCGGGCTCGAAGGATCTGGTCTATCTGGAACCGTCGCCCGGCTTCTGCGAGCGCAATCCCCGGCTCGGCATCCAGGGTACGCACGGTCGCCAGTGTAACGACACCTCGATCGGCGTGGACGGCTGCGACCTGATGTGCTGTGGACGGGGGTACCGGACGCAGGAAGTCACCGTGGTGGAGCGCTGCTCCTGCACCTTCCATTGGTGCTGCGAGGTAAAGTGTAAGCTCTGCCGAGCGAAAAAAATCATCCACACGTGTCTGTAAAAAAAAAAACGAAAAAGGTGGACGAATTTCCCAAGCTCCCGAAATGTGTGTGTCCTTCAATGCTCCCGGTGGGTGAATCATCTGTCGCCTGTTGCTCGTACCATCGCGTCTCTGCTTTCGGGGCAACGTGTTTCCTTATCTTAAATATTCGACTTTTGTTTTAAAACGTATAATGGATCGGGACGGCGACGTACACGGTTTGGCCGTTCAGCGACGTGAGAGAATGGAATGCTGTGCCCAGGCCAGTGCCAGTGCGGTGGGATTAATAATCTCGTACATGGGGTGCGCGGGCCGAGGCGCGGTGGATTTATCGTGCTGGAAGCGCTGCACGGAAGGAGAGAACGAAAGATAGCAGGCAACGAACCCCGCGTTTCGCTTTCGATAAAATCCATCGAGTGTTGAGGCCAAGAAGGGGTTTGGGATTTATCTCGCTCTTGTCCCTGCTCTGCTCCATGACACACATTAACGCTGGAACAGGAATAGAAATTTTGAGCTCTAAGAAAAGAAAACGGTGGAGCAAGGATTAGATGGAATAGAGCACACACTGAAGGAGCTATTTGTAAATAGTTTTGAAATAATTTTTGTTTAATTTTTAAATAGCATATCTCTCTTACTTTCCTCTCCGACCTATACACTTTACTCGATTTGTTTTTTCGAACAACTTCTCTACACTCATAACTGGCTGGATGCTTTATGTTTGCTGCTGGTTGGTTAACTTTACTGATGTTCTGTGTTTAGAGAATTAGTTTACAAAATCATGCTAAATTGACTACCAAAAAATCCCATAAACAACGTACCAACTATTGACTAGCAAAACGCGGGAAGAAAAGGAAATGCTGGGAAGAACGGACCAAATGAGGCATGGTCCCGTTTGGGGTACGTTGGACAAAACTAGACAAACCAAAATTTAATCACATGTGTAGAACGTGTTTTCTTTTCGGCAAATCGTTCCGCTTAGGTAGCTAACTTATTTGACGCTCGTACTTAATAGAGAGTGTAATATTTTTGTTGTAAAGAATAGGTTTCGGTGCGATGCGAAGAGGAACAAATTGTTTCAGTATTATAGAGTCACAGTAGAAACTTCATTAAAACATCATCCTTTTCCTCATTCCTCGTACATCCCACACATCTTCTCCTCTTTCTCCTTCTTTCGAGTGGTGCCAGTTTAAACAAAATAAAAAAAAACAATTTGTACAGCAAGTTTATGAAGTTGTTAGAGGATAAAGGAAATAGAATGCACAAACGAAATCCCAGTAAAAATTTTGTACGTATTATAAACATCAAGCGCCCTGTGAGAGAAAAATCAGCTACAAAGGATGCTTTTCTGTGGCTTCGGTGTGTAAGTGTATGTGTGTGTGTGTGTGTCTATATTTTTTTATGAACTATACGATCGATAACCCATTTTTAGATTTTAGCTACAGCTGTACATAGAGCGAGATATTAGATTGATAATTTAACTAGACTAAGATGCAGAACAGTGAACAGCCGGAGGTCAGGAAACGCACAGTAAAATAATAAGCCAGCCACATATTTTGATGGAACCCATAATGAAGAAAATCGATAAAAAATGCAGTAGAAAATGTGAACAAAATCCTGAAAGACTGAATAGAAATTAACGCACCAAAAAAGAAGGAAATGGTTTGTTTTATTTTTTCCGTGTTTGTTGTTTTTTTTTCTCTACAGAAAGTGCGTTTTAGTTGTAGTAAAGTTTAATTTACGATTAAACGAAACAAACACTTCGGGGGGAGCAAAGAAGTCTTTTTTTATTTCGTCATTTATTCCTTTGAAAAGTGAACCATTACTTGAAGCAGTTAGATGTGATGCTTGGCACATGGTGGCACTCCTTGCAATTCTAAAAAAGCAAGCCACCTAGTCCAAGGCTCTAATGACGGTTTTTTTCTTCAGTCTCGATGGCGAACGTTTGCTTTACCCTTGTCCTGTAGCTAGATGGTTGAACATGTTAGTTCAAAGTTAAAACTGGTAATTAAACTGTTCAATCTACCCATCACACCACGAGGGTTTCAAGAAAGCAATTGGGTTGGCAACATTTACGTAGCGTATCGTATTGGGACCAACAAAAACGTCAAGAATGCACATAATTATTTCGGCCACCATCCATGACGGCGTAGTTTAGCACCACTGTATGCTCCTCCATTTTTCTTTCAAAATCGTACATGTGTGCGGCTTTTTGTGAGTATTTTCAGCGGAGCCAATGCAATTTTAAGTGAGTGACTTTGATGGGGAAAAGAGCTTTAGGTAGGGTTTGTTTTATATAGTCCGTAAGATACGCCGAGCAAAGATGGGCTAGAGTGTCCGTCTTGTATAGCATCGGTAAGCCAGAGTAGCTATTGAATTTGCTTTTATTAATGTTTGGTACTTACGCTTTCTCGGCTAGAAGAGAACCCGATTTCTGTATTGTATATTGCATAAGTAATTTATTAACACCTGCTTCCGGGTTCGACGCACTTGTAACACGAGCTTAACAACAAAACAAACAAATCTTTCTTGCGCTTCTGTGTATGGGCTCTAGAAAACTCAAAATGAAAATCGCTGCCTGTGTGCTTCAATGTGTAAATAGTTGCTTTTTATGATAGTTTAGCTCACGCGTAGTAGGATGAGGAAAGCTAACGAGGACGCTTCATAGAATATTATCCAATAAGCAGGAAAATCAAAATTGCTAGTAGAAAGGAGAGGAATGAGGAGTAAAATTGTGTTGGAAAAAACAGGTTGTAATTGTTACTTTTAAAAGCAAGCAATGTGCGGCGAGAAAAGGGTGTTTCGAGGATGATGATTGTGAATGGTAATATTGTGTGTGAGCCTCGTTCGTTTTGTAATTTATACCTAAATACAAACTGTCTTGTGCAAACGTAAAACACAAAACCAACGGTGGTGAAGCGAACAAGTTTTGCGCGCAACATGCGAAATTAACTGATAATAAAAGAAAACAATCAAAACAAATTGAAACTGTTGCCTTACTAATTGATGTAGTTTGTATGATTGAAAGAAATGTAATCAATAAAAACTAATGCCCCTCACATCGATACGAGAAGGACGTTGACGTTGACGAGTAGTTGTACAATCCGGCGCTTTGTATGTTGACCAGCATCTTCGACCAAATTAGGTTGAGGTTTGAACGTACATAATTGTGTAGGATTGTTAGTTCAATGTTCACAATTCCCTGCACAAAAGTTCTATTCAATTGGCAAAATATCTAAAAACTTCTTCCTCTTTGACACAACAACCGTGGTCGGTAAAGGGCAGCCCGTGGCTATCAGTGAGTCATTGATTACTTGCATCAGTATAATCAGTCCTACATAAAATAGGCACGGCCCATACGGAATTTCAACCCATGACGGGTGTGTTGTTAAGTCGTAAGTTTATACGACTGTACCACGAAACTGTCCACGGAATTATACCTCAAATAATAATATTGCAAGCTATAAATAGAGGTTTGTCATCACATAATGGAACTCGTCATCATCAATAAGCAAATGATGTAAGCTGAGTTGCAAATAGCCAAATATAGCTGATTTTACGGGCTTATAAAATATAATTGGAACTTAAAATGAAGAATTAATTTTTCTTTAATGTACCGACATTGATGCAATACAAGAGCTACTCAAATTGGTAGATCGGTCGTACTGAGTAAGTATCCAGAGCTAGCTTCTACAATTTTCCTATTTGGCTGACTGATGTTATTATATGATTACAAATTTCCACATAATACTTTCAAAATGCAATAGGAATCAATCGACTACAACAAATATTTGTTTGCTTTTTAATCTGTTCTAAATTTTAATGTTCTAAATTAGAAGTTTTCAACCAATTGGGAATTCCTCTCAAGCGGGCAATTTTGACTTTGGGGAAGGGGGAGGGGGAATTTTTCATCAAAATTTCGTTAAATACCATGAGATGCCACGCTTTCCCCCGCTTATGAACTTGTGAGTGGCGAATGAAATCCTACATGCACCCTATATGGGGGGTAAAGCTGCATGAAGGTTGAATACCATTGGTCCAAATGCATAAATATCAGTATGGATCGCCACTGAGATTAGCAATGACGAAGGAAACAGAGTTATTAGGGAAAGGATCTTGATACTTACACAGGCTGGTTTCTGTCTATTTTCAATTAGGCTCACAAAACTAATAGGAATTTGTACTGGGCGTTAACATCAGTTCCAACAATCAAACGTATAAAAATCTGTAAAAAAAAGCATAAGTCTCGATTAGTCGAAGAGCTGCTTAACATCGTCCGGATGGATTACTCACTGACAGTTGTAGCTCATTGTTGACGCCTAAATTGCGTCATCCGTGTCAGAGCGGAAGGAAATTACTCATCGTCACCCTGTTCAATTTCCATCCTCCATCCCCCATTCCCGAGCCACAAATCGATCAACCGTCTCCAGCTGTTCCCCTCTCATACTTATATTCCATTTTTGGCCAAGCGTGTCGCATTATATGCAACAGTTGGTACAGGGTAGGCCCTGTGAAGCACAGTTGCTTTTTGCCGGCAGTTCCTTTTCCAGCGATGAACAATGGCTAAGGGACACTCCCTGGTGGATTAACACCCGCGGTTTATCATGCGCGGTTGGGTGCTTTGCTCATATGCTCGGTTTCGATGTCACCAGCTCGCCGTCTGTCATCCCGCGACAATTTTCCCGCTCTCTCGGCGCGTGTTTCGCACCATAGCAAGGTACGGGGTGGCTAATTTAAATTAATCGTAACCAATGCATGCCACTTCAATGTCACGGTCGATCCGTCGATCCGCACTATTTGGTTCGCAGCCTCCGTTGCGGAATTCCATGCCAAATCTGTCGAAATGAGCCCTCCAAGCGCGGTCGGACGTAGACCAGCGGAATGCATTAATCCGCTGCGGTAGTTGGATGCACCTTTTCGGAATCTTCTCACCCTTTGCGCTCGTTCGATCGATACCTTCAATCTCGACAATCGATTGCGCACCCCATGAATATGCACCAACGTACACCGTACACACAGTTAGTAGTTTGCGGGTTGTAAACTTTTGTGCACTTGTCGGAAAGCATACTCGGGTGCACCGAGGTTCGTTTCACACCACCACAGCTCCAGCAACGCCATTCCTCCTCTTCAGGCCCTTTCACGGGCGCAATGACGATGGTATGAAATTGATTTAAATTGAATGGGCATACGACACTTTTCATGCGCCCTGTGGAGGCTGTAAAAGGATCGAGATGCCGCGACACCATGCACGGGATAATTTACTACATTTTGATTCGCTTTTTACTACTGGGCTGGCCCTGAATTTTCCCTCTCAAGGTAGACCCCAAGGTATGCTGCAGCTGTGTAACCGTTGAGGTAGGTCGGTAAACTAGGGGAAAATGCGACACTCAGAGAGAGAGAGCAAAAAAAAAACAAGAAAACACTAACCAGAACAAGTGAGAGGTGGAGCAAAAAATAAACATTCGCAAAAAAGCGTTTACGGGCCGTGTCAACGTGCAAGCCCGGAACAAAGCGGTTAATCCGAATTAAGTAAGCATCAGAATGTTAACAAGCGATCGCTGATGTCGCGAGCGTTCAGTTTTAGTTCGTAGTCTTGTTTGCTAGCAGGCGACGGAGGGTGTTGCAAGTTTGCGAGTGTGAATAAATTTCAAGCTCATCTCGTATGGGTATCGAAATCAAAGTGCACCATGACCGTCAATAGGTCCCGCTCACCGCTGTCTACTACTTCCTCGATTTGCAAAGTTCTTATCTAACTCGCATAGATCGCAATAATTTCTCCCCTTTTTTCACCTCCACCAATTCCCTCCTTTCCAGTTGGTTCGGAATGAGGTATCAATTAGTGAAACATTTTATTTTAATTTTGTACCATCCGCATCGCTTAATCGAGCTGTGCGATCGCCGGTCAAGAGTAGAATTATTTCTCGACTTGCTGCCTGCAAACGACTGTAACCCCTGCATAGCATTAGTAAAGAGGAAGGTTGGGGATGGGTGGATGAGTTGGTGAGTGCTGGATAATCTTTTCCAGATCGTTTCTCATACGTTCCAGCCGGGCAGAAATTCCTTTGCAATGAAAGATTCTACATTCCGATACCTCGATCGATATCTAGTGGAGCGTTTTCGTATTTGAAATTTTAGCTCGAATCGTCGTGCTTGTGGCACGACTTTTTCCCCCTCGCTTGCGCATGGCAGCGAATGCTTCGGCAGCGGGATGGGTGAAATATCGAAAGACTGAATTCGTCGAAGAACCAAGGGCGAAGTAAGTAAGGGAAGGGAAGGTTATGATAATGGGAGGAAATAGTTTCAACATTTTCCACGAAGCAGAGCAAACATTTCGGAAATGTTTCATCACTGGTTTGCGGGAGTTGAGTTACATTTCGATGAAAATTGGAATGGGAGTTTCAATGTGCATTGATGACTTCTAAAACAATCTAGCGTTGGGGTTGTTCCTGAAACATACAATTCTAGAATTCGAAAAAGTTTTAACGATGAATGAATGAATTTGATGTTTAAATTATGAAATTTATATGTATTACGACAGAGATGTATTATTCTCGTAAATATTGAATAGTTCGCAAATCTCATTGATTGCTTAATCTTATAATCTTATAAGATACTTCATCTCAGATTCTTCAAAAGCTTTCCAAAGCTCCCAACGTAGCCGGAGCCGCTTAAATTTTTTGAAAATTGTAGATTTACGTCATTATGTGATATTTAAAAAGATAATATTTGAATGTTTTAACGACTTTATACAAAACTAGTGAAATTTATGTTGGTGGACATACCAATAAACGCACTAAAGATCATGTACAAGAACCAAACAACAATTCACAATTATTTATATTTTCCCCTTGAAAAACTGTTTTATTGTGTCCCAAACATTTCAATAGTTATAATGCAATTCAAAAAATTGTCAGGTATTATCTATTTATTTATTTATTTATTTTTATTTTATTAATTGCTCGGCCCCGTTGGGTTACAGCAATAGTGCTTACTGACTATAGTATACAATAATTCACGAAGGAGTTGGAAGGAGTTTATGGTACGGAAAAGGAGCGAAGACGGGATCGGTAGACAGGATAGGATATGTTGTCGAAATTATAGTATCTATTTTTGATGATGATAGATCATTATAATCATAACTCTATAGACGTTCTATAACTTGATAAATTCTTCTTTGGCTCAACAACCGTTGTCGGCCAAGGCCTCCCTGTACCACTTATGGGGATGGCATTCAGTGACTAGTTGATTTCCTCTCAGAGCAGGATAGTCAGTTCTACGTATGGGGGTGCACAGTCCATTCGGGGCTTGAACCCATGACGAGCATGTTGTTAAGTCGTACGAGTTAACGGCTGTACCACGAGACCGGCTAACTTTAATTTCAATCATAACATCAATGTTAATTTGAAGCTCTGCTCTTTGTTTTCAAAGGTATTTCAAAGATTCAAATATGAATATGTGTTATGCAATTACTTATTCACGTCATTCACGTTATATCTTTGTGCAATAAATTGAAACAAAATAAGTATTATTTTGTTATGTTTTATTTATCCAGCCAAATCCTTTCATTTCATATATTCGATATGTCAACAGCATAGTTGTTTTATACCAACATCACTCATCATTGATCCTTATAAGATTCCTCATTCTAAAATACTAACGGAGATGGAATTGTCTTAAAAGTTATTTATAGTAAAATTCTCATAAATTTACAATCATGAATCACAAATTAATAATTTGCTTTAGTTTAAAGTTTTTTTTTTCCAAAAGGCCACAACACACAATTTAATCTTATGATTTTTTTAAACTTTAAAACCCACTACTGTTTACTTAAACTAAAACGAATCAACCGTGTGGGTTGCGTGTGTGTAGTACATTGTGTATCGCAATCGTTTCGTGTATCGTATCCAGATGCCAAATGCGGTAGAAGCAACAAACCTACCGAAATAATCG
Organism: Anopheles coluzzii; assembly: GCF_943734685.1. Lineage (NCBI taxonomy): Eukaryota > Metazoa > Arthropoda > Insecta > Diptera > Culicidae > Anopheles > Anopheles coluzzii. The sequence goes on along the minus strand of NC_064671.1, from coordinate 41,277,568 downwards.
TGTAGGTGATCGTTTGATCGGATTAACGCCAGTAATGATATATCAATTATTTCATTTGAATCTTACCGTGCACACACAGACACCACAAACAATCGCGCATACGTTTAAAGACTGATCGAACAAAAAAGTGTGTATCATTTCATTTTCTGTCTGTTTTGCCCGTGCCCCATTCAATCTGTGTGAAACGAAACCGATCAATTTCCTGGGCCTTGTGGCCACGGCGCAGCGCTGTGTGCCCGTGTATGTGTGTGTGTGTGTGGGAGCCGCTAAATGTCCAGCTAAATCGAAAAGTCATTCGTTTGGGATGATGATGATCTTTTCGTCGACGAGTGACAGTGCAGAAATCATGGACTACCATTACCCCGGCGAGCGTGGTTCGCGACACACAAAAGCGCGCTTTACGGGGATTAAAACGGGGCGCAATCCTTTCGTGTCAGCGCACGGGGAGCACGACGGCAGGCGCAACCCATGAGCACGGCACCATCCATGGGAAAAACCGCGGCGACGGAATGAATGAATTCGAATTATGCTCTTCGATACGGCTAGAAGAATGGAAAACTATTTCACGGATAAGCGCACGCGGCGTGCCTATTCATCGTTTTTCTCCCCATTCCCAGGGCTTTTCCTTACACTGCTTGTTTACTTAGGACCATCCTTCCCCTTGTATGTGTATGTGTATGTCCCGATTGAATCGAAAGAATTAAAGCTCTTTTATTTGATCACAGTTCGACAGCAATGTCTTGATTTAAACACTGTTTTTTTAACATTGTTCTTCCCTTTGTTACTCTGTTCACCCGTGTAACATTCTTCATTATGCTTCCAGTAAATGGTTCCGTTTTTTACCATCGGAAATCGAACCGCAAAGGGGTGGTAGGATGAAATAAATTGAACGAAAACGAAGCGTAAGACAATGTAGCTTTAATCTCGCAAACCCGCGGACATGCCCGGAATGTCCACCCGCGAGTGCCTGTGTGCGCGCGCGCGTCCCGTTTGCCCACGACGAGTGCACTGTGTGACCGCAGTCATCTTCTTTTCGGCTGGCCACGGTAGAAACCGCAAACCGCGACCGTAAACGAATGGGGTGAAACGCGAGCGAGCATAAAAGAGCGAGCGAAGCGACGCTTTACTCATAAAATAAATATTTCCTCACTTCACGTCGCACGGTGCCAGCCGATTTGGCAGGGGCAGGGAGATAAAATATGATACCAACATGCCCCCGGTGTCGTTTTCGGGACCGTATCGTCGGCCGATGGAGCGCCGCGCGCACGCCGGGCCAGCACCGGGAAGCCAATGACTCAAGGCGATCGTGATGATCGAGGAAGTTTTGCATTTTGATCTTCTTCTTCATCTTCTTCTTCCAGCCTCTGCGCTTCGTCCTCTTGCGCACGGGGAAATGAGAGTTTTAGGGCGGGCTGGCATCCTTTCGCGGGTGTAAAAACATTCCACCAAACCGTGACGGAATGACGCGGAACGGGCCCTGCTGTCGCCAGGCTGTCGTGGTTTTTGCGGTCGTCGGTATGGAACGGTTAAAAGCAACGCACTTAATGTGATGATTTTCGGTGATGAGGCATTAACTATTCTTATCCTTTCTTGAAGCTTCCCTTCGAACGGCGGAAGCGTGATGTTGATGAACGTTGATGTGTGTTTGTGTGTAAATGAAAGGGAGAGAGAGAGAGAACCACAAAAATTTAAGAATAAATGCTTACCCTTTCAAAGTGTGGAACATGGTTTGTTTTGTAATTTTTATGCTCGTGTAATGGAAAGTGTGAAAGAATGGCGCGCCAGTCAACTGTTGTACAGGCCCCTCCATTAGAGGCTGGAAAGCATCTTAAGCAAACTATGCGCAACCGCCGATGACAACTGTAAAGCTTTGATGAAAACGAAACATCTGTAGCATTACCAAATGGGTTTTTCTTATGGTGCCCGTTTCGCTGCCTCTCCGCCAGTATGGGTGTGGAATGGAGCGAAGAGAAGCATCTGCGCGAGGGAGAAAAAAAGCTCCCAGAACATTATTAAAAGCATTAAATCATTCGCGGCCCAGCGTGAACCTCGGCGTAAATGCTAATAGTACTGTTTAAGGCTTACTCTCATGCTGTGTTTATCGGGTTATTAAACCACCATGATACCGCTGCCGCTGCTGCTGCTGCTGCTGGGTTGTACCTCGGGCCGGGCTTATTCACGCCGATCGAACAGCCGCGAACGTGGATGGGTTTCCGTTTTTTACGACTGGCTCCGAACGGAATGGTCATCTCGTTCCGCTGACACACGATCGCACAAGATTGTACAAGGTACGCTACGGTGGCGGCAGCGGCGGTCGACAACCACAGAACTCGTTTCCTTCTAAAGTGTTGGTGAATTCCACTGCACCAACTAAGCCAAACTTTTGTATAAAAATAAATAAACCAGTTCCCCGTGTTGGTTCGAGTACGGTGCGGTGCGGGTGTGCCTTAAGGTGGTTACAACAACCATTTCCAAGACACCCTTCCTATCCCCCTACTCGTTTGTCAATCCAATGCGACGCGGCAGATCGAAAGTGAAGCTAAAAAGCTTACAGCTGCACGAAAGACTTATACCCTGTAAATGTCAAGTGACGAACCCTTCAGGCCCGTTGTTACACAATCGTCTTTTTCGACTCGCTGCCGTATTAATCCTTTCGGGCCATAAATCTACCGTGCTACTGGCCACTCTGTGAAAGTGGGTGACACATTGTGATAGATACGATGGAAATTGACGCTGAAATTGATCTATCAGTAATATTTTAATCCCAATTTTTTCTCTCAAGATATTGGAAACGATGATGACTGATCTGTGCTTAGAACTGCTTGGCCTTGAAAAATGTTGCTTCAAAGTCCTCACAGCAGGTGGCTGGGAATTTGGTGTTGAAAAAGCAGTGAAGCATTTTTCTATGAGGATTTGTTTCGTTTGACATTATGCTACACGTTTCAGTGTAGCAAGGAAAGCAAATTACGTTACTTATTTTCATGTTTTTTTAAAACCCTAACGAAACGCATCAAGTGAATGTTAACGTCGAAAACAAGAGAAATCAATTAGATAACGAACTGATAATGGTTTCCCGTGCAAAGCATTGACGTCGTCTTCTATGGAAAAAGTAAAGCGAAAATCGGTGAATAATAATGATTCATTCATAACACATCTTTGCTAGACATAGAGCTTTCAACATGAGTAATCAGCTCATACTCATCAAAAAATCATTTTAATATTTATATTTATAAAATACATCTCAAATTCCATTGGATGTCAGTGAAATTGATATTTTTTAGGTTTAAACAAAAAAAAACTGTAGCTTGCTGTACTGTATCTGCGAGGTTTTTTTTTAATTTTTTTTTTAACAAACGACAACCATCCATTCACCTGGCTAGCATCCCTTTGCCAGCCAGGCAAAAATGCCGCCGATACCCTTAATTGGTGCACATCGTTTTTTCGGTTGTTTTACTGATAACGCCGTTTCGTTTGGGTTTGCTGCACGGTTACGGTACGGGCGGGAAAGCGGCTCGACCTTTGCGGTAGGCACCCATCGGAGTGAAATGATTAATAGGCACTTTAAAACGTTTAGCCCGTGTTAAATGGCGAAATCTGTCTTCGCACGAAGCGTGGCCGAAAATCGGGTCAATCCTGAAGGTGGTGAAGGTTAATGAAGGAAGATTGTGGGAACGCTGGTACATATGCATGAAAGCCAATATGCAAAATACATGAAAAGGGTTGAGAGAAAGGTTCAACACAAGATTCAATGGTCGGAAATTTCAATGAATATATTTTAGAAATAGTTTGATGATTTTGTTCAATAAATAATAATTTAAAACTTAATGAAAAAAAAATTTGAAGCAATTTTTTTCAACCTATACTGACTTATTTAATTGGTGCAAAATGGTGACTTAAACTAAATAATTGGTGCAAAATTGTTTGTGGTTTTTATTAAAACCTCATTCGTATAGCGCTTCATGTAGCTACCAACCCACTTCCTCATTGGCGACAAACCACACGAATGCCATCAACAAAAAGAGGATACAACAACGCTTACCGCTCTCACGACAAAATGTCATGCCGGAATCGGTTGGCCGTCATTTAAATTAGCATAAATTAATCGACTGCAGTTTCCCATTAGCCAAAAACAGCAGTGCGGCAGTAGCAATCGACAGCGATCATGCATCCCCGGCTGTTGCGACGCTCACGTCTTGATTACGTTACGACCAACGGTGGCGTTGAGCTGGGCCCGAAAATTTGCCGATGGCATCCCGCACCCGGTGACAGTTTCATATTTTTGTCTACCGAACAAACAGAAGAAAAAAACATTGGCATCAAATCTAAAAGCAAACTGTTCCTTTTTTCCTTCCAGCGCAATATTCCCCCGGGGTTGAAAATGGACCGGTTTGCGGTTTTGCCGCACAGACATCCTGCACGAAGGCTGCAGAGCGACCACTGACATGGGGGATTTTGAAAATTGAGACTTTAATGGAGACGCTCACTAATCAGAGTGACAAATTGAGATTCGGTAAATTGATTCCTGCCACCCGCAGGAAATGCTGCAGGAGAGCAAGCAAAGCAACGGATAATAATAACAAAAAAAGAGCAAACACTGTGTGTATGAATTTCTACCGAAAAGGAAACACGACCACGAAGCGCCGTGCTGAAAAGAAATGATCAACCATACTACACCGATATATATCCGCGCTCGATAGCATATTAATTGAAATGTTCCACATAAAGGACGCATGATACAGTGCCTGTACGCGATGTTGCCGGTTAAGGGGCGAGGGGAACGGTTGAAAAGGGGCAAAATGGCCCACCACAAAACAGCTAGCTCGGGGAAGCAGGGGAAGCATTTGATTGGAATCTTCGTTTGCACAGGTGTCATCGTCCTTTTCGTCCGTCCCCAGTGTCTGCGCGGGGCCAAAGGTGCATAATTTATGTTACCTTGCTGCAAAGTTAGCTCCATTGGCTGTTACAATCGCTTCGATTAACCTCATGAATCATACCGCCGGGCTGGGTCCGCGGGAATATACAACGTTTTGGTCCCGATAGTTCGTGTTCCGTGTTCGATGATGATGCACCAACGGCGGGTTTGGCATCCTCCACTGGGAGGAGGGTTGAAGCGGTCGAAGCTTATGCCGCGGAAACTGCTTGCTGTTGAACGGGTGGGTCTCCTTCACTGCCAGCTGGCAGTTGTGGATCGCTAAAACAAACACACAGCATCTCCCAGACGCCACGGGCGCTTGGGCCACTAGGGTGAGTCCAGGGTGCTGGTTAAGAAATACTATATCGAAAACATATTAACTTATCAATAATATTTATTAAGACATAAATTGTTGTTCGTGAATATTAAAATACACAATATTTTATTATTTACGGATGCAGCGCGCTGTGTGCAGGCGGAAGGTTGGGAAGATATCGAAGAAATTATGGAGCAAATCGAGAACCGGCGCACGCCGCACTGTAGCGAAAGCGTGGGACATAATTACGGTTTCAAGATTTATTTTTTACTTCATTTAAAAGCATTTCAAAATGAGAATATATTATATTCTTTATATTATAATATATTCTTTCACATTAAAAAATGAAATTCGAGTTTCGTAGGTTTAACTGCAGATTTTATTGATTTTTTAATTGTATGACAGTACAATTAAAAGACATCTTTTAATGATCATTTATTAATCATTGATTTTAAGTTGTTTTATAAATTTTGTATTCCGCTTTCATACAAGACATTTTTTTTGTTTTCATATTTAACATGGATTCATTGTAAAAAAAACCCGCTATTGACAAATAACTTTGAAATAAAATCAAGGAGCCTAATGGAGCTTAAGGACATACATTGAACATTATTTGATGTTTTTTTATAAAGATGCTTAGAGAAAAAATTGTAAATTTTTTTTTTGATTTTACTATGCTTGAACTCTCTGTGTGCTCCATTAAATGTAACAGTAATTAAGCTCAAAAACAGTTTGGCCATACAAAATCCTACAAAAGCACACTTTCCGCTGACCGTGCAGGCGCTTATCGCCTGCACATAATGCGCTTGCTTCCTCGGTGGTACCGAACGGCATAAAATGTAATCGCGCACCAGAACCGTTTCAAATGACGATTCATCCGTTCCTCGATCGGTGGACAGAAGAGCCCCGTTCCGTTCCGTGGGGCCAATACTGGGCGTAGTTTTAACACGAACGCGCACCCCAAAAGGGAACTGCACGACCCCCGGGAACAAAAAAGACACACGCGAAGATGACCGCACCAACCGGCCCAGACCCTTCCGCGGACCCTCGTGAGCGATCGTGGCCAACATGCAAACAGTTTCAATCTACAAAGTGATATTGCACCATCGTACGGATTCGCAAATGGGGTGGGAGGGTATTGAAATTTCTCCTCCTTTATCCTCCACCGTGCTCCGTGCTTTTTGCCATCCCAGGGGTGGTGTTTTTTTTGCTGCTGTTGTTGTTGGTTTATATTTTTAGCTTCCTTCCAGAGCCCATTCCCCATGGGTGGGGGATTGCGTTTGGGCGAGCTTGAGTGTGTGGAATATTACTGGAAGGCTCCCATGCCCGGTGGAGCCCCTTGTGCGATGGCGTGGTACAGACTTATGTTATTATTTTACCAACTCCTTCTTTGCTCTTCCCTTTCTAGCAACATCGAACAAAAAAAAAAGACCCCAACCAGCGTAAAACGAACGAATCACGACGCGTTTTGGCCTCGAACCCGATCAACCGAACACCACCCCCGCCTAAAATTGGCCCGCATCGTGGGACGACGGTAAGTGAGGGGTAAGGGTTAGGGTTGTTTGTATTAGCTGAGAATCTTGCCACGATGAGCTCGATTCGTTTGTCAGTTTTTTTTTCTTTCTTTCGTTGCAGTACTGGTAGTGTCTCTTTCTTTTCACCCTCGTGCGAATGAGTGTGTGTGCGATTGTGTGCTGCCATCTTCAACCCACAAGTGGGCAGAGAACGTTAGGGAGGTTTGTTGTTGCTGCTGGGAAGCAGTTTATGTGCGCCATTGCTTTATTGGGCCGATCGATCTGACCGTTCCTTTCGTTTGGTCGGGCCGGGGATGTGCGCTTTAATTGAGCTGCCGGGAAAGGATGCGGATGAGAAAGCGGGGTAAGTAAAGGCTGAAACTACACGGTCGTAAGTTTTTCGTACACGCGTACACGATCACGCGCGTTCGGCGCAGCCAAGCGGGGACGGTGTTAAGGCAAAGGGGAATGCAAATGAAAATATTATTATTTATTGAACATGATACTTACAACTTAATCCATATATCATATCGAGCTTGCAGCGGCCCCGTACAACGGTGCCGCACTTTGATTGGCTTCGGTGGTGCAGCCTTCCGGTTCTTCCCCTGTCCGCCTTCGCTTTTTGCGAGAGGCGACGAAAGCGGTATGTGACCGCTTTTCCTTCTCAGGGTTCTCTGGGCGGTCGCACAAAAAAAAAAATGGGAAAGAAAAGATAACTCGGGTTAGTGCGATGCGCTTCCACGAAGTACCACCGGAACGGAACGAATTAATTTACATTCGACGCTGCAGGAACCGATTTCCCACCGGCGAAGATAGTAATGGACGAAAGTGCACCAATACACACAACAGCAACACACACAAAGCACCACATACCAAAATATTCTGCACCATTCTCGAAACCGAAAATTATCTAAATAACTTTATTTACACACCCCGATCATACGGAGCTCGAACGAAAATAAAGCAAGCTTTATCTCACGAACCACACGGCAGACTCTCTTGTGCGGCGGTCAGCAGGCATTAATGTTGACTGAACCTCTGCAAGCCCCGCACGCCCACTCTCCCCCCCCCCCCCCCCCCCCCCGACCCCCGTGCGCGTGTGTTCTCCTGGAACGCTTCGTTCGCTTTCGTGTCCCGGGTGGCCCACCGGGAAAACATGGACATGCGTGCCTCCGCGGTGGCGTTGATTACAGCCCCGAAGGGAAATTGCATCGCGCTTTAGACTTCTTCACCCCAGCCCAGCAAGGACTTTTCGACTGGTTCTTTGTATGCGTGTGTGTGTGTTTGAGTAAGTCTGCTAATATTTATTTCCCTTCTCTTCTCTCTGTCTCTCTCTCTCTCTATTTGGACAGCTTGGCCCCACACATTACGGTCACGTTTGCTCCGGGATGTTCTTTTGTTTTCGGGGATAATGAAGGCTAATGGAGTAGGGCCAGTGAGTTTGGAAAACGTGTGAAGACTAGCTGGCATGGTGCGAAGGTATGCAAATCGCTTTGCTTGTAGTGCAGACGGTAATTGTCTGTCTGCCAAATTGTGTCCGGTTTCGTTGCATCAATTGTTGGAACATATTTGGTTCAATAAAAAAAACTGTAAGAGTAAGTCAAATTTAATTATGTTTTGAAATTTAACAATTTTCCTATATAATTTTAATTTGAGATTCCTTATGATATAACAGGTGTATCAATTTGGTGAATTGTTTCAATAAAAACATCAAAATATTAATGGTGAGTAAAGAAGTAGGACATAAAATACACTCAAAATATGTTCCAAAAGCAGCGCCTCAGCGAAGCTCAAAACTCATCCCAGGCAGGAACAAACCGGCACAAAGCGGAGAGGCAAACCGGCAACGATGACGCAGCGTCCAGGAGAGGATGCCCGCGGGCGAAAACGTTCTGTGTTGCCTGTTGTGTTGCCGCGCGAAGGTCCGGTGCAGCAACAAGGAGAGGAGTCGTCGCCGGCGTCGAACCGGCCGCAGAGTGTGCCGGAGGTCCGCCTGTAGAACTACCGCCACGGCTCTAAATAAAGACGTTTCGTGACCATTAAACGTATCTAAATAAGGGTTATTAGTCTTGCTTTCGCACCGATTTTGGCGTATTATGTTATTATTGTTTTATATTTTACCCACTATATTTCATTTTTGCCGTGCCAAGGCAGGCCGTGGCGGCTGCTGCTGCTGCTCCTGCTTCAGCTCTGTTTTTGTTGTGTGAAGGTTAATGGTTCTTTCGGGCGCACTCACACGTCGCTTCCACTTCCCTTCGGTAGGCACGCGGGGAGGATGCGGTTCACGGAACGGAAGATTGAATTTTCGGACCCTTTCTCGGCCGACAGGCCGTGCTGTGCCCGGGCCAGACCGAAAACCTGGCACCGTGGATGATCGATACACACATTTTTCAGAACACTTCCCTTTTTGTTACCTTCCGCGTGAGGCAGCGGCCCCAAGCCCTCCGGCTTCCCCTTTCCCGCCCAACCCGCCCAGTGTTGGAAGGTGTTGCGTTGTGAAAAGCGCTGTGGCCAAAACCACATATGCACTTGATTGACTTCATCCCCGAGAGCGCGCGCGCTCGTTTGAGTGTGTGTGTGTACACTGTGCGGTCAAAGTCAAACCGAGCTGCCACGGGTTTTGTCCCGTGCTGTCGATGTCTTCTTTTCATTCCCGCACCAGCACTCGGAGATGATCGGAAAGGTGCTCGCAATGGGAAAGGGGGGTTCGGTTTCGGTTCAGTCAATAATTTTGAGGCGTGAGGAACACCAACGTCGATAATTACAAAAATGATGCCCGGAGAAATGGACGCGTTTTTCCTTGCATCGCCCGTCGCCCGGTTCGTGCGGCCCCGGTGTTGTACTACGTGCGCGTCCCACCGCCCACCGTCCCACGCGTCTCTCGCTTTGTCCCTCTTGTCCCTTTCCCTATGACTGTCCCGTAAAGCCCCGTTCCCGGCGAAGGCGATGCATTTGGGGTGGTATGAATTTATGATTGTGTGATTGCGAAGGTTGGCAGAAAAAAGGAAGTGATAGAGGGATAGAGATATATAGAGAGAGGGAGATAGAGAAAGAGAGAGAGATATAGAGAGCGAAGGAGAGAGAGAGAGAGAGAGAGCAAAACGTGGACACCACACCAAAGGTCGATTTATATGTATTGTTCTTTTTTTTCTCCCTTTAGTTTTCTACTTAGGGCCTCCTGTGACGTGGCCCTGTACACTCATTTTCGCAAGTTTCAGCCACACTGGCTGGCGATGCTATGGGGTCAAACCGTTTCATTGCTTTCGTTCTTTCGGTGGCTGAAATATGTGACTATTAGCATTAAATTGAAAGCAATCGGGTACAGAGCGAGAATGGCAAAAACGGAAGGCCCGTGGCAGAGCGATAGGGAGTGAGCCAAGGGACGCTCGGACGCCAGAGGGTAAGTCTTTTCGGAGTTCGATGGGCACACAATCATACGAGGTGGTCTGTAAGTGGAGTCAACTAATTAACTGCAATTCTGACCCCTCTTTGAAACGGTGCATCTTCCGCGTGTATGTCAGCGGACAGAGAGAGAGAGAGCGAGAGAGAGGCACGATTTGCATCGCCAAATTACGATTGCAAGCCAAATTTACCGGCAGCAGTCCGGCAGCAACGGCAATATTTGTTAATTGGTTGCATTATCGTACGCATAGAGCTGAATAAAGGCTAAATTTATGTTCGTGCAATTGGCCATGATCGCAGGCTCGATAATCGATAAAGCTTCTTAAAATAATGAGAATTTATAGTTAAAGTCAATTGAAGCTTTATGGGTGATTTTGAAGATAAGAAAATTTCAAGGTACAGACACGAATTACTTTAATGTTCTGTGAGCAAACACTTGACACACACCAACTCATTCGTGACTGGAGTGATCGTAACCTTTATCAATGTTTGTTTAATGATCGAATGAGTGCATTTTCTTTTCTTTTTCTTGTTTTGACGTATTAAAACGGGCCATAATATGTTGCTTTCGAGCTTAACTTGCTTTTGCTTGCTTGTTTGTGCTTTAGAGATTAACATTATTTAAACATCTTTTACCATTCGCCTAACAGAAAAATCCATACTGGAGGACAAATGTATCGTTGAATGAAAGGATTTATTTAAAGTATTGACATAAAGTGTACATAAAGCTACTACAATTTAATGTATTTTATTTTACCCAAGCCAACCACCAGTAGAGAGCCTACAATTAAAAGGCACAAATGTTGTTTGCGCATTCATTTACACACGGGAATATTATGCCATAAAACATACCGAACAAAGCGATCACACGTAATCTCCAAAACAGCCCACGGTTCCCACTGCACACGTCCAATTCGGCTATAAAATAGGATATTACCCTTCTCCTGCCTTGTTTTCTGTTTACAACCTTCCTGCGAAAGCTTCCCATCGCATGCAACCGAGCACCTTCATTCCACGCGTAGTATAATTTAGTTGTAAACGTTTCGCTTTTTGGGACGCGCACGGTGGCTTTATCGCGCAGTCCGCCCTGCCCCGCCAGTACCAGGGGCTCAGATCCTGCGATCCTGCGACGCGGTTTGTACCACGGCCGGCTGCTCCCTGGTGGTCGTTCCGTGTGTTCCGTGCGTTTTCTCCCGCAGTGGCGATGGACCAGCGGTGCGGTAGTTTTTATTATTATTTGGGAACCCCAGAATTTATGGTCATAATATTTTGTTCGCAGGAATTGATTTTGATTCCACCCAAAACGTACGCCCCGCTCCGTTGTCGATCCTCCCTCGCCCAAAACCCGTTTGACTCGTTTGGTTGGGATGCGTTCCGGAGGCTTTCCCGAAGGTTAAAGCCGTTGCAGTTGCAGTGCACGCATCATTGGCCCCGTGGACCAGCGCGTGAAACCGGCGAGGGAAGCGATGGAAGGTGGTTTGTTTTGATTTTTACTTTTGCCTGCCACATCCCGCTTCCCGCAGCTGTTATCTGGAAACGATATTTTATGCCACCGTTAAAAGCTTTCAGCGGGAGTAGTAGTACACGATCGCTCCACTTCGGTTCGAAATGTGCGCGGAATGGAGACGAATCGAATGGAAGTGGCGGGGAGCGCGCGTCTCCACTTGCAGATTCGAAGGACGCAGCACACGACGATTGTTGATTATTAATTAAAATACCAGAATGGTATGTGTGGCAAGGGCAGGGCAGGCCCTGTGCTGTGGCCCTTGCCATTAGCATCAAAACCCAATTAATCAATGCCAAATAAACGTTTGTTTGCAGTGTTCAATATCAATCATTAATATTTTACGTACCATCTCGACACGAATGTCGCGAGGGTGACTTGTTGCTTCCCTTTTTACCGTCTCAATCGATCGCACAGGCCACGGACGGACGTATGGGGGCACAGCAAACTGCAGCATAATGCAGCATTCCTAATTTACACTCACCTACAGCCAAGGAACGTGAACGATGACAAACGAACATAAAAGGGCGTCAGAGGAACACGGCAACATGATCTGGAACCTCACCAAAAACGAATTCAAAATTATGATGTTTCTCCCGACGGTGTAGCTGCTGCTGCTGCTACCGATGATGATGATGAGGTGAAGCGTGCACCGAGGACAGTATGGTTCCATGTAAGGTGCCATTCGGGAACCCGCCGGTCTGCCGGTGTCTGCCTGGAACAGGGGGGACATCGGTACTATTTAGAGCCACCGGCGCGCCACTGGCGACACGGACCGGATCGTACCAGGCAGTCGGACAAGATCATGCGCATATTATTCACAGCCGCTGTTTTCCGCTTCCGCCCACCGCGCGCCCTGTTCGCGTTTGTCATCGACCCATTCATGTTGCGGTTTGTGCCGGGAGTGCCCCGCGCAATGCGCTTCGTATCGGGCTTCGAGGTTTTGCAGGCGACGCTTTGCGGTGGGTCGTCGATCTTGGCCGTGTACGCCCCGGTGACCACAGCGGGACACTTTTTAATTTCATTACCATCACTTGATTTAATAACTTTTATGATTCCACCGCCACCATTGCCGCCACCACCACCTTGACCGGCCTGTCGGTGTGTCGAAGTGCGGACAGAAGGCGACCTCCGGGAGCTACTGTAGCATCTTATGACTTTAAGAGGGTAAAAAAAGGAGTAATACCACATAAATGTATAAAGCAGTCCACGGGAACGCATTGCAGCCTTCCTCTGGATGGGATCACTTGAAGGATGTGCTTAACTCCGCTCACGGTGGGGTGATGATCCCTTCATCGAAAAGGGCAGCCACTTGGGTTGCTACCTACAGCAACGATTCAATTTCTTTGTTCGCTAGAAAATGATCATTTTTTCATGGCGGTGAAGGAGGAAAACGTGAAAGTCGACAAGCTTCCACAGCGAGCAGTCTCGCGGGACAGTAAAACAGCGAAAAGAAGTATTTTGTTGCTGTTTAGCTTGATTAAATTAATCCTTTAGGGTAGGGAGACTTCGTTTTACTCGCGGAGGTTCGTCGCTTTCACTCGTTCAAGTCTTTCGTTGCCTGGTAACTGGTTGTAAGTTCTCCCAGGTGAATCAAATGGCGCCTCGTTCAAGTAAGAGTGTCTTGACGCCATGTCACACACACACACATACACACTTACTCGTGCACCAATAGTGCACTGGGAAGAGGGAGCATCTCCAAACCTGGAACTGAACCGAGCTCCCAATATTCCCCCGAGGGTTGGCTGTCTGATTGCATTAACTCGACAGCTTGGAGCACTTGCAGCTCGGTACAAATTAAATCTACCCATTTTTGATTGAAATAAAGCCTTGCTCGGGACTTGTAGCTTTGGTTAGGCTTTAATTTACCTTTTTTTCTCTTTGCAATGTGCACCACGCTGCAAACCGTCATCGTGTGCGCGAACGCTAAAGGGAAAGCTCCTGGGAATGGGGTTGCCTGCAATCTCATTCTCTAAGAAAGGTCTGGTAATTGAAAATGAAGGTTTTAGTGCTGCGCCAATTAAAACATTTTTTACATTCGGCTTGGGTTTTCCCGAGAGTGTAGCGGTGGGACATTCTACTGCGGTGGATTAATGTAATGATGGGAGGATTTACTTTTCAATTAACAGTGTGCTGTCCGATCGATCGCCAATGCTCGCTTGCGATCATGAGAGTGTAGAAATTCAATAAAAGAGTAAATTATGTGTTCAGAAGGAGATAAAAAGTCATCCGTGAGTTTAATTTTCCGTTTTTAAAAGTGTTCCAAAATAATGAATCATTGAATAGGGAGGAAAAGGAAAAACACACTGCAGTTCGATGCAAGTTTGGCTTGCGCAGTCACCAATGTTTTAACTTGTAATTACGTCCGTTTACATCCATTACCCGGGGTTCGCAAACAATTAAGACCCATTCCGTTCTAAGCAAACGGTTTCAGCGGTACGATCCACTGATTGAGACCTTCCAAGCCGTTCAAGAAGCCGTAGCCCATTAGAATTAGTTAACATCACGCTAGCAATCTCACTGTCAGGCAGGTTGGGCATTCTTCGCCCAGGCTCAGGTCGAACAGCAATCGCAAGGATCGCGGCAAGACGAGAACGAAACACCCAAAGAGTAAACCGAACTAAACCGGACCACCGGACGCCCGTAAGGCAAACACATCAAAATACACACAACAAAACAATGGCCCCCATCGGAGTGGCGAGACGGGCGGCAAGAAACATGAGCGAGAGAACAGAGCAGAGCAGTATCATCTACTAATGCATCCTAATAACATAGGTCTGGTATCAAAATCTTCACGTTCGGTGTTGCGTCCCGAAAACGTGGCAAAACGTGGACGACCTTCTGCCTCTCGGACTTCCTCTTCTGGTGCTGCTGCTGCTGGTGGTGATGTTGGCGATGGTGATGGTGAACTTAATGGACCATTGGGAAGAGTCTTCAGAAGTTCGGAATTTCAAACAAAGCAGCCCAGGACAGGAACGGAACACCGTTTTCGAGAATGGTTTTGAGGCGTGTAAATTGATGAGCTCAGCTGCGGAAGGGGAAGCGTTTCGGGATTTCGTGCAACAGACCCCTCTGTGTCTTTGTGTATCACCCGCCCTCTCCTGCCTTCCTATGCTCCTCTACCATCCAACTGAGGTGTGTTGGGTGCCGCGGAAAGGCATAAGAATAACAAATTTCCAAATTAATATAAATTATACCTTGCGGGAACACCTTTAATGTTGGCGTATCTTTATTTTTCTTCTTTCCCCCGTGCCAGCATTCCATGGCGTTCGACCAGAGTGTTTGTGTGTGTGCGATGTGTTGACCTTCCTTTGAGTTTCCTTTGATTTTCTGTGGCGCACGAAAGGGATGGCTTCTCTATTTGAGCGTGTGGATTCCAAAGAAGGATGCGCCTTACACGTATCCCCGTGCCATGGAACGACCATGGCTGATGGTGGTGGTGCTGCCGCTGTTGCTGTTGATGATGATGATGGTGAAAATGGTGATGGCCCACGGAAGCGCAATATTTAGACCATCGCATCCACAGTTCGGCACAATCGAATGCCGGCAGCCAAATGGTATCAAAAGGCTCGCAACACCGTGCCCTGACCTGTGTGTTCGCTTTTCATGAATGGAGCAGCAGCAGCAGCAGCAGCAGTGCGGCATAATGCTACGTCATGCGTGCACACACTTAGCCGCTCCATTAGGCTTTGGTCGGTGTGCCGATACCGATCAAACATTGTTCGGCCGCGGCGCAGGGTGTTAAAAACCTGACGCGTACCGATCGCTTACTCCGGATTGGCGCCGATTTTTTCCCACGATTCTCTCCGTCGGAACACTGAGCACGGTGAGGAGAACGGGGTAAAGAAATTGCTCTTACCGTTTCCCCGTAGATCGATTTGATTTCCAGGGCAGCGTTTTACAGGTATACTATTTAATGCTCGGTGCGTTGTGATACCGCGAAGGGAAGTGGAACTTTGCAAAAGATCGGTCATCACCCGAGAGAAGATCAGGGCTGTGTGGGTGAATTGGCTTAACCGTACGGCACACTCTCACATTCAACTTAAGCGGTCAGGCGAGAGCTTTAGTGAACATTATCAACACGCCATCGTTCTGTTCGTGCGGGTTGGATTTTTTAATGTTCGGGTGTGCGTTTGCGCGCAACCTTCCTTTTGTGCATCCTTTTATCCCCCCCCCCTTTTCCTTCACAGTAACATTCCAAGGCTTCTGAGAGGGTAAAATTGGGGTAGGGCAAAAAAAGCCATGGCCATTGAGTATCGCATCCCGCCAATACCGCAGTGTGTGGTCCGCCTTTAATGATTCCGAACAACGACCACCGCGACTCCGCGATATGAAAGCTGCTGACGGCGCAGACGATCGAAGGCAAAAGGCATTATTCACCCAAAATATCGAAACGAAACCTGGAAGCCCTCAAACACAGGACAAAACAAAAAGAAGAAGCACAAACGAACCAATCGCTTGCGGGCAGATCCCGTCAATGTGTCGGGAAATAAATTATTACATCGCACCACGCAATCTTTTTCGGGTTGGAT
Source organism: Anopheles coluzzii (assembly GCF_943734685.1). NCBI lineage: Eukaryota > Metazoa > Arthropoda > Insecta > Diptera > Culicidae > Anopheles > Anopheles coluzzii. The sequence goes on along the minus strand of NC_064671.1, from coordinate 41,261,388 downwards.
GAGGCACCTTCTCCGCGGCCCAGCAAGCCGGGTGCCGCGAAGATGGAACCCCAAAAATTGCTACTCAATCATCCGGAGGTGAAGAAGGAGTTCGTGTGCGTGTGTGTGTGCGTGTGCTTTTCGATCTAAATGGGTGGTTTCGATTAAACGACGCAGCGCCAAAGCTTTGCAAATCCTAGAACGAACAAACACTAAACACACTTTACTTCGTTTATTTTGTTTTGGGAACAAATATGCCACACCATTTTGGTTGACCAGGACGGTTTCCAACAGATCCTCTCCACAGATTTATGGTTGAAAGAACTTTAAGCTTTTCAGCAAACGGTAACACACTCTACCCGAAATCGTTCACATTCCTCGCCGCCCGAGAGTGGCCGCGTGTGGTTCGCAAAGGTAAGAGCGAGCTTGTGATAATTATGCAAATTGATGCTCATTAAATTAAAGCATCTTTTGTTCGGTTCTAGCATCCGTGGCGATCGGTGGATTGGTGGGTGGGCACGCGTGTGGCTGCTTGAACAGCGGCAAACCGATCGCCGATCGACGATCGATACGTTTTGGGGGTGGGTGGCAATAGGGCGTTTAAGAAGGAACAAAAAAGAACATCCCAGCGACATTCAGAACAAAGTTTCAGCCTAAGTGGAACAAATTAGTAGTGGCATTGTTGAACGAATGGCATCAACTCCAAGTGGAAGAAGTGGATGCTCGTTGTCGTCGTTCTTGGGACTAAATGGAGCTAAGGATTGTTAAGCTGAAGGAGATTTCCGTCCCGTGGTGGGTTCTCCAACGAGTGAGTCGTTGTTTAAATAATAATTATGGATGCCTTCGTTTGTTGGAGGTCTGGAGAAGGCCACCCCTTTACCGAATTTCCTCCTTTTTGTCTCTCTTTTTCTCCATCATCGGCATTGGGCATGAAAAATATTGAATTTTATTACCATGTCACCCATATCGGGATGGTTTCGGGTGGGCTGCGGATGGTTTCGAGGGGTTAGGGTTTAGTGAACAGTTTCTAGCGCTCGCCGTGTCCATCCAAGGTGGCATCAACATTTGTTGGAAGCAACGATTCACACTACTACAAATAGCTATATTTATGGCATTCCAGAGGACCGCGACGGTACACCCTCGGTTCGAATCGAATCAGAAGTCGGAAGGCATTAATGTGCGCACGATAAAAGCTTGCGTCCCCCTTGTATGGTAAGGATCCAGGGCTGGTGTAAGATAGCTCTCGACCACTGACACAACGGAACCACCGCGTTATGGACCGGCGAGCTATCAATGGCATTAAATGCGTGTGACTCACTAATTGGTAATAGACGCGACTGGTGGCCCCCGTCTTCCGGCCAGATAGCGTGTGCTAGCAGGTTACTAGCAAAAAGGGAAGGAGGCGTGCGCCAACAGCTTCTTCCACGAAATCGCATTAGTGTCGGTGGTTTGGTTGCTGTCTTCATTTCGTCTTAACTCCCCCCCCCCCCCCCCCTCTCCCTTTGAAACTGCTAACAATGCCATTCATGATTGCACGCATTTAAGCACGTCGATCTTGATGACTCGCGGGCGAAAAGCCGGCAGTGACTCATCGCACACCAAGCGACGACGCAAGACGACACCTCAGCGCGTTTGGAATTTCGCAGCCGCGCAAGCATTGAGTATGTTTTTTTAACCTCATCTCCGCCCGAAAATAGTGGGCAATTTTATTGCCGCATCATGGGGCATTTGGAGTGATTCAATCAATGGTTGCATTTTGTGTGTCACATAGAATTAAGGGAATATCACTCCATTGTACCCGGCATGCTTTCCGTCGTTCATCGATCAGGCTCCCAACTAGACGAGAGCTTATTAAGGATTGTTTGCTTAGCCCCTACCGGTCAGTAGGGGGCGGGTTTCGCTGTTTGAATGAGGCATTGCAGCAACACGACTCCTAAATAGCTTTAAGTAGTTGTGACAGCAAATCCCGTTCGCCATTGTCACCGGTAAGCCTTCGGGTCCTTCGGGGAGCCTGTCGTACGGCTCGCGAAGTAGCTGTCGATCTCGATGATTGTCCGATTGAAAATGAAAACATTTTGACTTTATTGTATTGCTGCACCGTGCGTTCAGCTGTGGCCTTTTATGTGTGGGAATGCGCAGCAGAACCCCTTGGGCAGGACTGCCAACGCTCTCGCCGGCGCACGTCATGCACGTCGCGAGCGGCCAATGGAGCGGCAGGATGACTGGCGTGCTTTTCCTGTAGCGTGCCAACCGAGCGTTTCGAAAATGGATCGAATGTAATTTATCATCATCACCATCATAAGCGCTGATCATCAGCATTGATCTTCATCTGTTCACCGGTGCGCCCCCGGGTGCGCGATCGTAAAAAGGAAGCAGAGCTTAATATGTCCACGTGTATATGTGTGTATGTGTGTGTAGGGAGCGAAAAGTAAATGGAATAACACATACCCTTCAGTGCCGTTCCTCTTTGGGCGGGGTATCCTTTAGGAAATATTTGTGTTCATCAAATTGTAAAACTGTCATAAAGTAACAGTTTCATTAAATAGAGCTGTACTGACAAGTCCATTAGTCCATTTAAAGAACTCCCTTTCTCTCTCCTGCGCCGTGAACTCCCCAGCCAACCTTCGGCTGGTGGTTCTTTTGAAGAAAATCGGAGTTATTTGGGGCCCAGCTTTAACCGTTTGTCCTCTGCCCCATACCCCACGAGGTAAGCAACGGAGAGTGACCACGTTCGTATCATGCCTTAAGTCGTACGTTAACAATAATAATAAAAATGCCGTACTCCACACTACCACGCAGCACCCGAAGTCAAATAAAATGGAAATTAAGATATCGATGATGATTTGTTAATTTTCGCCGTTTTCTCCCATTCCCACCGAGATTTTCTTGGTGGCTGTGTAGCGGGAGGAAGGAGAGAAGGGCCATACACACCACATGAAAACAATCGAGAGCGAGAAAGAGAGAGAGAGAGAGAGAGAGAGAGAGAAAGGGAGAAAAACGATACACACACACAAAGCAGCTCAGACCGTGGGTCGGCTTCCAAAGGTGCATGATCGTCGTTAAGATGATCGTTCAAATTTTGTTCGTTGGGCACTCGCACATAATTTCGGACACGATCACGTGGAGCAGCCAATATAGTGTGGAGAGCGGGAGCAAGAAGCAAGAGACAGCGAAAATGAAGCCTCTGGACGGACACCGATTAATACGATCAATTTCAAGCAAAATTAGTCGTCGCCAGGGTCGGGATCGATGAGGCCGCAAGCGGTCCTGTCGCGGATTTGTGCCTTCTACCTCTTCCCCTCTTTTACCATTCTCAAGAAAGCACGACGAAGGGATACTTTTTGAAGGCTGGAATTCTTTATTTTCTGCTGCTTAATTGCAAAACGTTGGCTCTAGAGTGCGTCTGTGTGGTGGAACGGTTGGAAAGGAGTTTAAGTTTAATGTTTGCAATTTAGGTCACAACAGGTGACGGGTGTTTGCGTTTTTTTCTTCTCTCCCCTCATTTTCTTTCTCAACAAAGTGGTCTTACCTTTTCCTTCTAGCTCTTCTTCTCCTTCCTTATCCCCTTCCCTTTGGATGGTAAAAGTGGCGGGGAAAGAGAAAAGTCTGCTACCCCTTCCCCCACAGTATTGGGAAAAAGCAGCCCTACCACGTGGTGGAGTGGTTTTGCATTAAACATTGTAATACAACGTCCGCTTTCGGTGTGCGATTCTGTTGTTGCGTTGTTTGATTTTTGCATTTTATTATGATCATCATCTGCTGCCAAAACAAAAAAGAAATGACCACCCGCTCCCCGCTTCTTCCCTAAATTCGTTCGTTCGATTCGTTCGCGCATGCACAGTCATCGTTCGATCGTACACGATCGTGTAGCACTTAACAATAAATATCATAATCGGTTTACGGTAGTGTGTTCACCACAGATCACAAAAAGCATTAGAGTTTAGATTAATACATGATTTTTAAGGAGAGGGAAGGAAACTTGTAAAGGGGAGGGATGCTGGGTTTTTTAAATCCTCTTTTCGGTATGTACACTCAGTATTTGCTCTCTGATAACTGTTATTTTCGCACATTTTAGTGTCTCGCTTCACTACTTCCTCTCTGTACTCTCTCTTTCTTTCTTTCGTTCTTTTTTCTTCCAATCATTCTCACTGCACTGTTCTCACGCAATATTGAAAGGTGCTCAATTCGGTTTAAATTTCACAACTAATTTCAGTCAGTCTTTAACATTTCTAGTTTGACGCATACCTGCCGCCTTCCTTCTTATTTAGCTCATTTTTCCCATCTTTTGTATGTCCTTTCCAACTTTTCTTCCTGCATTCTTCCAGTTTTTGTATGCCCTCTTTTCCCTTTATTCCCTGATAACTTACACAAACACTTTTCACAACTTGGGGACGCGAAATCGCACTCGCCTTGGTTGTACTAGAGCTCTCTAGCTTCTACTCTCAACCCCAAAACATCTAACCCAATACTAACGACCGAACCACTCATTTGCAGGTGTACACATCCTGTATGTCGATGCAGGTGCTGCACGTCACCTCGCAGCACCACTTGAAGCTGCAGTTGCAATTGCGCTTCACCTCCATCTGGCTGTGCGTTTGGCCCCGCTTGCAGCACATCAGGCTGCAGCCGTCCACGCCGCTCGACGTGATGTTACACTCCCGGCCGTGCGTCCCGAGCGAGCCCGTCTTGGCGTTCGGCTCGCAGAAGTCGTCCGAGTCCTCCGTGTACACCAGGTCCCGCTTGGTCGGCAGCTTGATCGTCGCATCGTCCGGCATGAAGCTGTGCCCATCGTTCCGCGCAATTACCTTGGTTGCGCCGTCAAAGTGTTCCTTCAGCCGGGCGCCCACCTCCGAGAACGGGGGCAGTTTCATCCAGCAGGTTTTGGTCGTGCAGGACCCGGACAGCCCGTGACATTTGCACTCCATGCGCATGAACTGCTTGACGGCCTGGTGGAGCAAAAGTTTGGTACAAATAAACGAAGAAATTATTCATCAAAATAAAGGCTGTGTCTTGTGGAAACATTCGGAGTGCTCATAGTTTGAAAACGGAAGCTTACCAATCGGCCCGCGTCATTGTTGTGCAGCCGGACCAGCGTCTTGATGTCGCTCTTCTTGCGCAACCGCGCGTCGAGAAAGTCTTTCGATTTTCGTACGCCAAAGTTTACATTATCGTCGCAGCCGCCCCACTTCCACTTGTCCTCCTGGCCGGTCAGTATCGTGAGCGTGGGAAGCTCCTTCGGTAAACCGGCGGCATTCGGGCCCAACTGTCCAACAGCACTGCTACCACCACCACCGGTAGCACCACCATTCGCTCCCTTGGGCGTATGCCGCTGGGAGCGTCCGCTGTTGGGCCGACGGCCCACTGCCTGCGCCCGACCATTTCTCGCAATCTCGGCCGCTGTCAGCGTGCTGTAGGCTGGATTCGCATTGACATTTTGCTGATAGGGCGCAATCAGGATGCTGTTCGGGTTGGATGCCCGGTTGCCACCGCCGACGCGGCGACGATTGCCACCGGCCGGCCGGTACCCAGCGCCGCCCCGTCCACCACGCCGTCCTCCCTCGTCCGAGGGTTTCGATTTCGAGTGCTTCTGGCAGGAACACTCCAGCAGGTCGCCCATCGTGCAAGCCTTCGTCACCGCGTACGTTATACCGGCGGCCGTGATCGCGTGCACGAATGCTGTCTCGCGCGTATCTGCAAGCGGAAACCCCGGGAAATGAAAAGGGAAAGAATATAAAACTAACTTATGTGGGCGCACTTGGGAAGGCATTGGTGGTGGAATGATTAAGATTGTGGCTGATTGTGGTGCAAAGCAAATGGCTACTACAGCGAACGTTTAATTGAATTAGGCAATCGATCGGCACGATTGGTCACAATCGCACCAGGATTTGCATAACTCTCTACGCCCAATCGCGACTTCCTGAGCTGTGTAGGCAGCTGGTAAGCTCCCATGTTTATCACCCGTTTTTTATTCTTCTTTTTCTTCTGCTCAAGGTTTGTTTTACTACCACGTTCATTCCGCATTAAAAAGCCATGGGTGCTAATTGTCACTCAAACACAGTGACGATGCCCTTACGCGCGGCTTAAAATGGTTTTGAGCCGCCTGGATGGCACACACCACACCCCAGGTACGGGAAATTATCAACACCAAATAGGTTCGATCAATATTTGCTCGCCGGTTTTGGGCAACTCTTCCACCGTGCCAAGGCGTAATTTCACGTTGTTACAAGCCGCCAGTTCAGGTTTGGGTGACGCGACTTGTGAAACGTCCGACAGACATCATAATTGGCGCCACCAAGCTGAGGAAGCGTAGAATTGAGCTATTTTTACGGCCCCGTCCGGAACCCAAGATTTTGCTTTGAGTTTCTCTCCCTTTTTCGATGAAGTCGTCAAATGGTGCGGATGTTACATTAACACCGCAAGGTGGATCCACTGGCGCCCACCTTCGCAATTTGGCCGGGAGCCTGCGTGCGGTGGTGAGATATGGATCCCCCTTGGGTGTTTGGTTCTGGAGTTTTTTGTTTTGTTATTTTTGCAACCGCAACCTGGCGCTGATGTCTTGAGGTGCGAGCGCACACCAAGTTGCGCAAAAGTCGTTAAAGCGTTTATGGATGGCATTGATTCATCGCTTTTTGGGGTAGGGTAGTTTGTTTGATGTCTTCATCTTGGAACGGCGCGGCAATTTCCTGCCCGACCAAACTGAGCACCGTGTTTGGTGGTGATAGGGTATGTTGGAAGGAAGATAGGTTTCGATATTTGTTTGCCAGCTATTTGCTACCCAAACAAATTATGCCTCATCACTATTTATGTTACCGGCGAAGTTTTGAAGGGTTTATACATACCATTTGCGGGTGGGTTGGATTATGTGTATTGATTTTATGGTTTGTTAGGGAAAATATTGTAATTTTGACGGCATGAATGTTGAATATATTTGTTTTTATAGATAAAAATTAATTCAAAAAAATTGCAATCGATCGCTCAACGTACAGCATCTCTCGATCTCTCGATCATTACCTGTTGCGATGTCCGTGCTTTTGCCTTACTCCTTGACAGTAACAATCGCTACTCCACATGTTTAGTCACGTACCCTGATTGAAGTGGACAGGCAATGAACAGCGGAAAAATGAAACTCGGCATCGGGGTTTAGGAACCGGCACCGTCGAAAGCGTTTGCGCGACAGTCTCAACAAAAAGAGATTTGTACAAAAATGGGGCAAAATAAATCTACACACACCAACACTATCTGGTGGTGGAGCGTGCGTTCCAACACCGGAGGGACCGTTTGGTACTGACTTGCCGCTGCAACGTAGCCGCAAATGGATAATGATGGTGTCGTGTTTGCTTACAAAACATGTATTACATCGATCGGTTTTACGATCTCGTGTATACCGGACAGAAAGCGTAACGGCAGCCACCGTCTGTTGTCGGATCAGTCCAAAAGGGGTAGAAAGTGTGTTCCCTCCCGTGTACTTGCGAAACGGCATTGGTAGAGCGCACAAAGATGGTGTTTGGGGGGGAAATGGGAGGGAAATGACGGGTGATGTGGGTTTGGATTATTATGCACCCGGTTGGAGGAGCACTTTGTCAGTGCCAGCAGCCTTGAGCTGCTTGGTAGTCAATTCAACCGTCAGTAATCCGTCTCGATCGATCGGGATCTGGATCGATGGTTCGGGATCCGGCTCGAAGGACCAAAAGACTTGCTGCGAGAGTGTACTGTGGGTGAGTGGTGTTTACCGCTCACCCGGTCCCTGTCGCTGGTGATTCCGTCGCAGGTTCGGGAAGTAAATAAATCCAAATCAGGGCTAGATCAGTCCCGCGGGCTCGTACGTAACACGAATTACGAAGCGGAAGAACAAACGCCCGTACAAAGTCGTTTACCATGCGAGCGGTACAATTTAACTGTCAATTTGTGAATAACTTAAATTAACTTTATGGCGAATCAAAATCAAAATTAATGTTTATTGAATTAAAGTGATGTAATCTTGACAATTGCAATGAGATTGTTTATCTTCAAACGGTCGACCGGGGGCAGTCAATGTTTGGTAGCCGAAATACTTGCCACTGCCTGTGCCGTTCGTCCCGTGTGTTGAACTTGGCCTGGAATTTCTTGCCTCGACCCTTGGTGTGTAGAGGCGGTAACGAGCGAAAGAAGCGGCTTCGTAAAGGATGCATCGAAGCGGGAGGGCAGTTTTCGCGGTGATGGCATCGGGACACCGGGCACCGGGCATTGGAATTGTCATGGTTGAATGTCAGACTGTGTCGTTGCACTGTCGCTTGCATTTCCCCGAACGCGGCGGGGAGCGATTGTCCCTTTGGGGTGCTCATTCCGCCAAACAGCATAGGAGGGCCGTCAATCCGTTGCAAGGTGTAGTTTGCTACCGCATCGAGTGTGGATGGAGGGCATAGTGGTGCAAGAGGCCACAGGCAGTCCATCTTCGCCAGCAACGAGTTAAATGGTACTGACGGCGAAACACACGTGACACGACACGGGGACAACGACGGCTACGACGTCGACCACGATAATCCGCAATGCTTGCTTGCGTGTATAATGATCAATCTGTCCTTTTCGCACGGTACGATCGCTCGCAGGCATCCGGTGGCTAACCTCGCGTTACCCTTTTTGGTGGCGATGAAGGTCGAAATGTATTAAAAATTGCGCTGCTGGATGATGTGTCTTGGCTTGTGATGCTGATGAAGTTACTTTCTGGCCTTTCCAATGTGAGGCAAACGTTTTTAGGCAGCTATCTGTAAAGTTTTTAACCTTATTTTAAAAAATATGGTTCAATAGTCTGTCATCTTGAGTTTAACAACAACAAAAAAGCACCGTCAAAGAAGAAAAGAAAAGATCAGTGCTCCGCTTGGACTCTTCGGCATCGAAAACAATCAACCGGACCGAATACAAACCCAACACGGCATTCCAGATTCCGATGCGACAGATCGCACAGATTCGGACATTCGAATGTCCACCCTGCCTGCCGGAGCGCTGAGGGAACAGATTCGTTTGTTTGTTTGTTTTATTGATCCGATCGGGCAGCAAATCAAGGCAAGGAACGGTTTCTACCCTCAAACACTATCCCAGCAATCCAGGTTCATTGGAGAAGCCCACAATTCAAAGGTTGCGACAGGATTGCGACAGAACAGCGACAGTACAGCGACAGATCGGCTGCACAACTTTCGACAGACAGACAAGTGCAGCATGTTTTCGCCCCTACTGCGTTTCCCTGCTCCTTTCGCTCCTGATGAAGGGGTTGTATTTAAGGTGGCCACAGTTCAGCCAAATAATAATCGTTGCTGCGGGGTGGCTAGTAGTGAAGAGCATGTGGATTGAATGTAATTTATAGCGATGACAATATCGTTACGTTCGATTTAAATTGTTCAATTGCACGACAAGCACGATCCCAGCGCTCTGAAATGGAGCATTACGTGGAGTTTCAGGTTTGGCAAGAAAATTCACAAAAATTGCACTGGGGTAGTATTGTGGGGTAATGGAGGAATCAGCCATTTCAGTGTCTTTTCAATTATTGGTAAAATTTACAGTAGTTAAGCTTTGGTTAGAAGAGCACAGTTCTCTTATTATTTTGTGTATGCTGTCGGGTAGTAGTGGTTTACCTTTGGCCAGAATTCGGCGCATACTACGTTTGATGGTCCAGGAGCAGTTCCACATGTTGTGTCGAAATTGGTTCTCACACTCCCGAAAGCCCAAACTGATGCCTCGGTGAATTTCACGCATCAGAGACGTGTCGTTTTTGCAGATGTCGGCCAGCTTCCCCGAAAGGCGTCGCGACTTCCGGTGTTTGCTTTCGCAGACCCGGTCCGGATCGAGCAGCACATTGCTACCTTCGGCTCTGGAAGGAAGAGGGGAGCATAAGAGTATTGATTTTAATGGAGAGTGGATTGCAGGAAATATTATGGGAAAACATTTTTTTTAAATTAATAGTGTTTTTTTTTCTATTTACAAAGTAACAAGGCAAATATTATTTTGATTTCATTCAAATTTCAAAATGAAGAAATAAATACCTAAAGAGCAAAGTCACAAGAGATAACGAAATGGTAACAAAAATGAGTTTTGTACTATGTACTTGTTGATAAAACTAAACTTAGGTTTTAAATAGGCTTTGTTAACATTTTTCTTATTTTTAGTTATATTTAGTTCGAATGCATAAACTACCAGCATTATGAAAAAAGATAATTGTATTTACTATATTACAAAACAAAAAAAAAAATAGTAATATTCAAAACACATTTGAAAGGTCAATTTAACAATCCTGTATTTTAGCTTGACTTATCCCCAATGTGGTGGGTTTTAACCACTTTTCCATAACCCACATAATTAATTATAGTGAACACATTGACGCATATGAAATCAATCACGCCTCACGGCTCTATAAACAAAAAATAAAGAAAAAATGAGTACAAATGTAAAAAACTAAGGAATAAACGAATAACTAAAAATGAATTTTTTAGCTATCTCGATGAAATGAAGAATTTTGTATAATGTAAATAAAATTTATTAAATATATGTTATTCAAAACATAAATATGTTAAAATAAATCAAAAAAAGATAAATAAATAATAAATAGAATTACTGGATCAAACACTTTGATGTGGTTCGAATCCAAAAGCAATGAAAAAATATCCGTTAAAAACAAAATAATTCATTCATTCAAAACTCAAGAAGTATTATTTTTGAGCTGAAAAAGATGAACATGTTTTACTATATAAGGAATTCTTACACATAAAAACCTAAATGCAATCAAAATTATGATTTGCATTTCCCGGTTCCTCAAATCACCAATGGCAATACATGTTTTCTCAAACTATTATGACACTCAATTAACACATTGTGCAATGGCGAAGAAGCCCTTCTGTTGTAATTTTCAGCAGAAGAATCAGTGACGCTTTTGTCTGCTTGCTTAACACAGCCAGGATCGGCCACTTAGATCAGAGTTCAAGTTCAACCTGACAGTTCAGGTACACTCGAAACACTTTTGTTGTTGGCCAACGTTACCGGCGCCGTACACGCACTGAGCAGACTACACTGAGTAACTTCCAGAACCACCCGGTAACAGACCGTTCTTTCGAGATCACATCACAACCGGCCGACCAATCAGCAGTACCACTCATCCAACGGGTCGATTGGGCACATCGTCATGCAGGTGCAGGTATCAGGAATTTCATCTGTTTCCTTCTGGTTTTTGCCTCCTGGTTTTTCCACCCTCATTTGGGAGAAGGGAGATGGTTTTCACATGACAGCTAAATATAGCTTGCGCCCTTGCCCGAAGGCAGGACCATAAAATTCAATAATGAAGATCGTTTTCCTATCCATTTGAGCTTCCATTTTCCCGATGTGGAACGGTAATGGCTCCCCATTTTGTGGGGAAGAGCCGTGGGGTAAGAGAGAAAACCATTCAAAACGATTATTAACCACTCGTGCAATTGGCTGTTGAACATTTTTTCAACCATTTCAGCTCATTCCCGCTATTAACCCTCGTGCAACGCACCGAAACGGTATGACCTCAGACCTCACATTGGTTTCATCTCTCTCTGTGTGTGTTTGTGAAAGAATGGTTTAACATCGTACTCCATTGCTGCGATGCCCCTTAATAAACCAAGGGTGGTATAATGAAGCAAATCAAGGAAAGCGGCGGAAAAAGAGCAGCTATCCAATTTCCACCTCACAACACGCTCGCGTTACGTAGAAAAGTGTAAATAACTTCGAGCTAAAATAAATAATTTTTCTCTCACTTTTGCGACGCACTTGGTAACTGATTGGCACCAAGAGGGAAAGGAACCGAGGTGCAACATTTTCCAGACGCCGATTATGACGTTTTTAACAGTTACCCAGCGTGCCCGAACGATCGAAGCTCTTCGGGATGGGCGCTGATTTTTACGATCAACACAACAGGCTGCCAAAGTGCGGCTATGAGTAACTCCGGTTGACTGACTAATGGTTGCGGTCGACTGACTCAAATGGAGGCGCTAATGACAAACGGACGAGAAATTGTGGTAAATGAGCGTAAACCCGTCACCCGGTACCGATGGAGGTGGAGTCATTAGTTATCTCATACACGCGATCATTTTGCTACCAAACAGAGCGACAGAGATTCTACTATCAGTTGGCTTCGCTATAGGCTCACGCAAAACTGATCTCAACCATCACTCACAAGCGGTGCTTTTTGCTATCTAAAAAATGAAAAAAATGAATATTTCTAAAAAAGCATGTAAAACAAAACAGATTGAATGGAAGGTGCTTTAACCGTCTGGACAACGCGATCATTTCACGATCAGTCAAACGATCCGAGCGGTGACGAAATGCGAGATAAAAATCTTTCGACTCGTGCCTCCACCCTTGATTCAAGAGTGTTCTCGGAGGAAACGGTCAAGAAATTATAAATTTAAATAGCACCACCGTCGTCCGATCGGTGTTGATCGTTTGACCATGGTTTGAATTGGTAGCAACATTTGTCTAATGCCCAATAAAGACATAAACTTGTAGAATCACCGACTCTACCGAGCGGCGTCTCATCTCGCCTCTCGGGTCACAGCCATTCGCCGAAACTAGAATCGTCCCAAAAACCGGTCAAATCTGCCCACCAAAAAGGCATAAAACTGTTGATATTCAGTTTCAATTTGTCGTGTTTTGTCTGTTGCTTCGTCCGAAAGAAATGAAAACAGTCTCTGAAACAAATATCTGCAAGATTTTTGGACGGCAGTTTATGGAGGTGTGACTATTTACTAGAATGCTAAGCTTTAATTTGACTAATTAACGGCTCACATTGTGTTAAAAAGAAGGTTTTGAGATTTTCCTGTTGATGGGCGATTGTATGAAGGATAAGCAGGAAGTAAACATACAACAGGAGAAGACGGATGTCAGCAGAAGCTGCTGTATTTTAGACGGAAACCAGGCTGGTATGAACGATTCGAATGCGACTTATGGCGTGTTTGAAAGACAAATTACGATGAATAAGCTGGTTTGTTTGAGCACGTCTATGGATTGATGAATGGATTTGTTTGACACAGCCCTTGCAGATTAATAAATTTACACATGCGCGAGACATTTTGTCAAACCATAAATTTATTGATTCGTTTTGTCTATAGAAGTGTTGCAGTTGAACAGGTTTGCTTAAAGCTGGTTGACAAATCATCCAGAATATTGCTATAAATTACGCCACATAATCAGTTGCGCTCAGTACTCAGTACTCAGTGTCACCAGGATTTCTATGACTCATTGAAACAAAATATGGCCTCATTGTAGCGGTACCGATCGCTGAATGGGACATTACTATGCCGCGTGTTGTCTCGTGTGATCTATCCGCCAGAGATCAACCACTAGTGAACGAATGCAACGAATTCATTGAATACTAATCATCGGTAACGAATCGTTTCAACAGCTGTCGGACCGTTAGCTACTAGTAGCTGTCGGTGTAACGATCTTTCCACTAGAATGGTTCATTTTCTGCCGCATTCGTGAGATGCATCGTGAGTCTAGTAGTTGCTAACCTGTTTCTTTTCCTCTATCTTCCATCAAATGCTCTTTGGTGCAGCAGTGCACACACACATACTTTACCGGAAAAAATAACAACACCATGATGCACTAAGTCCAGACTTCGAGTCAAACCGGCAGCCAAGCCCCAGTCTCGTCACCGATCGCTCGACGTAATAGACGTTGATGGGAACCATGCCACGGCGAAGCGAGCGTCCAAGGAACGGACAGTTTCGTTGCCAACTGTCGCATCCCGACCGGAACTCACCCCGGAGAACGTGTAAGATAAGTCTGGGTAGAATTCGTGCGAAAATAATCGCTTGTCACTCAGCTGTCTGCGCGACTCCGGACTCCGTTTCGGGCGAAAGCTCGATACGTTAGCGTACCTTGGGAACACTTTTCCTGCCAGACCGATTTGCACCCATCCAGATCTAGAAGTTAGCGCATGGGCAACTGCAACTGCATTGGCCCAGGAGCAACTGCCAACGATGCGTTGCTATGTTTAACTTAATTTTCTCAATTATGCATTTAGATTGAGGCACAACCTCACTACCAGGCGTTCGTGTACTGGGACCGTGGTGAAGTGTAAATTTACCGACCTAACTGCAATCCACCACCGCGGGCTTTGTATTCTTCACCTCTACTAGCAAAGGTGCCCTGTGGAAAGTGCATCCAGACCCGACTATGGATGGTGAACTAATCCGTCCCATCGCCCCAGGCGGCTCAGATGTTCGCCGCTGATCGCCGCACGGTGGTGCGTGTTTGAACATGGCCGCGCAAGCTATGCCCCAAGATGAGGGCACAATTTGAAACGCTATTAACACTCTTCAGCTAGTCGTTTATTTACTTTTATGAACTTGTGCATTTTAATTTCAATTTAAACAATCGCTAACCATTCATGACACACACACGGCCCGGTAATGGTGGAGGTGGGCTCTGTTTCCCCCTATTTTTTTTTTGTTAAACTCAAGTGTCCGACGGGCTTTATGATGGACATCGCCCGACCCGCAATGCGAAAAGCGGTTCCTTTTGCGGCCCCACGCACGTGCGCAGCTTTTCTTGTGCGAATGGTGCGACGGGTTTCTGCTAGACGCAGTTCGTCACGCTAGTCCACATACCCATAGGATATTGGATGGAAAAAGGGAGGAGAGAAGTATAGAGAAAGAAAATGCTCGTTCGTTGCGCAAGATTGCACACGAAGGCTTTGCGATGACTGAAGATGCTTAAATCATTTTTGTTCAATTTACTTTTATTTGCGTAAGAATCCACTAAACCATCCTTCCTTTCCTCTCTTTTCGTGCCGAGATTTGCATTGGACAAACATTGTTTTCTCCCTGTGGGAGGGTTGAGGCGAAGTTTCAATCTTGGGAAGTAATAAACGTAATGAGCTCTTTGTAGGTTACACAAACAAAGGGAAGTTGTTTGCTTTCCCTTTGGCAGGATACACATACACTAGCTTCAGGTGCTTTCTGTTTGGTCTCCCACGTTTTATGATGTAGAGATGATTGAGTTTTATGTTAGATTTGTGATGTGGTTAAAGCAACAATCAAGTATTATTTTTTAAATATTTTTTTGATTTCAAAATGTTTGATGCTACTAAAATTTGTCAATGATATAGTTTTATCCATGTCATGAATTGAACACTACACTTCAGATTTCAAATGATTGATAATTTAAATTTAATTCATTGAATACTTACAGCTGTTGTACCTAACTTATCATTTGGTTTTTCAAAACTTATTGTGAGACGGTAGTATTATCGTACATCTTATAATTCTAGTAGCTCATCTTTTGCCATTGCATCCTTGTTTGACTTAAAATTACATTTTAAATCATAATTTTCAACACGGTTGAAAAAGTTGTATCAGTTATTATCGTATGCATTAGAAGCAGTAATAGAATTCTGAAAAAAATATTACATGTCTACCGTATTTAGTCGAGCTCTATTATCTGAAATTAAGTGCATGGCTATGACAACACTAATCATTATAACGATACTATGAATTCAATAGTATGATTACTTATTCTCAATTTGTTTTTAAATCAGCTTGAGAGAGATATCATCCTAAATTGGCCCACTACAAATACGACGTCGATGTCAAAATACACTTCGTGAGTGACAAAATATGTAGTACACATCGCAAAATTTCTTGATAATCCTTGTAAGTCTATGTGTATTCTAAAGTCGATCTGAATTTTCAAAACATAGCAACGTATCGTATCGTATCTGTTAGTGTGAAACAAATATGTAATAGTCTAACAGATAACTATAAAAGCTCCAAACCAGTAATCGATGCTCCACGACCAATATCTAAATTTCTATAATATTTTACATCTATTTCTCATACTCTTTCATAGACCTATAAACTTGACACCTTTAAAATGAGCTTAAACTAAAATCTCAAGTTAGTTGGCCAGCTAGCAGCAACGCTCAATCCACTTTCCTGATTTGCTCAGCCTCACGTGACACACATCCCATATTGCGGCAACGTCGAGAGTATTACGATGTCATGTTTCTAACTGTTCATTAACTGAATGGCAGCAGACGACTAGTGTCTATTCCCTTCGGTGCTTGTTAAATCATCGTAAATCAAAACGACATCAAGCAACGACCACCACGGATTGGCTTCACGCACCGTCTCACCCACGGGGCACCAGGTTGCCAAAGCACCCGCATTCCTTCACTCTGATCTCTGTGTGCGTGTGTGTGTGTGTGTGTTCAAGCTGTTTGTACGTGATGATCCGCTTAATCAACTCCGAAGCGTCGCCCGGGGAGATAAAAGATCAATATTTCACCCATCGCCCAGCCAGATCCCCGTCCACCGTCAAGTCAACGAGTCAACGAAACGGAAAGAAAGAACCCGCAAACAGACACGCTTTCAGGACCAACGAAGCGGAAAACCGTCACACTTTGCTTTGATGCGACGCGCTCGATCGCAAAGGCAGCTACGGGTCTGTTTCCATGCCCGGGCGGTGTAGATTTACGCGCAGAATCCAGTAAGCCCCGCAGCAGTATCCCACCTGACCAGTGAGCAGGTCGCCGGAAGAGAACAAAACGACAAAAAAAAGAAGCGAAACATTGCCTAGCTGAAGAAAACAGAAATGCATTTAAGCCCACATTATCCTCCCTTTTTTCACTTGACCAGTTTGCTTTTGCAACGCAAGTCCACTGCCGGCTAGGCGACGACCCATTTGGAAGCAAACTGGCGAGAATGCATTCAGTTTGAGCAAATACAACATGACAGAGCCGCAGCATAAATAGCCCCGCACACCCCCGAAACGATTGACGCTGTTTCAACGCTGTTGTGCGCCTTGCGAGCAGGAACAGGGGTCAGGAGGGCCCGAGGGCCAAACAGCTCAAAGTGCATCTGAAGATGCTTGCCTATTTATTCGCCGTCATCTTGAAAATATTGAAGTAGTTTGTTTTTTCTCGTCCTCTCGACACCGGCACGAAACAAGCACGGCAGAGGCGGGACAGATGTGGCTATATGGTGCATCCTGGGTAGTTTAAACCGATCAGTAAGAGAGAGATAGAGAGACATAGCGTGCCTCGGTGATGTGAAAGGTAGTGTAACTAAATCATCAAACATTTGACTCCTTCAGTCAAGTGGGTGCCGGCACTCCAAACTGAAAACCTCCCCTTTCTCTCGGGGTCACTGTGTCCCCGAAAAAGGGTGAGATGGTCCTGTCACCCAGGGGTTGGAAACAGTTTTTTTCTTCCTCTTATTCTCCAGTATACTGTTGTTGTTTGCGTTTTAGAACGCACCAAAGGAATGCAAATGGTGCCCCTATGTCTTTTGAAAAAAGATGCAGGGTGTAGCTTTACCAAAGCTAATCTTACCGACCGACCTGGCCATCGCTATGGGAAACCTCGCTCCGTACAGGTGCATCAGGTGAAGATTGACAGATCGCCCGTACAGCGGATGCACTCGAGACAGATTCCTGAGCAGAAAATAAAGTAGTAAAAAATGTCCAAAACGCACGTCGAACACAGTGACGCACTCCAGCTGGGAGATCAAGAGCTCAGCAGCAAGATCGAGAATTGCAAGATTTCACAATTAAAAGGTCCTCCATTCGGCGCCTCCTACCGCCACAGCTGCCAGTGCTGGGAAAGGAAACCGATCATCAACCGTAATGAAATAATCAATACAATCGCCGCTCCCGGCTAATGAGTTGATCCAACGCCGCTAATGAAGCTAATTATCGCCGCGGTACGCCGCCATCGACCGAGCGGAATCGTAATGCCGCTCGGATGACTCCCTGTGTGAGCTCACTTGGTGTCTATGTGTGTTGTGTGGTGATGTGAAGTGTATTAATTCAATGTAAACATTGTAACAGCACCGAAACGGCTCCAGTATAAACAGTGATCGATCTCCGCTTTACCATCCACCAGCTCTCGAGTGGCAGGCCGAAAGAATATACACACACTGTGGAACGATTGTGGACGTCACAGGCAGCAAATAGAGAGGCAGTAGAGAGGAGCGATACCAGTGCGGTATGGATTACGGATCACTGAGCCAATTCGATGATCCCAAAACCCGTCGATGTGCATCAATGTTTTTTATCCGACCGTAGGGAATCGTTCGACCCGAATCGATCGGATGGGTAATCAATATGACTTTTGGACATGATTGGCTGCCATCAAAGTGATTCCCGCCCGTTCTCAAGGATATCGGTTCGCCGTTCCGCTTTTACGCTGCCGGGGCGAGTCGGGTGACACATCGGATCCGAGGATCCCGGGCAGGTATCGCTACCCAAAAGCGCACTGAGGGCCATTAATGGGTAGGAATCGGTGTGCTGGAAGGTATCCGATTACGCTGACAGCCATTTTCTGCACCAACTCCGCAACAAACAAAAAAAGAAACTACTAGCCGGTAATGTAACCGTAGACGCCGGCGTAATTTTACTGGATCGAAGTTTGTGGAGGGCGGACACTTTTGAAAACTTTTGGAGCGAGCGAATGTTGGCAAAACAGGGATATCGTTCGGGTGCAGCTGCATCCTTAATTGCACCAACAACAACAAAAAATGGCAACACGTCCGCCATTTTACATTGAATTCGGCAATGTTTCGGTGAAAATGCCGGAGTACCACCTGCGAACGGTCTAAAATATTGTAATAAATCAACTAGATGCTGAAGACGGCGTCGTCACTAAACATCGGTATTGCTTTAGTGACAATATTCCAATTCACCGCATCGGGGACATTTTCCAGAAGCCTGTCGCAATCGCAGCATCGCCCGTTGAGTAAATGCAAATTCCTGTTACATTTATCTCAATTGTCAAATGGTAGCGCTCGATAAGACGTTTGAAGCGATTAACCTGCTTTACCTTTGTAGCAGTTTGGGGCTGGAATTAGCTCCGTTTTTTTGGGGGCGCTTTAAATACCAACCGCTCCACAGATAAGCCACTCAAATCGGCTGATGAAATGATACATTCAGCAAAATTAGCATAGCAGAGTGTAAGAGCCGTACCATTGGAGGCGCTCCAGACGATTCAGATGATTGCCCGACGAAGCACTTTCGCCACTTGAACCCGGCCCCGACCCGGGACCGAAACGTGGTGGAATGCTGTACGCCACGCCAGTGACATTAAGGATTTGTGTCGTCCCTCTGCTCAACACGACCCGGAATGAAGGAATGTGTTGCGTATGTGCATCCTGTGTACGACCGGGACCGGGTCTTCTAAAACTCATGTGTCGTGTCTTGCCACGTTTGAATCATGCAGCGGGCAGAGGTTTCGGGGTTCAAAATCGTAAAGATTTAGATAACCGGTGAACCCTTAGATCCGGCACACACGTCGTCGCCAAACGTACCCACCAAAAAGGGAACGGCACGTCAAGTATGACCTCGCCGGGGTCTGTCTGCACCGAGCGTGCCCATCGGTCATCGGTACGCGCGTCATCGGCCCTGGCAGTGGCGCTTCCAGGCTACCAGACGTGTCCCCAAAATCTGCGCGGGCGGAACCCGAGTCGTTCGTAGCTTTCAATACGTGCGCTCGTTATGCTGGGTACGGTGCGTGCAACGAATCGCTTATGAGGATAATCTAAAACTCACTCCCCGCAAGTCATGCTCATCATTATGAGAAATGATTCCACGATGCTGATTCTGTGAAACTGTGCGCAGCTTGATTAAGGTACACGGCGGGCAGGGAAGTAGAGATTGCTTGCCAGCGATTGTGACTGGTGTGCTGGTCTCCCCCCTCTCAAGATACTCTATCTCCAGCAACCGGTCGTACGAGGTGGATCTTCAGTTACGTACGGTTTGTTTTCACTCCAGCCTTATCTGACTTACGTACCGGTCCGTAATACTCATCAAATTGCGATATTGCTTATCAAGATACATCTTCCCACCAACCACCCCGGTGGGGGCGGAAGCAGTAGGCCCTACTTCGCCCTTCCACCTAACCTTGCACGCAAGCGTGAAATCGTTCCCCTTGCTGCCCGGCAGCGAACGTAAAACGGGCAGCGTGTCATCTGTCGCTCACGCATGGTAAGTGTAAACTTGTGATATGATGTGCTAGCAAGCGATTTCATGGTTGTCTGCGTAGTGGATGGTGTGCGGCCGGCGCGTTGCTTTGCATTTCCTTAGCTCCGTTCGGTTAGCTCCGGCAAGAACCGGTAGAATAGGTGAGGCCCATTAGGTCCGACGGTCGGGAATAGTGATCACCTTAAGCGAAAAGCGTTTAACACACACACGCGCACACACACACGACAAAGAGGGAAAGACACACAACCTCATTTCGTGGTGTGATCGTCTCCTTGAGCCCCGCACCACTATCGCAGGCAACTGGGCCCATCCGCAGGCCCGTCAACTAGTAGGCGACCGCTTATCACAACATCATCGCTAATGATATAATGAGGGGCAGTTTATAATATTTATAATCGCCCCCTTTAAAAGCGTAAATGTAATTAAGGATGCATTTAATGGCTGCTCACAGCAGTTTGTCGTAATCATATCTCTTTGCTCTCGGAAGAAGGAGAAGAAGACGGAGGGGCAAGATCGTTACGAGCTTACCAGCGGTGATTGGCGGTTCTAGTGCCGCGTCCTTGCACACTTCGCAGCGCCTGTAACTGATCTTTCCGACCTTTTTTTCCTACCCTACCACCCCCTTATCTGTAGTGACCATCCACACTAGTTTGTTTTTGCAACAGTGTAGCGCGCATAAATAGTTGTCCGGCCAAACTGGCCACTTTGTCTATCCGGAGGTGCATTGCAAATTGCAGCAGGAAGGTATAAACAAAGCCGAAACAACCTTCCTTTTTTTGTTGTTGCTGATGCTGTTGGTGTTGTGCACCCCAGCATGGAGAAAAAATAAAACTAACACTTGCCACAAGAGCTTCCTTCGAGCGCGCCGTCATTCGCAGCTTCCACCGCTTCTGATGCTCCCAAGGGGCCGCTAGAGGTTAATTATGAAATTATTAAGATAAAGTGTTTGAATACATATCGATGCGTATGGTGGTGGTGCGGTGCAACGTATTTGCGGTGCATCTTGGCGTGATGCAAAAGCGTGGCCCTGCCCCGCAGATGGCCCCTTAAGGGTGGCTGCAAATAATTTATTGAATCGCTAAACTAGCGCTCCCGCACTGCTCACTGGGCCGTTTTTACTGCAGCAGGGGACGGTGTGTTGGAGGCATCTCCGTATTGCTTTATCTTTATTTCTGGCGGTGGTGGTGGCTGGCACTGAAAGCATTCCACCGTTAACGCCGGCCGGTGCCACGCGAAGGTTCATAATTTAAGCGCTTGAAATTTAGTGTCGTCGAACAGAGGAGTTTTTTGTTGTTGTTGTTGTTCTCTTTTTTGCTTCTCTTAATGGCCGCAGCTAATGGGGCGTCCATGATTACCTAGCGCATCGTAAATTGGGGGCTGAGGGGAGGGGAGGAGAGTGAGGCAAAAACGTGCACAGGGTCAAGCGGTGCACAAATGGATGGTAAATAGTTGCCTGGATTTTAAGCAGCTGCACCACTCGTCGACCGATCGAATGGCATTGAAAGGCGAGATAGTGCGAGAAGCAGATGCTACTGCACGGGTTGATGAAGCAAATCGGAAGTGGGGCGCAGAGCTGTGACTTTTATATTCAAATATTTGGTTTGACGATGTAGTGAACTTACCTCCACAGGCCGGTGATGGGCATTATCAGTATCAGGTAGATCACAATCAGTACCAGACGCATACTTATGATTTACTTTCCGCTGGCAAAACTTGGGTATCAGTTGTTGCAGTATTAAAAAACCCAGAAACCTTGGACGTCTTTTTCTTTTAGCTGATGCAATGTAGTTAAATCGATTCTTCGTCTCAAGCTCTTTTGCTCTCTCTCTCTCTTTCTCTCGCTTCCCTTGACAAATTTTGAGTCGGAAATGGAATCGGAACCACAAACCGCACGATGACACAGGATGTACACTCCCAGTTGTTAGGTGAGCCAACAACCCCCAACGCCCGAGAACTCACTTGATGGGGTCGCCGGTGGGGTGGTGCTCTCAAAATACACACACACACACACACACACAACACGTTAGCGAGCTCCCCCACGACAGGGCCGGAAATGGATCACTCACAAATTACACAACACGCACACTCACACACACGCACACACCGAATGGTGCATCCGCAGGTAGTTGCAAAACGACACACAACTCCCACACACACGAACACTTGCACTACTCATACGCTCTGCTGGAGGTTCACATGGTCGATGGAAGGGTTGGCTGCTTCCGGCATTTGGTGACGATAAACTTAACCCCGGCACTGTTAAATGAGAAAAACCAATGTACTAACACACACACACTAACATTCAGTCTGCACTTCACCTTCCCCGTTATACGATCTTGACCCTTTCTGGTTTCTGGTGTGTGGTGTTCTGCCGTGGCCACTGACTGACTTCTCAACGGTTGGAGTTATACAGGTCCTAGACGTCTACGGCTATGGCAACGGGTTGTGTGCTGGTCCACCCGCTGGACATGATGTAGTATCCTTTCAATATCTTCCCTCTCTTTCACTCTACGCCACTGACAAATCTTCTTTCCAGTTTGGCCACCCGATCAAACTCGTGCGATTGCAGCTCGAGAACTGGCCCAAACTGTACCGCAGTACGCTGCCGAAACGCACGGAATCTAACCTGCCCGGGTCCTTCTTCCCAGATGGCGCAAGGTGCGACTGCGCAAACGGCGAACGGGCAAAAATCTAACTGCACCTAGCAGCGGCCTGGACTGGCTGCGATGCTAACACTCCCCCCCCCCCCCCTCCTTCTCGACACACACACACATACGCTCAACGTTTTCGGCTGGGTTTGGGTTTCGGATAGAAACGCGACCGAAAACGGTATATAAAATCAAGCCTGGCCCGATAGAGAGGGTCCTCCCCACCTCCCACCCAGTCACACGTACACGTGGCACAAACACACGTACACGCGGCACCGGCTCATACACACTCACACACACACACACGCGCGCGGATAGCAAAACTCACCACAGATAGCACCGTTCAGGAGTGGAGCAAAAAACAACAGAGTCCGACCGATCCGATCCAAATGCCCTGGGCAAACGCGCAAGACCAAGCGGCAGAACGGAGACTGGCAAAGATGGTTTGCGCGAGCCGTGGAACAAGCGTGTGTGTGCGCGCGCGCGCGGTCGAGCGCACACACATATTAGCCCCCGCCTCGCAATCGGTTTACTGCGGCCGCCGGTGCTGCTGCTCTGCTTTTCGGGATCGTTCGGGCCCTCCAAACCATTTGGGATTCGCGACTTGATGGCGTGTGAGGATGGGGGAGGGGAGGAGTAGGAAATGGAGGGAGAGTGCGGAGTAGGGGTGGTTTTGCGAATTTGCACCAAAAGCACACTTACACGGCTCACCCCTACTACCCCATGAGCGGAAGGCTATCACGAACAGGGGTTGCGTTTTTGGGAGCCGAATGTGTTTGTGTGTGTGTGTGTGTGTGTGTGTGTGTGTGTGTGTGTGTGTGTGTGTGTGTGTGTGTGTGTGTGTGTGTGTGTAAGTGTGTGTGTAAGTGTGTGTGTGTGTGTAGGAACAAAATCAACAGGAGTAGCGAAATAATCACCGAATAAAGAAATCCACCGACACACACACACACACACACACACGTGGAAAAAAAAAAAAATATTAAAACGAACCGTCCAAGACATAGAAGAAGACACATGGCGGCGGCGGCGGCAGTGAATGAAATGAAATAAAAAGCAACAACAAAAAATAAAAACAAAAAAGAAGTCACACACACACACTCCATACAAATACAGCTACAATCCAAAACACACACATATGCATATTCACAAAACACACAAGGGTTCTCACGGGCAAATCAAGCAACCGCAAGGAAGCAACCGAACAGAGCACACAACAGCAACAACACACACACACACACATACACTCACGCACACATTGGGCAAGAACACTTCTTCCACCAACCGTTGCAAATGATATATATTTTAAAAGGTTATTGCGCGCGCGGATTCCCTTTCATCTTACCGCGCTGAGCAGT
Organism: Anopheles coluzzii; assembly: GCF_943734685.1. Taxonomy (NCBI): domain Eukaryota; kingdom Metazoa; phylum Arthropoda; class Insecta; order Diptera; family Culicidae; genus Anopheles; species Anopheles coluzzii. The sequence continues at coordinate 41,237,441 of NC_064671.1, read as the reverse complement.
GTCGAAGGTAGTGGGGGGGGGGGGGGAGGACGGCAGTTGTACGAAGTGGAAGGTAGCGGTGCAGCTCGGAGGTTCTGTACCTTCGTTTGGCTCACTCACCCGCTCTGGCAAGCTCACCGCTCACGATACGGAGTGTGGCGGAGTGTGTTTTGGGGATGGTTTTTTGTTGTTGTGTTGGTTTCGATAGCAAGCGCTGGAAAATTGGGTTTTCCCGAGTAGTGGAAAAATTCGAACACACATGAAACGTTTTTCCACCAAAAACACACACACACACATGGACGCACGCACACTGGGCGTTTTGGGAGGGAAAAGCCGAAAGCAGGGCAACCGTCGAAGCAGGGAGCCGCCGAAAAACTGAACCAACCGTCCGGACGGTGACACTATGAATGGGGCAAAACGGGGCTTTTCTCACTGCGCTTTCGCTCGTTTCACGAGGGCACACTGGACACACACTGCTGCCGCCGCCGCCGCCGTGGTCGGCGGGAGATGAAAGAGAGTGAGCTGGAATTAAAATTCTGCACACCCCACCTTTCCACCGGCTCAGGTCCCAGACCATACCATCCTGCCCCCTGTTTGCCGCCAAAAGGTGTAGGGCATTAAGCGAAGCAGCAGCAGCAGCCCGAAAACCGAAACCCCGACGATGAGCCGCGGTTTGCGAATATTGGCGAGCGAATATAAATATGAAGCACGCAAAATAAAATAAAAAAAAAACATAATGAAACACATATATAGAGATGTGAATGCGCCTTCCCTCTTCGCTTCTGGTCGGATAGTGTGGATACACACACACACAAAGCACACACACACACACGCAGTGACGTGAAGCCTTACACACGAGCATGCCGAAGGGTAGTGTGCACGCGCTAATAATCAAATTGGACTTGCGGCAAATGGGCGAAAAAGCGCTGACCACGAAATCGATGTTATAAGCGAACGATTAAGAAATGAACACTCCAGTGCTACAGTGCCGACCGAGTGACCACTTGTTCCGTCTTTTGGTGTGCTGTTTGTTTCGGATTTGAACTCGATTTCCTATGCTGGCGCAACACCACAACAGCACGACCATTTCTGGCAATCACTGTACGCCAATATGAGGAAAAAATAAAACAAAAATCACTAAACGATCACCCGCGTCTCTTCGCTTTCCACTGCTTTTAGCATCCCACGAAATGGCACGGAAATTGAGCCATAGAGCCGTCCGCCGGCCAGGGCAGAAGGTAACCACCAAATGACCAAACACTAACAACAGCAAAAAAAGCGACACCGACAAAATCTTCCATTCGACGTGCCCCGTAGATAAGCAAAGATGTTTGGGCTCGATCGGAAAGGATGGACTTGATTCGGGGCTCACCACTTCGGGGCCATCCTCGAGAAGAAGGCTAAGGGAGAACGGTTTTTAATGGATCGCGACAATGGGAAAGCGGCAGTGGGAGGGATGGAGGGAGGGATTTTACGTGATCGTGGCGAAAACTAATCGACGGTCGATGCAATCATTGACGCTAAATAAACGAAGCAAACGATGAGAAGCACCAAACCAACATAGCAACAAAAAAGCAGCAGCAATCCCCCCCTTGTTTCTCAATAGATGCTGATGCTTTTTCCTTCTTCCTTTTTTTGTTCTCACTACGATTGCAGGCGCTGGAGCTCTGTACAACCGTGAGAATAAAATCATTTTTGCGAACCACTTCTTTTTTTTTTGTTGAACCACTGCTGCATGCTTATTTGGTGCCAATTTCCCCTTGCTATTACACACTGAAGTCACTTCCAATCCAAGTAGCTTTGCACTCACCCCTCACCTGGCCGGTTTGCCATTGCACACCGAAACGCACTCAAACACGCTGCACACCTGCTTCCGAACCCTCCCTCCCGGTACTCCGGACTGTATTGCAATCACTTTGGCCCGGGCCAAATCATTTAACACTTGCCACCGCGATCGGCGGCGGCGGTACGCGAATCGATAACGCGCGTGTCGCCAAGACGTCCATCTCACGCGCTGCCACAACCAGTAAGACGCACCGCACCGGTACGACAAAGCCCCGGATACGAGCCAGGTTGCTTTAACCTGCGCTCGGACCGGTGCTCTGGCATACCGCGCTCGCTGGCAGCATCTTATCGGGCGCCGAACCGTTTTCTCAGCGCACCGCAAACGCCAAGGAGAAGGGGAAATAATTATAAGATCTTTATCTCTTTACGCTTTGCGTGGCCCTGCCCTGCCCCAGGCACCCGCGCTGCTGCGCACAGCCCTTCCGGTGGGCTAGAAGAAAAAACAAAAATTAATATAAAACGGTGATGCACGCCCCGGTTGGTGTACGCTTCTCGTTCCCCCTGCTGCTTCCCAGCTCTGTGCTCTGTGCCATGTGAGTTTTATGAGTTCTCGGGAAATGTTTACCACTCCAGTTGCGGTACCAGAGCGCGTGACGCTTAATTTATTTACTCAGTGCGGCAGCGGAGGTGCAATCGTAGCTTCCCGTTCGGCTCAAACGTCTGTCGAGAAGGGTAAGGGTGAACACACGTGGACACTAGTTGCACTGTTGCGCTTTTCCGGTGGACAGGAATCGGGTGGGTTCTGGGTGCTGGGAGTTCTATTTTTGGCAGAAATTAGCCATCGCTGCGCGCGAGCCGAGGTGGACAGCTTGAAAGTATCAGGCCGGTAGTGACGAGGTTCGATCGAAAACAGATCCATCAATGAGTGTAGAGGGGAGTGAGTGTGTTTACCGTACAATAGAGTTGAAGGGCAATGTTAATGGGAAACGGGGAAATATTTACTATCTCTAATTTACTGTTTCTAACAACTATCTACTTTTACGTTTCGAATGTTGTGTATGTTTTTTGTGTAGTTTGTAAGTATTTCACCGTTAGTTCATGGAATTAACAGCTTTGCAAGTCTCTTAGTGAACACAGTCTATTTTTTCGGAAAGTCCCTATCGTTATCATGTCACAAAGACTTAAACAAAACTGTAATGTTAAATTTTTTCAATGAATTACATAAACGTTATATTTTTTATTACTATTTAAGGTAAGTGAAGGCATAATATCTATATTTTATTTTATCTACATTAACAAAAATCTGATGAATTTTGTAATGTAATGTAATTATTTTTTCTCAAAAATAGTAAATTTCGATATCTTTTATTGGGAGATTGCACGAAGCTATTCATGTTTTTTATATCTTTATGTTATGGTTTATATTTATTTATAATGTAAACTAATGTCGATTTGTCGCAGAATCGATTAGGTAAAATCATGTATGAAACCATTTATAATAAACATACATATTTTATCTATAAAGGTTAAAAACGGGTTTAAACGATGCTTTGAAAAGTGCTAAAAGAATTGTAACTCATTTCAAATAGGAAAATAGAAAGCAAAATGGTTTTGAAATGTATCGTTGCATTGTGTACATAGTCAAAAGCCAATCTGACGGACTCAACCCGGATAATGAATACTATACAGGGTTTTACAAGTCAGAATCGAATGTCAGCAAAAACATTCGTGATAGAAGATGCGTGATTGAAGTTGCAAAACGATGCGAAAGGCCTCTAAAAAACAACTTGAGTGATTTAAAAATCATACTGCGCTTGTGAAAAATAGCATCGGTGCGGTCAAACAACAACTTTTGACAGCTAAATTGAATCTTGAGCTTCTGAAATTGTTTTGCTGACATTCGATTCTAACTTGTAAAACCCTGTATTGTTCCACTGCTTCTTCTTTTCTTCTTCTTTAGCACAACAACCATCTTCATCTGCCTGAACCCCCATTAGTGGATTTGGCTTTCAGTGACTAATAGATTTCCCTCCATAGCAGGATAGTCAGTCCTACGTATGGGGGGCAAACGGTCCATTCGGGGCTTGAACACCCATGACCGGCATGTTGTTTGTGTCGTACGAGTTGACGACTGCACTGCGAGACCGGCCTATAGAAGGGGCTATTATTATCAATTTTAACAAATTGAACGATACAAATAGATCAAAACAATTTAAATGAATGGGACAGAGTTGGAATTTATTTAAATATCCAACATCAATGACTGTAGCTACTTATTACAATCCTGACCAAATAAATATGAAGTAATAACTAACAAACATAACAAAAACTAAATTCCAAATTAAAATCTTTATTTTTATTTTTTATATTAATATATGCTTTGCACAACCACATAATTTACCATAAATTGTCAATCACAGCACACAAAATATGCTTTAATAAAGTATCTTTTTGTTTATGCGTAATATATACCTACAGCTACCTTACAAGCATGTTCCCATCGATTTCACCAAAAAGCATAGTCGAGCCTTGCAAACAAAAACTTTGTTGCAAAAAAGCAGCATTTCACTTTTTCTTATAAACATTCCTTATGTTTTCTGTGCATCTTTTCAGTGATTATAGAAAAAAAGCAACAAAGAACCAAAAAAGTAA